>NC_034592.1:156845808-156866892 GCF_900095145.1 Mus pahari
CTATCTATCTATCTATCTATCTATCTATCTATCTATCTATCTATCCATCCATCCATCCATCCATCCATCCATCCATCCATCCATCCATCCATCCATCTATCTATCTATCTATCTATCTATCTATCTATCTATCTATCTATCTATCTATCATCTCTTCCTCTGATCTCTTTCTTCTGGCATCTTGAGGAAGACGTCTTCAGTTTGTGTATTCCTCCTTTGCCTACTGCAGTCTTCTTTGTCTGCTGTGCTACAAACCCACAGATGGCAGTCTTCATTTGTGTCCTAACTCTAAGTTGGAATCCTCACCTCTCTGCTGCCTATCTTCTCGGGCTGAGTAGTCATTTATTGAGGTTTTTAGCAGTGTGGCCCTGTCTGTTCTAAATCCCCAGCCTGATAACTGCAGTGTTTCTGCCTCACCCGAATTTTACCCTGGCCCTTGCCCTACCTCTGCAGCAGGCCTGTATCTCTACACTGTACACTTTGTGGGTGCTCTTTGGTGATGTCCATGTGAGTGTCACAGTTGTGGGATGATGAAGTTGTATATTTCCCTTCTCCTTGCTCAGTTAAATCCCAATGGGTACACAGTGCCTTGAGCTCTGGTAAAGGTTTTCTCTCAAGGGAGGACCTTGCTAACATAATGGAATGCTACAGAAATGATAAACGTGGTTCCTCTTCCCATGCCCCGGTGGGAGCACAATGGGGTTTTCTCCACCCTTGAGACAAATGGGTCCAGTTTACAAAGGTACAGAGATCCTAAATGGTTCTTGCATACTTTTAGTTTTGGTCAACTTGACAGTCACTAAGGAAGAGGGAACCTCAGCAGAGGAGTTGCCACTATCTGACTGGTTTATGGGCATGTTTGTGGGACATTTTCTTGTTTGCTATCAATGCTAGAGGGCCCAGCCCACTCTGGGTGCTTCCATCCCTAGGCAGGTGAGCCTGGGTTGTATAACAAAAATACCTGGGCAAGCTAGTAAGCAACACTCCTTCATGGCCTCTGCTTCAGTTTCTGCCTCCAGGTTCCTGTTTTGTCTTTCTTGGGATGATGGAAGGACTGTAACCTGTACGTCAAAATAAAGCCTTTCTCCCCAAGCTGGTTTTCATCAGTGTCTCATCACAGCAACAGGAAACAATTAGGATGATGGTCCTTCTGAAGCCCAGTGTTCCTCAGCACGCTCACACCCCGTCTCCAGTAACTCATCAACAGCAGCTGATGCTCCACCCTGGTGCTGGTCTCCAAAGAGGTCTCTGGTCAAAGGCATTTGCTCCACGGCAGTGAGAGTTTCCGCATCGTAGCACTGGGCTATACACACTGCTCACGGCAACTCAGTCCTCGCAGAGTGATCAGAGCTATGAGTTCCTCGGCTTTACAGATGAGAACATGAAGGTTTAGAGGGGTTATATCACATGTCCATATCCCTAAAGATATGCTACCAAGATTTGAGCCTGAAGAATCAGGTTGTGGGTACCCACAGAGAAATTACTAGTTTTCTAGTGTCAAAATTACTGTGACGTAACCACTGGCTTATTTTCTCAGGCACCATAAACACCACCTCCAGAGTAGTGGATGTACATCAGTCTCTCATTGCTCTACTCTGAAGCTTCACTGCCCACCATGGGACCTGACACCCAGGAAATGCTAATCAATGTTCTTGGCATAACTGATTTTTATGTTGCTGATCTTGCTTTGAGATTTCTTTCTTTCTTTCTTTCTTTCTTTCTTTCTTTCTTTCTTTCTTTCTTTCTTTCTTTCTTTCTTTCGTCTTTATTTTCAGAAAACCAATATTGAACGTCACATTTTTAGTTCAGGACATGAAGAGCTTAGAATTTGCTACTCCTTTCTCACACCAAATAAAAAGTCCATCAAATGGAAAAGTCAAAGACTCTACTTAAGTCTATGAGAAGGGCCAAAGGACAGGCTGCTGCCTCTATAGATATCAGGTTTGCAGGATCAGCTGTCCACAGTGTTTGCTCACACTGCTTTCATTATGCAGGAGAAGCGCAATATTGGTTTTCTAAAAACAAAACAAAAAAAAAAAAAAAGGAAAGAAAGTAAGTAAGAAAAAAAGAAAGAGAAAGAAAGATAGAGAGGAAGCAAGATAAAAGAAAGGAAGTCTCAAACTGATACCAACAATATAAAAATCAGTTACTCTGCAAGCATCAATTGGATGCCTTGTGTGTGCTGGGTTGTGCCTTGGGAGTTGATGCTTCAGAGTGGGGAGATGTAAAACTATATCCAAGCTGGGCGTGGTGGCGCACGCCTTTAATCCCAGCACTCGGGAGGCAGAGGCAGGCAGATTTCTGAGTTCTACAAAGCGAGTTCCTGGACGGCCAGGGCTATACAGAGAAACCCTGTCTCAAAAAACCAAAAGATAAACAAAACAAAACAAAAACAAAAAACAAAACAAAACAAAACAAAACAAAACAAAACAAAACAAAACAAAAAAACTATATCCAAGCTCTCCTGGTGCTGGGTGGTATCATTTAGTGGTATATAGGGAGCCTGGAGATGTAACCCCCTGGTAAGCCCACAGTAATACTGACCTAGGCCAGTGACAGGATCAAATCCTGGCTGGGTCACTTGATCTGTTGTGGTTCTGCACACAAGAACAAGAGAGATTCATCCCTTCATGTGCTGACGTGTGCTGTCTATACAAGCACCACTGGGAAGCCACTTTTTATACTTAAATAGGAAAATATTGGGCTGGGTGGATAGCAGAATCCTTAAGTGTGGTCTTGCTGAAGTGAGTGGTGTGTGGTGTGGTCATGTGGCGTGGTGGTGAGGGGTGATGAGGCAGGAAGAAGGGAAGGGCCCAGATCAGGAGCGACCTTCCATAGGTCCTTAACAGTAGGTCACTGATCCCCGAAGTCGGCGATTTGGACATTTTGCAGTATTTGTAGTGTTTATTAACTTCTTATATGATTTAAAAAATTCGATTTAAATAGAAATAACTTTTTGCACTTAAAAAATCATTTTTTTTTTTCAGAAGGAAGCATCATAATTCATCTATAAGTAGCCATGAAATGTCCCTGGAAAAATAAACAATGGCCGTTAAAATGAAGAGATGTGTGTATCGTGTGCTGTCTAAAGCCAATCTGAGTCGGGCTCCGGCTGTGGATGCTTGGACCTGCATGCTTGGATCATGTTGATGAATGCAGTAGGAAGGTGCTGATATTGTTGACTGAGGGCACAGCACCCCGAAAGCTAAGAGAGGGGAGTCATCACTGGGAGTGTTGCTGGGGCGATAACACAAATGCCTCAACTAGCGAGGGCTCCAGGGACAATGTGAGACAGTCGTGAGACCTGGAGGCACACCACCAGCTAGATGGAGGGACAAGGGTGACAGATTAGCCAAGGAAAACCTTCAAGTGCATGACCGCCAAGAGATGAGACGTCTCTAGCACTGTCTGTTAAAAAGCCATTGGACAATCTTCACAAACTTCCACCGTCCCATTCAAGGGGAGGGTCAAATGCTGCCATTGGTGGGTGGGGCCTCAGGGTCAAATGCTGCCATTGGTGGGTGGAGTCTTCCCCCTCCTTTTCCTGAACCAACCATTCTTATTCTGGGGGCTCTTAAGGGAGCAGGGATATCAATCCCTCTCTGGCTTGGCTAGTGTGGAGCTTCTCTGCAGACCGGTAGATTCAGAGTACTGGGGTTCCTCCCCGTTATATAGTCTCTATTTACATTAGGCCCATGTCTGGTTTTCCCAGGGTCTCTGTGGGATCCGATTCACTGGGAACCAGCCGTCTTTGCTGTATACATACTTTGTTCCTTACATTCGTGTGCTTTCAGACACACTCCTAGACTGTAGATATGAGAGCTTTCTGAGTGGTAGGTAACAGGACTGCCCTAATTTCTAGGAGACTGTAGTCAAGCTGGATGGAGCGCCTTCTGTGCAAGCAGAGGACCTGAGATCCAGCCCCAGTACCCGAATTAAAAACCTAGGCACGATGGTGCATGTTTGGAATACTAGGGCTAGTGAGTCAGAGTCAGGTAGATCTTTAGTGCTCACTGGCTAGCCAGCCTACCCTACTCAGTGAATTGCAGTCCAGAAGAGAGTCTCACAAAACAAGATGGAGAATTTCTGACCTCTGACCTCCACATGCACATATAGGCATGGGAACCCTCACACAGATCAACACACACACACATACACACATATGCACACACACACACACACACACACACACACACTTTTTATAAAAGGAAGGGCATTCGTGGCCATGAAGAGGAAAGTGAGAGTCTCTGGAATGCAGGGGTTGGCTGGAGGGCAGACCACTGGCAGACAGCAGAGCTTGCCCTGCGTCTGAGTTGCCACTGGAGCGGTCCTGCCCCCTAGAGGACACAGAAAATGCCCAGGAGCACTTTGTTATGATAGCTCTGGGGAGGGCACCTGAAGCGCTGTTCACCCCACAGCACCCAGGACACCGGTCCTATGTCACCTTCACCAAGGTTGAGAGGTACCCCAGAGGCCCTCCTGTTGACAGTGTTCCTGTGACCTCTACCCTACATGGATCAGAAGTGAGAGCCGACCTGCTGATCATTTGCCCTCCCCAAAAGACCTCGGCTGTGAACACAACCTTTTGGAAGGTTTCCCTTTGTGTATAAATAACCCCTGTCTTTATTAGAATATTCTGCAGGGTAGTGCCGCACTTGCTCTGGGCTGAATGAATTACATTTGTATTTCCTTTGGAAACTGTTATAGCAACACAAGAAAACTGTGAAGTGTGCGGGGAGGGTAGCGATGGGGCTGCCAGGACCTGGGAAGCCTCCAAGAAGAACACGCTCATAGTCCCCATGGTCCCCAGTGGGTGGCCTCTTCCAGGATTTCCCCCAAGGAGACCTGGGCTCTGGCTGGCTTGCATAGTGTCTCCTTGGCGGGTCTCCTTGACGCAGCCTTTAGTTTTCAACTAGGTGAAGGTGGGTGTCATTTGGCCCCTGCTTTGGGCTACCAGGTCAAAGGTCTGACCCAGAGACCTGCTCTTTGCAGAGCTGGGAACTTTGGATTGTTAGAGGGCACTGTGTTCGGGGTGGGTTACACACTGGCGACAGGTTTTCTCGGGCTCTTTCTAGAGACCTTTTGTTACTGTCTCATTGGGCATATTTGTGGGCTCATTTCCTCTCCCTTTCTGGTTATTTTTGTTTTCTTATGGGTGGTGCAAGCTGAAGGATGGTTTGGAGATGGGAGACATGGAAGACTCAAGTGAGGGGCACCCTTGCTGTGACTCAGGTAGTCACTAGCATGTGGGCCAGCCACTCCCTCTCTTCCTTAAGCACGGTCAGCTTGTATCTGCAGGTCATGAAGTCGCTCCAGGGACAGACCTGCCTTTGGAAGAGACAAGACCCCAGGGCCCATACTTCATTCTGAAGAGAGGGGCTCTTTTCTTGACCTTCATCCATCCAGGGCCCTTTCACCCCATGATACACTCAACATGCGAAACACGGGTGAGGTGACGTCAGAGTCCCTCAATTCACCCTTGAGGTCAGAAGCATGGGCGTAAGTGTCACGTCTAGGTTCTAGACTCTTCTTACGTAGAGGTGAAGGAAAGGCTGGGTTCAGGTAGGTTGTCTAGGCCGAGGCGTCTAAAACCTGTGTCCTTTGACTTGCTTTGTCCACGTGTGTAATCCTTTCTGGATTGCCACTCTCCTTCCCGTTCTTTTTCCTGCCAGACCACCAGGGCGAGGCACACCTCCCTTTAGTCTGAACCCAGACTGTGACCAGCACACAGTCTGCCTTTTGACCTCTGATCTGACACCCGTCCGTACTGCTCCTGTCTAGAGTAAGAACTCCAAATAGGGGCACAATAAGCAAGGCCGAGCTTGCCCTTTCCCCTCGGCTACCCTGAAAGTTGATGTTCGGGATGGCCTATAGCTCAAGGGGACCAGGCCCAAGGTCTCTGCAGCAGTCCTGACCTTTCCCCGACCTTTCCCTCCCTGTGTGCTCAGCTGTCTGCTGCAGCCCGGCACGGAATTTTGGAAGGAGGTGTAAGAAGGGAAAAGGTGAGTGGTCAGAGGAGGAGGGCACACACACACACACACACACACACACACACACACACACACACACACACACGCAACCACTTCCCTGGGGAGGCGGCACACACAGCTTTGTGGGTATCAGACTCTGGGACGTTCAAGGTCTTCATGACCTTTGCACTTCACCTCCAGGTGTCCTCCCCATCCCCTTTAAATGACCCCGAGATTTTCGCTAGCACCCAACACAGAGCACACATGTGTATATAGCTGTGTCACTCTGTTTGGGGGCTCGTGGGAGGACGAGGAAAGTTTGTGTATGCTCAGGACATGTGCATTTAAAGAACATGTCCCATAGAGCTGAAGAGATAAGGCGTACTTCCTTCAGGAGGACTGGGGTTCTGTTCCCAGGACCCACTTTAGGTGGCTCATAATTGCCTGTGACCCTGGTTTCCATGATCACATGTGGTAAACATATCCACACATATAAGCAAAAAATACAGGTTTTGTGTGTGTGTGTGTGTGTGTGTGTGTGTGTGTGTGTGTGCGAAATCCAGGTGCAGAACATAGTAGTCAGGAAGAAGTACATAAAGCTAATTGTTTTTCAAGTTTTAACTCTGTCATTAATTTCTAAATCCTCCCTTTCCTCTCTCTCTCTCTCTCTCTCTCTCTCTCTCATACTCTGCAGCCTCACAATGGCTACCATAGCTGTATAGAGTTCAGTCTGAGACTTTAGATCTGGATAATCTTTCTGCATAATATTTTTTATTTACAAGTTCCTTACAATAAAGTTTTAGTTTAAAAATCTTTTAAAAATATGTCTCACCCTCAGTTGGTTGAATCTTTAGGTATGGAGAGCCTCCCTCCTTCCCTCCTCCCTCCCTCCTTCTTTCCTTCTTTGAGAAGGAACTCCTGGTATAGCACAGGCTGGCCTGGAACTCACAATCCTCCTGCCTCTGATCCTCGAACTCCTGCTGAGAGTGCAGGTGAGAGCCTGCACTCACAGCTTTCTGATGCTCCCTTCAGAGAAGCCTTCTCCTTCTGCCGAAGACCGAAGACCGATTAGTCACAGTGCCTGACACTGGTAGATGAATGGCTACCTCCCTCTGCAGAGAAATTGTGAAATGCAGATTCGCTGTTCCGTTAAGCAGGAGCTGTGTAGGACGGGCAAGCCCTCCCCCACCATCTCCCTTCTTCTGGAGGCTGCTGCTGTCCTTCACGTCTGTGACCTGTGGCCGCATCCCTCTCAGCTCTGCCTCCATGACCACACGCCCGTCCATGCTTCTGGGGCTCTCTCCGTTTTATAAGGACATGGGTCCTATTGAACTTAGTACTCCAACAAGCAAGGGTACATTGGGGGTTCCAAGGAAGGATGCGAGTTTTGGAAGGACACCACTCACCCCACTGCAGGAATCAGTGCTTCCGCTCTGACCCCCTCACAGGCATGGATGCTGGCCCTCCTCTGGGCCCCCCAGGCATCTTGTGTGCAAGTTGCCTTTGTGCTTGTGAGTCCTTCCTGGACCAGAACACAGGGCTTACTCTTGTTGGCCCTCAGGAGGAAGGTTGTGGCCCAGCACTGGACACGCTGATCTCGTGGACACTACCGGTCTTCCTCCTCCCCGCCCCCACTGCATCAGAACATCTGCATCCCATGTCCTCTTGCCCATCCACCCCTGTCAATACATACTTTGGACTCATTTCTTAGGATCCATGCATCTTGAACTGGGGTTTGAACCTATCTGGGGTTTGGTAACTGAACTCAAAGCCTGCAAAAAATTCACCTGCAGTAGGAGGTTCTGACTGTGCAACCCAAAGTCAATTCAAACTCAAATCACTGCCCTGGTCTGAGAAGTTTCTGACAGCTGTCACCTGAGAGGCAATGAGGTCCTCACCAGAGCCTTCATTCTGTACATGCTTTTGCTCTGCACACACCTTTGCATGTTGTACTGCCTGGGGCTGTCTGACATATCTCACTCACGTTCAGGCCAGGGTACATTATGAATTACTGTGCTTTAAAAATAGTACGTATAAAGTTTGCTGCTCTTACAGAAGCAATGGTTTAATAATAGAAAACAAAGATTCTCCCACTGTCCTTCCTCAGCATAAATCAGATTAGTCTTATCTTTGGATTGTGCTGTGTTAGAAGTTTTGGTTTTAAATACTGTTGTTTGAGCATGGAGTGGGGAGGGACTTAGGAGACCCCCCCCCGACAATACACACACACACACACACACACACACACACACACACATACACCTAGCCAAGAAACTATTGACAGTTGATGGCTTCTGGGGGACAGAGAGTTGGTTTTCTTTAAGGGTGGGGATCTTGGTGGTCAATCATGCTCCAGTGGATAGCCATACAACAGAAGATTGTGTGAGTGGTGTAGGCTGGGCTCAGTGGGGCACCAGAGAAAGAAGACACTAAGTTAGGAGGAGTTGGGGTATGGATTTGGGAGGAGTTAGGGCTAGAAGTAGAGGATGAATATGATCAAAATATATTGTAGGAATGTATAAGACTGTACTGACTGGTTTTGTGTGTCAACTTGACATAGTCTGGAGTCACCACAGAGAAAGGAGCTTCAGTTGGGGAAGTACCTCCATGAGATCCAGCTGTGGGATATTTTCTCAGTTGGTGATCAAGGGGGGAGGACCAATTTTGGGTGGTGCCATCCCAGGGCTGGTAGTCTTGGGTTTTGTAAGAGAGCAGGCTGGGCAAGCCAGGGGAAGCAAGCCAGTAAGGAACATCCCTCCATGGCCTTTGCATCAGGTCCTGCTTCCTGACCTGCTTGAGTTCCAGTCCTGACATCGTTTGGTGGCAAACAACAATGTGGAAATGTAAGCTGAATAAACCCTTTCCTCACCAACGTGATTCTTGGTCATGATGTTTGTGCAGGAATAGAAACCCTGACTAAGACAGAGACTCTCAAAATATTAAACTTTATATCAAAATTGCTGTTTGAGTTTCATATGAAGTCAGTCAATGGGCTGAAATTAGGACAGAATTTCCAATAACTTCTCAAATGACCCTAAATATTCTACTTTAGACTACGTACTTGCTCAAAGTAGTGTGGTTGGATTTAATAACTGATTATAAATTGCTCATTATAAAATCAAAATATCCATTTATTCTTGAAAACATTTAAGATGCTATATTTCCTTTAGGATCAAATATTCTGATAGATATTTAATTCATTATATTATTATTATTGTTATTGTTGTTGTTGTTGTTATTTTGGGTCTTTTTAAGACAAGGTTACTCTGTCTAGCCCTATCTATCCTGGAACTCATTCTATAGACCAGGCTGGACTTGATCCTGGACTCTGCCTGCTTCTGCTTCCCAAGTTCTGGGATTAAAGCTGTGCCCTGACACAACTGCCAGCTGAGATTTAATAATTTATGGAAAATGAGCAAGCATATCCATCTCATTAGCAAGCAAGTTTGCTTTGGTCTTTAATAAGTGGTAAACTTAAGTTATGCCAAATCACTGCTTTGAATACATTCCTTGGGGCTGATGGATTTGTGGCTGAGAGTGCTTATTGCTCCTGTAGAGCAATGGGTTTGGTCTCCCTGTGATCCCAGCTCCAGGGGATCAACATCCACTTCCAGCAACCATGGGCATTGCACTCACATACACAGACACACACTTAATTAGAAATAATAAAAATAAGTCTAAATAAGTCTATTTGTGATTTGGTTGTCAGTAAATGTTTGGTTTGTAAAACCGATACTTAGAAAAAGATTCTCAGGGGAAAAGGGACTGACAGTAGAAGTTTAAGAAACTCTCTGATTAGCCGGGCATGGTGGCGCATGCCTTTAATCCTAGCACTTGGGAGGTAGAGGCAGGTGAATTTCTAAGTTCGAGGCCAGCCTGGTCTACAGAGTGAGTTCCAGGACAGCCTGAGCAACGCAGAGAAACCCTGTCTCGAAAAACAAAACAAAAAACCAAACCAAAAAAAAAAAAAGTGTCACGACCACCGCACCGTCACTGTCTTCAGTGCGTGGAGATGGACTCAGGTGGAATGATAGAGAAACTGGTTTGCCTCTTGGGCCTTACTTTTAAAAACTCCAGGGTTTGGGGGCTCATCCCGAAATGGGATATGTATCATCTCTTCCAGAACGCGGGGACATGGCAGAAGAGGGGGCAGAAAGAACGTAAGAGCTGGAGGGTGGAGGCAGTGCCTTCCTCCATGTGTGACATGACTTCTGCAGCCAGGGACTGACAGCATCATTGCTCACCAGCACAAACAAGACCTGGTCCCTCAGCCATCCATCTTGGGTGGGGGAGGGGCCCATGAGGCCAGCATCCTTCCAGGGTCAACCTGTCAGGTAAGGGTTGCTGCAGGGTTGGGCCATTGTTATTCTTCAGGGCTACTGGCAAGTTTTTCAGGTAAGTAAAAAAATCCCCATCATGCTCATCATGTGAGTAGCACTAGCGACAAGCACGCACAACAGGACAACTAGGAAGTAGGGTTCACTGAGAGGAAGAGGAGGATCATGGGACTGGGAGGCAGGGGAGGGGGAGAGAGGGTATTGGGATGCAAATGACCAACACACATTATGTATTTACGTGTGTGTGTGTGTGTGTGTGCGCGCGTGCACGTGTGTGTGTGTGTGTGTGTGTGTGTGTGTGTGTGTGTATGTATTGCCTTTGGGGGTTGAAGGTGAGGTGGCAGAGTCAACAGCACAGACTCCTCTGGGAGCAGGTGAGAAAAGCCACATCAAACTCCTTTAATCCCCTCCACCAGTGCACCATTGGTCCCAAGAAAGCACCTCTTCTAAACAGCAGCTCCCGATGGGGATGGGCCAGCGTTGCCTGTGTCAGCAATCCTTGGTGTCTCAGGTAGTCCTCGATTAGATCCTCCTGCAGGAGGTGCCTTTTCGACTGCATGCCCTGGGCATTTATGCAGAGGTGACTGCACTGTTCCTCCTACATGTATGTATGTATGCATGCATGCATAGATGGAACTGTAAAAGAATAATAAATAAATTCAAAATAGTTTTTAAAAAGCCTCCAAGAAAAAAGTTGTGTAGGTAAAATTGTTGGTAATCCATTGGGAGGGGGGAAATCACTGAAGCTGGGGGGTGGCTACATGGAAAGCTATTTTGTTGTTTTCTTAGTGGTTTCTGCAGACATGGTAGTATCTATTATGAAAAGTTACATGGAAAACGAAACAGTGTTTTTATAAATAAAAGACAGTGACTTGTTTCTGTGCTTTCTCAATCTGGTATACAGTTTTTAGTTTGTGTTGCCCCAGGCCTCATCCAGATCTCATTCTGTTGAGGGCTCTTTCCTGACTGCCTTCCCACAAACATCCCTTCCCATGAGGTTTTAGGCCCATCTTTATCCCTGAATGCAGGACACTAGGGGCTAGCCAGTGGTTTTCTAGGCTCTGACTGAGGTCTAGGATTGAGACGTTCAATCCAGCCCTGTGACATTTGACACTGGCCAACATCTTTCTCACATGTTTGAGGGATTGTTCTGCTTCACAGCCAGGGACTCACGTGTGGAGACCAGATACTTAGATTTCAGTCCTCTAATCTCACATTCTAAAAAGCAACAATGTTTGGCCAGGAGTTACTGCAGATGGATTTAGTTAAGCGGAGGATGAGTCTTAACCCATGTCTGGCGGTGGGAGGAGTCTTAACCCATGCCTGGCGGTGGGAGGAGTGAGTCTTAACCCATGCCTGGCGGTGGGAGGAGTCTTCATAACGGGGAGGAGTTTGTTGGCGATTGTGAGATTGCTCCGTGGGTAAGGGTGCTTGCTACAACATTCATGACTTAGTTTGGTCTCTGGGTCCCGTGTTGGTTTCTTTTCTATAGCTGTGATAACAACACCATGGCATGAACAGAAAGAAGAGAAAGTTTATGGTTGGGCTTCTGGTTCCAGAGAGCCAGAGTCCATGATAGCAATGCAAAGATACATGTGTTGGCTGGAACAGAAAGCTGAGAGATCGCAACCTGAACTCCCTAGTCGGAAGCTGAGAAAGCAAACTAGACACCTCACAGTCCCCTCTCAGTGAAGCCACCAGAGGCAGACCAAAGTATTGAAGTGCTAGAGCCTGAGAGAGTCTCATTCAAAGCACCACAGACCCACATGGTGGAAGGAGAGAAGCTAAGCCCTCCTGCGTGTTCTCTTTTGACTTCTACACGCACACACAACACAAATAATGCATTTATGGAAAAACCTTTGAGAGGAGGCATTTGAATAGATAGTCATTCAGGGGGAAACACATGAACAGGAGGGCAGTCACCTGCAGTAGAGAAACCAGGCCTGGGACAGATTCCCCTCTCCCAGACTCATAAGGGTCCTTGGCTTCTAACTCCAGCTTTGCAGATTCACAGCACAAAAATTCTCTGGCCTCCTAGTCTGTGGTACTTGACATAGCTGACTGCCAAACACTATGGTTATAGCTGCGGCACCTCTACCAGCACTTACCACAACTCCAGTTCAGTCCCTTCTTCACATCCCAAAGGATGACCATAACTCTTCTTAAGGTGACAAGGGAGACCTTCAGAACTTGAGTGTGCACCCTGCAATGTACTGCTTCTGTCTAGGTGTCTTATCTTGGCCATACCTTATCTTCACTTTTAATTTTAAAAAATGTTTCAATATATATTTTTGTCATTATTTTTCTTCCTACCAGCTTTTCCCAGATCTTCTTCAACTTTCCTTACACACCCAACTTTATGCTTTTTCTCTTAAAACATTTTAACCCTCCAAACAAAACAAAATGAATGAGCACACACACACACACACACACACGCACACAACACAGATACACACACACGGAATTAAAACAGAAACAGCATGGTATCTGATTCATATTGACCAACTCTCCCTTAGCCTGGGGCCTGTCCTGGGGTATGGCTGATAGACCTAGTTCACTCCACTGAAGGAAGATGGATTTACATGGACTTCCTCTCCTTCAGAAGCTCGTGGTTGCCAATAGCTTCTTGGCTAGAAGGATGCTGTGCCCATTCTCCCAAACCCTCCCTTTTCTGACAGAATTACTGCTTTATAGCTTGGGTCCTTTCTTATCACCTGTTCACACACATGCACACACAAGTACATACACGGATATGTGTGAACACATGCATTTCTCATACCAACACACGTCTGATGACTAATCTCTACTTTGCCAGAGCGATATACTCTTTGCCTATTTACGGGGTCAACCTTGGCACCTATGGCACTGCCTCAGAAAACAAAACAAAACAAAACAAAAAACATGTTTTAAAAGAAGGGAAGAAAAATTATTTTGCTGTGCTTTGGCACAAACCCATAATCCCAGCTATTTGGGGGTCTGAGGCAGGAGGATCAAGGATGTGATGTAGAAGACCATCTCGGGCTGGGAAGTGAGTTTAAAACCAGCTTGGGCAGCTTAGTGAGACTCTTTAAAATCAAAGTGAGAAGAGGGCCAGAGATATAACTCAGCGGGGTTGTCTAGGACAGCTTCTATTCTCAGTACTGCACATGTGCACAAACATGATTTGCTAATCAGTTAGCCTAAACAAAATCCTTTAAAACCATAGGAATTAGCCCTGGAGGAAACTCCTATGCCTTGCGCATAAAGGTTATGAAGTTGGGGTTGAAGTCTAGATGGGGTGTCTCAGAGTTTTTGGGACTCTGTTATGAGACCAAAGCTATGCCTGGATCCTGAGGGACAACCTGTTTGCAGAATTCTCTGTGGCACTGTTGGTCACAGTAGGCATCTTGACAGTATCATGTTCCAGGTCCTTTCTATTCCCTGACACTCAGAATCCCTTGTGTGGCTTAAGCAGTTAACCAGAGAAGCTTCAAGGGACCCCAGGATGGGAAAGAGCCAGGAGCTCCCAAAGTGAGGAGTGGATGGGCACAATCCCACCTCTGGAAGTTCCGGTAGGCCAATTTTTGACACCTTGAAGAACTAGGGATTTCTTGTAACTATGGAAACATAAATCTAGGCATTAAGGAGTCAGAGAGAAAACTGCTATTGTTGCCTTGACAACCAATAAACCCCCAAGTCTTTGTTTTTAGGAATAGAGGTAGCCACATTCATCTTCTAGATTAATTTGCTTGTACAAGGAAGTTAGAATGGGCCTGGGTACATTCTAGAGGCACACGATGGTTAAAGCACTGTGTGTGTGTGTGTGTGTGTGTGTGTGTGTGTGTGTGTGTGTGTGTGTGTGTGTGTGTGAATCTTTCCAAGGTCTAGCAGAGAAGGTTTGTGTATGGGGGTGTTAGAAACGCTAAGGTACCCCAAGCTGGTCACATGTTCTTATTGTCTTAGTACATGATCTCACATGGAATGGTTGCTACTTATGTTCTACAGAGGTTGACTGGTTCAGGCTGGCACTGGGGAGCGTTGTGAGGGAGCTGAGATCTTATTGTCATTATGTTCAGATGCTTGTTCCACCCCACCCCCATCCCCTGTGCTTGCATATGAGATGTAGGCTTTGAGTGAACTCTTCTGAGCCCGCCCCTCTATGACGTCCAGCCTGCTGAGAAGTGCCAATGAGTAGCTGTGGCTCCAGGATGCTTGGAACTCGATTTCCCAGGATCTTGTAAGATTTAGAATGCTAAATATCATTTGGTCTCCAAGAGTGGCATGAAGCTTTCCGAGCTGATGTTTAGACAGACTTTGAAGCCTCCCATCCCAGAGCCAACCCTGGGGAGCTAGTGATAGATAGCTTCCTGCCTTCATGGGGCCTATGGTGCTCCATCTCTTTGTGCTCCACCCCCCTCACCCCCCCCCCCGTCTTGGTGGGGAAAATGGTACCAAGACAAGAGAGAGAGAAGCAGGAAGAGCTTGCTGAAGGTCATCGGATTGAAAAGTGTGGGATTATGGAAGGCACTGAATAAAACCACAAACATGCATGTGCAAATTATTCATGGTGTGGCTGATGAGACACACAGGTGGCAAGGCCCCCCCACCATCCAACTTCAGCCCCAGCTCCAAAAGGGTTAACACTCTTCTGTCATGTCCACATACTGTCAGTGTGTCTGTCACGTCCACATACTGTCAGTGTGTGGAGAAATGTTGAAAAGAATGGAGAAACTACCAAGGTTCACATCTCTCTTCACCCCGGGATTCGCTACCAGAGATTCCAGACCCGTATGAAAGGACAGCCTGGGGAAGTACAACAAGGTCACAGTTATACCTATGTCACAGACAGGCAGTGGGGCTCCGTGGTGCAGCCCTTCCAGTCTAGAACTTGGGAAACGGAGGCAGGAGAGTTCTAAGTTCAAAGCCAGACTTGAACTCCATAATGAGTTCTAGGCCAGTCGAGGATCCATGGTAAAACTGTATATAAAAAAGAAAAAAAAAAGCAAAACAACAACAACAACAACAACAACAACAAAAGCCTATCCCTACAAAAAGGCAAAAACCAAGTACTTTCCTCCCCCCAACCAGACAACAAGAAGCAGATGAAACTTTGGGAGAGAAAAAGCTTTAGATCAGGCTGAAAGCAAATTGTTTACTGAAATAGCCAATCGCCTACTCCCTGACCCACGCGGTGACCCAGCCTCCTATTTTCTTGATGGGTTCAATTTCCTCATATCAAATGTAGACGAAAATGGAGCCTCGCCATGGCAAACCAGCGGGTTTGTGAATTAGGAAATGATCTAAAAGCATTAAAAATGCAGGCGATGAATCAATTTTGACATATTGCTTCTTTGTCAACTTTGTGACCGTTGAACTTGTTGCTGATCTGAAGGGTATTTCATAAAAAGCTGCTTTTATTAACACGCATCAGACAAGGATTTATCTTATTAAGTCTGGGATAAGAAGCGAAGCTGTTCTTGGGTCACTTGGGGTGACAGTTTTGAGCCACTGTTTTTCACACGCCACTGAGACAACGGAAATGAATCCTCGTCGGTCCCTGGTTCCATTTTGCGAGTTACTTTAAAAACTAATAAAGGGAAATCATGCGGACAGCCTCATGCATCTTGTCTGTCCCTGGTGTCTGCTCGCTCTTCCTGGGCTGTCATTTTTTGTTGTGAGATGCCTTTTTCCCCCCTTCTACTTCTGTTTAAAACAATCACCTTTTTTATTAAAAAAAAAAAATAGGCTTTCAAACCGGGTATTAGAAACTTGATTATGTGGTGACAGGCGGCTCCTGACATTTCAGGAAGTGGGTGGAAAGCGGGAATTTTAAAGTGGATGAGTCATGGGGGATTAGAGAGGAAGCCACAGCAGCTGGGGGCAGAGGCTTCTGAGCAGATTTCGTGGCTTATTCTGAAAGGCTACAGGGTACTTGCCTTTGTGAAGGCCAAATGGCAGACAATCTCTGACGCACAGGGAACAGGGGGGGTGGCATGGAGGGGGGGGTGACAGGGTACAGGCTGAAGAGGCAGGTGGGGAAGAAGCTTAACCCTTAGCTTGCCTCTTAGGGTATTGGCTGTGCACAAGGATGTCAGACGGAGGCTTTGTCTTGCTGGTGCAGGGGGCACTGAGGGTCATTCTTGAAGTTATTGACTTCTTGTTTTTTAATTGGTCTCTGTGTGTGTGTGTGTGTCTGTATATGTTTCTCTGTGTGTGTCTCTGTGTGTATATGTCTCTGTGTGTGTGTCTCTCTGTGTCTGAGTGTGTCTCTGTGTGTGTGTGTGTCTGTGTGTGTGCCTCTATGTGTGTGTGTGTGTGTGTGTGTGTGTGTGAGCCATGTAGGTCAGAGTGGATTGACACTGAATGTTGCTCTTAGCTGATCTCCACTTTAGTTTCAAAGAGATAGTCTCTCACTCATTTGACGATGCTGACTGGTCAGCAAGTTCTCCTGGAATCTTGTGTTGGGATTAGAGGCATGAGCTCTCTTGCCAAGCTTTTAAAGCTGGTGCTGGGAATCCAAATTCAGATCCTCATTCTTGCATGTCAAAGCCATCTTCTGAGCCCATTTGTTTTTTTGGAGGTAGGTCCCATTTTGTAGGCTGGTCTTGAACTCAAGATGTATCAGTTCTCAGGTGCTTAAGAGAAACTCCATGTTGACCCCAACTCTCTGGTGCTCCAGCAACAAGCATCTTCTCTTTCATCATCTTCATTCTCTAGTTGGTTGTTCAAGCACTGGGAAGACATACTGAGGATAACCTTGAACTTCTAATTTTCCTGCCTCTATCTCAAAGTGCTGGGGTTATAGGCAGCAGCAAACCTAGTTTATGTGATTCTGGGGACAAGCCCAGGTCTCATCCCCTTAGGTCAGACTCTGCCAACTGTGGCCCATTCTCAGCACTAAAACTTGTTTTTTGAATAGTTTTGACAGAACCTGAAAAATTGCCAGCATTTTACCAGAGGAAAATGTCTAACTTTCTCAGCGATTCTTGCTTCCTCTTCTTGACGAGTCAAGTGTTGTGCTAGGCCTGGATCCTGGATCTTATGTCTTGGTTGCTGGTGGTTGGAATGATGTCCTCCGCTGTTTTGGGCAGTCTGGCACTCTGCATCCTTTCCCTGGGGATGAGTGGGGACTGTGTTCTCAGTCTATGGCTCAAATGGACTGTTTAGCGCACACAGAAGTATCCACTACTCATGAGGAACTGGAAGCCTGGAACACGTTCTCTATAAGATCAGAGAGAGCTGAGAATCCCTAAACTTCTGCTTCATCTTTACCAAGGCTGCTCTGTGGCTACTGAACCTGGGTCCCACGCAGATGGCAACGGGCCTCCTCAAAACCATCAAAGTTAACGTGGAAGAGGGCCGAGAAGACATTAGTAACCCTCTACCTCCCTCCCACCTCAGACCTCCATTCTCTCCAACAGTGGATTCTATCTCTTTACTACTTTTAGTAGTCCAGGCCTAGGACTGTCTTGACTGTGGTATATGTCAGATGTTTTACCAGGACATCCCCATACCTGTGGACTTCAGCTTGTTTGAATGCCCTCCCTGCCTCTGCCACTCTCCAGGAACCTCCTGCCTTTGGCCGAAAGAGCCCGGGGCCAACTGTTTATCATGAAAACTTTTTTTTTTGGCGGGGGGGGGGGAGAGAACTTTGATATCGTAAGGTATCAGCCTACAATCAGATACCTAAGAGCTCTGCCAAGATGGGGGGCTCGGCAGAGTTACACCTGTGTGTATAGCTGACCCCAGAGGGACCGTGTAGCTGACCTTCAGAGAGAGGAGAAATGCTTACTGTCTGAGATTATTAGGCTGTGGGGTTGTTTGTTACTCGGCAGGAGCTAACTATTACAGACATCACTCATTAGGCTTATTGGGCACGGAGCAGGTACTACTGCTGGGGTAAAAGTTGCCCAAATATAATGGAAGGTAAAGTCCTGAAGCTTTTGGGGAGGGGGTGGGGGGGGTCACTGACTTTAAAGCACAAGGCATTCTTGTTGCTATGGTTACTTCCACTGAGACCTTAGAATGCAGCAAGAGAAACCTAGTGTTGCCTTGACAACAGGGTTTCGAATTGAAATCTGGGAAGGCGAAGGACTATAAAAAATGAAGAGGGGGGGGCAGTGGTTAAGCCCTTCCCCAGCATCTTGCCTTCATTCCCTTGATGGCCTATCAGAAGCAAGTATCATCTGAGCAGCAGGAAGCACTACCCTCATCCTGGCCCCTCCCACAGCAGAAGATGATTGCACAGCCAGGAAGCAGCCGGAAGCAGGAAGCAGGGCCACTGATAGTTCCCGAGAAGAGTTTGCAGTTTGCTGTTGAGATTTCACCCCAGCAAGAAGGGGCTTAGCAACCTCCAGCCCCCTGCTCCTGTGTTCCCTTGGCAGGGAGGGAAATGGAGACTTAGAGAGGGAAGGAGGCTGTTCGACGTCCGGTAACATGAGGGCAGCACTCAGCCAGAACTGGACACATGTGTGAGACTACCCTCTGGCTGTGTGATGCTATGCAGCCCTCTTAAATGTCATGGGCCTTGAGGAAATGCAGCAAGCTTGGCACCACCTTGAACCTGCAGTGGGTTTGAGACCATTGCCTACCAGTAGTTACATTTACTGTCAGGGCCACTTTGTCCACCTCTTCAGAGTCACTGAAGTCAAGCAGAGGAAGCACAACCTTACCCAGATTCTTCTAAGAGAGGCCCGATGGTGCCATGCTTCTGTTGCTCAGGGCTTTGTGTCTCGGTCCTTAAGCTTCAAACCATTTTTGAGTCCCCATTTCTTCCTTGATAGGCAAGCAAGGAGGGAGTAGATTGGCCATTTTGTCAAGAAGGGACTTGAGCTGCAGGGAGGGTGAAGTCTGCCCAGGGTCCCCAGAAAGTGTCTGGAACTTGAGGGTTAAACTCTGTTCCCTCAACCATGTCTCCCTTCCCTGCCCCTCACAGCCTGCTACAGGATGCCGCCTCTACACAGAGGGCCAGATGTTGGGTTTAATAAGGGGAGAGAGGAAGAAAGAAGTTTGGGGCGTCTGTTTCAGAGAGACAAATCACCAGTTGTGCGTGGAGATCTTATGCATAGCAAACAAATGATAGGCAAATACCCTTGTGCATATGCAGAGGAACACATTGGCCATGAACATCCTGTCTCACCAGAACAGCACGGCTCAGAAGGCTGTGGGGGCGGAAGAGGTTCTTTTTGCTTTGGTGGATGGAGATTTTGCACAAGGCCTGGAGAAAGGGTCCCAAGGCTGACAGAGTCACTTTCCTACACCCACAGGAGAGCAGGCACGGGTGGGTGTAGTTTGGGGTGGCAGGGTAGTCACAGCAAGTACTTGGTCGGCATGACAAGGTCAGCAGAGGACAAAGGGACGGGTGTGGAGGTGACATACAGTGCTGGCTCCTGGTGTGACGGTGTGGGCCTCTAGGGATTCCTGAGAATGAGAGACTTCCCTGCACACTGCTGTGTACATTACTCACGACGTCCAGGGGGCATGGCCTTCCTTGTGTCTCTGCCCTGGGGCATTGGCTTAGCCGCCGCAGGGTCCTTTTACTGAACACAAACCCTGTTCGGAAGCCCTGCAGAGCGTGTTTGAAGTCAGTGCCAGGTGAGAGGATATTGAAGTTTTGACTGGTAACTAGTTCAGCCAGGGCATGAGCAGGCAACACAGGTCCCCTCCTGCCAGCCGTCTGCCATTCCCTGTGAAGGTCAGTGATGTTGGTTCAGGTGCTGAGAGAGTGGATGGAACAAGGAGGGAGGGAGCCCGATGCAAAATAATCTGTGTTGGTGGCAACATCAGGTTGAGGCTGAGGGAAAATAAACTCTCCTGCTAAGGCTGGTCTGTTCCTAAGGTTCTGGGGTGAGGTGGGAACACAGCTGTTTGTGTTCCATTACTTCGGTCTCCAGGGTCATTCCTCAGGCCTCTCTGGCAAAGAAAAATGGCTGCTGTGCTGGTGGCCTTGGCTGGCCTTGCATTAGAATGTGCTGGCTGGAGGCACAGCTGGGTACAGATTCTGATTTTGAATAAAACCGTCACCTCTTTTGTCCCTTGGCAATGTCCCCCAATGCCACGCAGAGTTTGTTTTTGTGTACCCGACTCGCCATCTGTCCAGGGTTTAGCTCTCCAAGCTGTGTGACAATTTGGGTTTTGCAGCCATGATTAGCTATGAATTTGGATTTTGTTGATGCTAGGCCTTCATGTGGGGATTACAGAAACACTACCTAAGCAGGCTTCTCAGGGTCTCCAGGCCTCTTTGGGTACGGCAGGTTCTGTGGCATCCCCTTCTGGCCCTGGTGTTCACATTCAGACAACAAAATCTCATATGGAGACACCAATCTGTAGTGAAAAGAGGGGGCTCTGGCCACATCAGGACTCTCGGCCCCTTCCCGTAGGAAGGGTCCTGCGAGATGCCCACTGTGGAATGTAGGGCTCTGGCCCCAACAGGAATCGCTTGTTTGGGTGGATGGCCCCTTCACACAGAGCATGCAGAAGGGTGAAGCTGGCATCCCCAGGCAGGTATGAATTCTGACTGATGGTTAGACTTGGCCATCTTGTGCTTTGATTTGTGTTGGGTGAGTGTCTTGACCTTTGAGATTCAAAATGTTTGCTGAGGACTCTAGGAAAGGCAGCTCAAAAGCCAACCAACCAACCAGCCAGCCAGCCAGTCAGCTAGCCAGCCAACCAACCAACCAACCAACCAGCCAGCCAGCCAGCCAGCCAGCCAGCCAGCCAGCCAGCCAACCAGTCAACCAACCAACCAACCAACCAACCAACCAACCAACCAACCAACCAACCAACTAGCCAGCCAGCCA
>NC_034592.1:156868483-156873711 GCF_900095145.1 Mus pahari
CTCTCTCTCTCTCTCTCTCTCTCTCTCTCTCTCTCTCTCTCTCTCTCTCTTGGGATGCCTGTGACCATGCAGTCGTGTCTATAAGCAGGGGTACACTTTTGTCTGACAAGCCTACTGTGGAGGACTCTAGTTTTGACAACGGTGGGTTCAGTTCCCCCCAGGATGGCACTGGCTACATGGTTTGCAAAGTCATGATGGGCCAGAACTGAGCAATGCTTGGAGAGCGGGAGGCCCAGCAGGCCTTCAAGTTAGTCTCTGCTGTGCCAAACTATTTTTCATTAACTCCCATTTAGGTGAGGCATCGATTTTTATCTGGAGCTGTGAGCTCGGAGAAATCTCATTAATTCGGGTCTCAGCGATTCTGAGGTGCTAATTGAGGTGGAGACGAGTCTGTGGTATAGGTAGAGTGCGGGGAGGGGAGAATGGATTGTATGGATTCTGGCTCACCTGGTAGATGTAAAGAGATGACCTTGCCAATTATCCATGACCCTAGTGTGTTCAATAGGGCTCATTCTTGAAGAATCAGCCTATTAACAAATATTCACCAAGTGTGACTTATGCTCAGATCCCCAGCTGGAAAAGTTAGTGTTTGATCAGTGTAGGAAACAAGCAGATGTTTTCAGGCAATGCAATTCCTTACCCAGCCCGTGTTCCTGCCTTCTGCGAAGCTCTCCAAAACACACAAACTCTCCTCCTTGTTCATCTCGTTCCACCCCCAGCCCTAACAGTGCCTCTCCCCACTGTGCCCCCTCCCCAGGCTGGTTGTAACTAGCTGTTACTTCCATCATCTAAAGAGGAAGTCTCTCCAATCTTGATCCCGTGTCTCTCTGGCTACCATCATATTTTGTTTTCTCCAAAGAATTATCCGTTCCTAGTTCAAATCCTTCTTCAGCTCTCAGAGCGTCTTTTCCCCACAGGACACGCTCCTGTGTGCTCGCAGGAGGCCCGTGCTGCCACAGGTCGGGTCTGTGTGCTGCTCTTGTAGGTGGACTTAAACACAGTTGCTCCCTTGTGGTTGCTGGAACTAAACCTAGGACCTTGTGTGTGCCAGGAAAGTACTCTGCCACTAAGCTACACTCCTTCCCTTGGTTCGAAACAGGGCCGTGCTATTAGACTGTGCTGGCTTTGGACTCCTTCTGTAGCCCAAGATGACCTCAAATTTGAAGTCCTTCTGTTTCTACCTTCCAAGTGCTGGATGACAGACACATTGAACTGGGGAGTGTTTTTCTGGTTTGCCCTCTGGGTCCCAGATCTAGATTCTGCACCAACTCAGTGGTCGCTTGCTGGCCGATCCATTGGTCTCCCATCTTCTGTGTCTCCATGTTGCTCTGTCCGATGACAATGTTTCCTGGTCTTCTCTCATGAGCTGGGAACCGAGGCTGTCCCTGGCTCTTCTGGGCGGGGATCGAAGTCCATGCTTGTGCTTGGGCCTCTCCACAGTGCAGCAGTCTTTAGCTTCTTCACCCCTCAGCTGGGAGCTCCCCCACCCACATGTTCACTGTTTGAGTCCATCCCAAAGCAGTGTTTCCTGTCTTATATGCAGGACCCTTGGGCGAGCTTTGACCTGCTTTCTCTAGTTCCCATCCTACACCAAGCCCTCCAGCAAATCCCTCTGGATCTACCCTTAAAGGGTTTAAATATATCTATATCTATATCTATATCTATATCTATATCTATATCTATATCTATATCTATCTATCTATCTATCTATCTATCTATCTATCTATCTATCTATCTATATGATGCAGGGTCTTTACAGATACCTCAAGATGACCCAGTACTCATTCGTTTGTCTTGGTATTTACTATGTAGCAATTCTCCTGCCTCGGCTTCTAGATTGCTTGAATGAAAAGATGAAGCTAAGCCTGGGTCTCTCCCCCACCCCACCCCTGAGGAGCCCTGTCCTTCGGGTAATGATGCTTGCTCGCTCCCGAGCCTTGTCGTTCAGACCCAGATCACAGCTTCTCACCAAGTCATGGGCAAATCTTTCCGAGGCGTCTTTCTTTCCTGGAGTGGGTCCTGAGCCCCTGCCCTGCCTCTTCCTACCTGCTTCAAGGCACCAGGGGCTCCTTTATCTTCCTCTGCTGCTCCAACATGTCTGTGGTTTGGATTCTGGCTCTCACCTCCCGATGTGTCGAGCAGGCTCCCTCCGCCCTCCATGCTCAGCACACTGGTCTCATGGCATGTATTTTTCAGCACCTTACCTAGGAGCTGTTTGTGCTCTGAGCCTGGGACCTTGTAACCCAGAGTGGCTTCCAGAGCAGGTCTGGGCTCGTGACTGGTATTCATTACTTCGGTGACAACTAAGTCAGCTGCCAGGCGAGTGGATCTGCATGTGGATTGACATTGTCTTCTAGCCATGACAAGAGGAGGGCAGAGACGTTTTTGATCCATGTGCTGACAGGCACCAAGCCAGGCACAGGAGGCACAGGGTCCAGAGTCTGTCATTACACCTGCCATCACTAGGTCACTAGGTCTAGTAAGGAGTCCTGCAAGCATGTGGGTGCGTGTACACACACATGTGGGGCTGAAAAGAGACACCAAACAAGTCATACGTATGAGGTGGAGCATGGCAGCGCGCACTGCCATCCCAGGAAGACCGATTTTGAGGATAGCTTGGGCTGCAGATGGAGGGACCTTTTATCTTAAAGGCCAAACCCCAACAGAAGGATGATGACAATCAGCAAACGTGATGGAGGAAAAGATCAGGGCGAGGCTGATCGAACAGGATTGGTGGAATGTTTGCATGTACAAAGTCCTCAGTGTCACATAAACTGAGTGGCTGCATAGACCGGTGAGTCCAGTATTGGGAGGTGGAGGCAGGAGGCCAAGGCCAGTTTGGGTTATATGAGACCCTGTCTTAATTTTTTTTCCAAAGGAAATGTCCTTTCCTGTTACTGTCATTCGATCTTCTGACAAAGGCATTGTCACAGAGAAAGGGCTTGTTCTGGCCCCCAATTTAAGGTTCAAGGTTCCTTGTGGTTAGGAAGTCAAGACTCAGGGCCTTGAAACAGCTGTTCCCATGCACCAATCAGGAAGCAGAGAGCAATGGATGCATGCTATCCATTGGCTTCCCCGTCTCCACCTGTCACAATCCAGGATGCCAGGCAGAGGCACAGAGCCCACATCAGTTCACTCCATCTAGATAATCTGCCACAAGCATTCCAAGAGGCCCACCTCCCAGGTGATCCAAGGTTCTGTCAAACTGATGGCACTAACCCTCAAAGGGAGGCAGGCTGGAGAGTATCAGTGAGGCCAGTTCTTAATTGTGCATTATCGCATGTCAACCTGCTTTGATACCATGTGGTGAAGCTGCTCAGTTGGGTTGAAGTGTTGGAACTGATGAGCTGTATAGCTGATGTTTATGTTCAAAGCTCTCTCATGTCCACTCTTCTCCTGGCCCATCAATTTTTGAAGGATCTTTTAGGTCAACAGCTGATCGAGGCCTCTCTGAAGACAGATCACTTGAGCAAAGTCCAGTGGAAGAGGAAGAAGAAGATGAAGAGAAGAGGGGAAGCCACAAAGAGCTGGAGAGAGTCTATTTTCCCCATGGGAAGGTCTAGGAGCTGACAGGTGTGTGAGGCCATCAAAGGAAGCATAAGCCCTGTTGACCTTGGCCATGGCCCGTGGGCTTTGTGGCCTCTGAAATGCTAACAGGTGTGCCCAGCCCTTTGATAGTGCCACCAAGGTACCACCATCCACAAAATCTATGCCCGAGAGCCATGCACTCAAGCTATTTAAAAACAAAACAAAACAAAACAAAACAAAACACACAAACCTTAATGTCCTAAGAAAGTTTATGATTTCGTGTTGCTTGTTGCTCTCCTGGGATGCATGTAGCTTGTGGATCTCAGGTTGGACGCACCTGCAGAAGTATACACCTCTGTGGCACTAAGAGGCAGCAAGAATTCAACAAGATTTGGTCCCATTCGGGACGAACTGTTGCACACATACAAGCATTTACTTCTTCAGGATGCACATGCCACAGTGAACATGTGGAAGTCAGAGGAAACCTTTCAGGAGTTGGTTCTCTCATTCCACCATAGGGGCTCCAGGCTTGGCTCCTCTCATCTTTACCCCTAAGCCATTTCACTGGCCCCCAAGGACATACATTTTAATTTCTTTTAACTTAGAAATGATTTTTACAATCACATGGAGTTACCAACGTCACAGAGTTCCCATGAAGCCTTGGTCAACTTCCTCGATGGTGACATCTTACCACTCACCTTGTCAAAGCTGGGAAAATGATATGGGCATCTTAGTGGAGCCATATCGCCCTAGGTGAGCTCATCATAGCGCTAAGAAAACCAGGAATGTTAAGCATACACACAGATTGTTGAGAGAGAAGGGGGTGAGAGATGGAGGGAGAGGGAGAGGGAGAGGGGGAGGGGGAGGGGGAGGGGGGAGAGGGGAAGAAGATGGAGAGGGGGAAGAAGATGGGAGAGTGAGAGGGAGGAGGGAGAGGGATAGAGGAAGGGAGGGGAGAGGGATGGGGAGAGAGGAGAGGGGAGGGGGAGAGGGAATATGATAGTTTAAGTAATCTGTGTTGAATGTAGGCTCATACAAGCAGGATAGGAGGTGGCTAATAGCTCAAATGACTGTCAAATACACTGTATGACCTAGAGATCCTCCCCTAGGCCCTTACGATCACACATGCAGCCTATCTCTAGGACCCATCTTCATGGCAGAAATCACATGGACTTTGAGGAGAGTTTTGATGTAATTCTGCCTCCTGTGTACAGGGATTGTGCTACACCAAGATTTTTTTTTTTAAATAAAATGTACTATGGTTCAACAGGCTTACAATAAACTTCCTGGTGTCAGAGTCTAGAAGTTTGCACCAACACCAGCTACTAAATCATGTTAAACTGGACCTCCTTCTTGCCTCATGCAAATCATTAATCTGCCAGTCCTGTCGTTTGCAGAGATCTACACACACACACACACACACACACACACACACTTCTGTCCCTGACATATGGGATGCCAGGAGCCTAGACACTAGCAGTTTACAGCTGGAGGCTGTTCCCATGCAGAAGTCTCCTCATTGTAGCCCATGCCCATCTGGACCCCAGCAGCCTAGCACTGCCTCTCTCTGTCTCTGTCTCTGTCTCTGTCTCTGTCTCTGTCTCTGTCTCTGTCTCTCTGTCTCTGTCTCTGTCTGTCTGTCTCTCTCTCTCTCTCTCTCTCCCCTCTCTCTCCTCTCCCCCTCCCTCCCTCCCTCCCTC
>NC_034592.1:156873791-156874955 GCF_900095145.1 Mus pahari
CCCTCCCTCCCTCCCTCCCTCCCTCTGGACTCTGTCAATCTGAGCATCTTACATGAATTATACATCACATGCTCAGTATATAATCTATATGTACCCTACTCTTGAGGTTCATCACTGTGTCTCAGTGACTGAGTATTGTTGGCTGGTTCGAGTGTATCACAGGGTAACCAAACTCTGGCAAAGGACGTTTACACTTCTTAAACTAGATGCATACTGTGATCCATGAGAGATGGCTTTTGGGCTTGGCCAAGAAGCACATTTCAGTTCCAGCCTGGCTTCTCCCACTGTCCCTTCATGTGTTTGACTAACAGGCTGTGAACCCATGTGGCCATTGGAAGATGTTTAGGTTTCCCAAATGTGAAAGACTCCCAGTTTTCAGGACTTGACTCAACTTTTGTGGGTGTCTAGCATGGAGCTCTTCGCACACCGGCACCAGATGTGGGTCCTTTCATCTAACATGTGGCTGGGGTGGGAGCCAGAAAAATATCTTTAAGGCCATTGGCTCCCTTCGCTGTAGATGAACAAGCTGAGCTTTATGGACCCCCCCCTTGGGTCTTTGTGCATGGGCTTCTACGTGCATCTGTGCACAGTAGGACAGTGGCACAGGGGAGTTGCTACCGGTACAGGGATGGACTTCTGTGGGTGAAGGAGCACCCAGAATCCTGTTGGGCATGGAGATATACAGGCCTTTCCCATCATGCATAGCTTTTAGGTAAGCAGCCCAAGGAACCCAGGGGTGGTTTTCTAGTCTTTTCTTCTAGGACTCTGGGGTGTGGATTCTGACTTGTGCTCCAGCTGGTCCTTGTCATGTGACTTTAGCTGCCGCTCATCTCTGTGGCCTCAGAGTTTAGCTCTGAAGGGAGGGCTGCTTATCTGTTCGCTTTGGGTTGCTGTGAAGTCTAAATGAAATCTGCTCGAGGTGCAGTAGGAGCTCAGTGAACAGGGAGTGTTTCTGAATCTTCCTTGTGTGACACATCTCCTATGCTACTGAGGTCCAGGGAATCCCCGCCCCTCACAGTGACATGCTGATATAGGGGTCTGCTTCCTGGCAGGATGTTCTCAGATGCACCCACTGATCTGGCTCCTTAGTGTTTTGTCCTTCCTTCCTTCCTTCCTTCCTTCCTTCCTTCCTTCCTTCCTTCCTTCCTTCCTTCCTTCCTTCCT
>NC_034592.1:156875006-156907269 GCF_900095145.1 Mus pahari
CCTTCCTTCCTTCCTTCCTTCCTTGAAGCTCCCTAGCCACTGATTTGAGCTATCACTTTCTTACTGCCTTTTAGCCAGAGTCCAAAACTCCCGGAGAGACAAAGCCCAGGCAAGGAATGGTGGCAACCGTTAGCCCTTGTGATGACATCTAGCTCTCAGCCCCACGTGTTAACTTACATGTGAACCAACTAAGGGTCTCTGAGATAGCTAAAAAGAGGCACCCCACGCCTGGATTGATAGAAAAGAGGATCAAGTCCCATGCCCGTTGGCTGGTCTGCTTTCAGAGGCCTTGGCCTGGAGTTGCTTCTTTCTGTTCTGTACTCAGTGGTGGTTTGAGCTCTGTTCCTGGTCCTGTTAGGCTTCTCAGGGGACCCTGGCCTAGAACAGGAAGCCAGTTTTTCCTGTATGGGCATGGTCTTGGGAGAGAGCTGGGGTAGAGGGCTAAGAGCAGCCTCAGGCAGGGAGGTGTGAGGCCTAACCTGCCCTTGAGCAGTAAATGACCTTTCAGGCTTCTCTCTCTCCCACTGGGCCTAGCAAGAGCCCTGGCAAATGGTGTTGTTTGTGCCTCATTAAGTTCGTTCCCTTCTTTTAAAATGGAAATGGTTTTTATTGTACTTTTTTCTGATTATAAAAATGATGCATGATCACTGTAAAGAACTCAAGCCGCACAGGAAAGCACAAAGATGAAAATTAAAATCCCTCCGGTTCCTTCCTCATAGGGTAACATTGGTCCGCTGCTCCTCCAGCATCTCGCTCTGCCGATGCGCTCACGCCCTGTTGTGGGACCAATTTCGATAAATGGGAACATCGTCCTGAGCCGTTCGGAAACTTGGTTTTTTTTTTCCTCAATAATATGATAGAGACATCTTTCTAAGTAATAACAATATCATCAACAACAACCAAAAAGCAAAGTTTTTATCAGCATTTTTGATGTCTGTCTCATGCTCCACTATGTGACAGCCACCACTGATCCAGGCAAGCCCATTGTCAGAAATTTCACACATTTTCCTATTCTGACCGATGTCACCAAACCATAGTGTTGACATGCTGGTCTCCCCAAAGCTTACTCTGTATGTGACATACTTTTCTTGTTGCTGTGACAGGGCATGGCCACTTGATCACGTCTCAGGGGACCAGGAAACAGACACAGAAAAGTCTGTGTACAGTCGAAGCCCAGGCCCCTTGAAGCCCACTTCCTCTAGCTGGGCCTTGCTTCTCAAAGGTTCCTCGATCTCCCAGATAGCTGGGAGTCAAGCACTCAAGCACGTAAACTTGCGGGGGATTTTTTTTTTTTTTTCATATTAAATCCTAACATCATGTGACATACTGACCAAGGGCAGAAGCATATCCCATGTCTCACCCTTTGTGGCAGGCGCACCTGGGAAATATGCTGTCTGCCACTCTGATCAACACTGCCATGGTGCTTTATCTGTCTTCCTTTTAATGAGCAGAGAGGTGACATGCCTTTACGTCTGCTCCTTGGCTATGTTGGCACATCTGGGAACGTTTTGCTCACTCTTCCCTTCTTCCCCATACTCCATTGAAAAGGATGGCTTGCCATGTGCCTATTTTGTTGTATGTGTGCTTGTGCATGTTTATGTGTGTGCACATGCATGTATGCATATACATGTGTGTCACATGCAAGTGGAGGCCAGAGGACAACCTCAGGCATCATTCTCCAGACACTGTATTTTTTAGGCTGAGTCTCTCACTGGCCAGGAGCTTATGAACTGCTAAGGTGGCTGGATGATCAAGGAGGCCCAAGGACACATTATTTCTCCTCTCCAGTGTTAGGTGGTATCTTGGTTAGGGGTTTACTGCTGTGAACAGACACCGTGACCAAAGCAACTCTTATAAGGGCAACATTTAATTGGCTTACAGGTTCAGAGGTTCAGTCCATTATCACCAAGGTGGGTACATGGCAGCATTCAGGCAGGCATGGTGTAGGAGGAGCTGGGATTTCTATATCTTCATCTGAAGGCCGCTAGCAGAATATTGCCTTCTAGGCCGCTAGGACTAGGGTCTTAAAGCCCACACCCACACTGACACACCTACTCCAACAGGGCCACACCTCCTAATAGTGCCACTTCCTGGGCCAAGCATATACAAACCATCACGGATGATAAGTGTGCACCTCACAGCCTGGCTTTTCACCTGGATTCTGGGGTTTAAACTCAGACACCCATGCTTGCTAAGCAAATGCCTTACTGGCAGAACTGCATCCCTAGCTCCTGCTCCTACCCATTTGAAATCTCCAGATCAGCCAAGCCCTCCATGAAGGCTGAGCTTAGCTTTCAACAGTCTTCTACGAAGGCTGAGGAGCTGGGATAGTGGTAGGGCAGGCTACTTCCAGCCTTGCTGGCCCCATGGACACAGGCCAGGGACTCACCAGGCTAAAGCAGTGCTCTGCTACTACCCCCAAAGACAGACAGTGGCCCCTTGTGCTGCTGACTAAGGCTGCTGCTCAGGTGCCATGTTAGACTGCGGTCACCCTCCATGACTGCCCTGGGGGTCATCTCCAGCAGTTTCTGAGCTTATTTTTCCAGTAGGAAAACACGCTCACCTGTCAAACCCTCACCCGAAGTCAATTTCCAAGTTGATTTAAAGGCAGAAAACGCAATGTAGATCTCGACATAGCCCCTTTCAGCTGAGCCAGAGCTGCCCGCCCCCCATGGATGGGCCAAGGGGCCCACGTGATCTCAGTTTGACAGCTGCCAAGAAGGAAAAGTATATAGAAAATTGGATGATAATTTCAGGCCCAGGGCTGGGTGCACAGCTAGCAGCAGAGGAAACGTTCTCACACAAGCGCGCATGTCAACGTGAAAGCTCACGGGTGCTCCAAAGCTCATTTTCCTTCCTTCCCTCCTTTCACCTCTCAGGAAACTGAGGCCCAAAGCCGGGATACAAGTTTACCATGTGGACTGGAGCTAGAGTTCCACTCTGACCTCCCCATCTTCTCTTGCAGGAGGTCCATTCTGTTCAGTCTCAGTTCTCAGCATCTGGTGCACAAAGCCTCCAAAGGCTGGTCAACAACTCTAGAAAGGGGCAACTTGTCACTCAGGACCACCTACCTTTCTTTACCTCCAGTGGCTACGTTTCTCAGTGACCTCCCTACAAGGTACCCATGTGAGCCCAGGACTGCCCCAAGCCCTCTAGCAGAGAGATTCTCAGGCCCTCTCTGAAGCACGGACAGAGAGTCTTTATGGCAGTTCGGGTTCCTGAGCTCTTTCCCTAATGCTGTGAGGCGTACCAGGACAAAAACTGTAAGGACATGCCCATGACTGAACTGAAAAGCAGCTGACTGTGGTCAGCACGCCTTGCTTGTGAAAACTGGTCACCTGACCGGTCCTGGGAGCTGACAGGACCTTTAGTAGGTAGAGCCCTGTGGTAAGTAATTGGGTCACTAGGGTGCATCTCTCTGGAGGAAGCAGTGCAATTTCCAGAGAATTCTGGTCAGTGCTCATGGGATTAAAGTTAAGCCTGGATGCTCTCTGGTCTTGCCAGATGACCAGTCTCAGAAGCATTCCTGCAGATATGATGTTCCACTGTGTCACCTCGCCCGGAGACCATTGCCCCATGAGGGCAATAACCTGCTGTTCTTTTCGCGCCCTCCAGCTTTGGGTACCTGGTTATACAGCCATTTCTGGCTGTCCAGTCCTCTCTATTCACAGACCTTCCTGGTGGAATTGCTGCGGTGTGGGGTTTATATGTCTTGCTCACTCCAGGAACCCAGCACCCAGGACACTTTTAGAACGTACCTTAGCAGTAACTGAGTTAACTCTCACTATGCAGAAAGGGGGACAAATATGTTCCTTTCTAGAGGCTCTTGGAGGGAGATGCTTCTCAGGTACCCTGGCTGTTGGTTGAAGCTAGCTCCAGGTGCTTCTAGGGCCGAAACTTCTGTTTTCTCACAAGCCCCCAACAGGGAGCTATCTAAGTGTCTGGAGACCACCCTGCTGCCTTCTGATCTCACCAAGGCCGCCATCGGGGAGCAGCGAGGACTTCCCACGGTTTGTGCTAGGTTTCCTGTTTCTTCTGCTTTAAAAGGCTCATGCCATCATACTCGCCCCCAGTGGATAATCTAGAATTTTCTTAGTCTAATGTCAGCTTCGTTCTATCCCCATGGTCCCTTTGCAGCAGCACGCAGGTTAAACACAGACCAGAAACCTTTCAGGGGAATCTTGAGACCTCCAGTCTTCACATTCATACCTCTCAGTGAATGACAGGCAGGGCCCGGGCTCTGTCCTGTGACCCTGGAGCTCAGAGTGGTATTTGTCCTCAGCTACACACTGAGCTCAGAGTTGACATGGAAACCATGTTCCTCTGTGGTAGGCAGTGAGTTCTTCTCTTGGCTCCAGCCTCTCTCGAATTTTCATCCTCTGGGCTTCTAGGTGAGTTATTGAATTGGGCAATATTCTCTTCTTTCCTACCAGGCTCCAGGATCCTGGAGGGCAGCATGCTGTAAACTGCCTGTTGCTCCCAGCATCACTTCCTCTGGCTCTCACAGCAACGGATCCCGATTTTAGCTGGATCCATGGCCACGGAGAACAAAAACAAAACTTTCAGGCACCCGCTGCTCTTGTCCAGGACCTGAGCTGGGTTCCCAGAACCCACATGGTGCCTCACAATCATCTATAAATGATATAGTTGCAGAGGATTCAACACCTTCTTCTGACCTCTGAGGGCTCTGAACTCACACACACAGGCACATGCACACACGCACACACATACAGGCACACACATACACACACACACGCACACACACACACACAGGCACACACACACATACACACACACACACACACACACACACACACATGAAATAAAAATAAATATTTGAAAGATGTTTCCTGCTTCTCTTGCAGCCAGTTACAGCCCAGTGTCTAGATTCTGGGCAAAGTGCTGCGAGCAGGCATGTCTATCTCTGTCTAGCCTTTACGGAGTAACAAAGGCAACATTTGCCCATTGAGCAAGGCTGGTAGATAAGGACCATAGCAATTGACTATCTGGAGCAAGCAGCACTGGGCAGAGTAGTCGGGGTTGGGGCTGTTCTCTGGGCATAGATGTGTTGTTCTGAGCACTAACCCTAAATACACTCCCCACCTTCAACTTCTACTTGGTCTGGAATATGGTGGTGGGCCATCTCAGTCTATGTGTGCCTGCTGTTTATTAAGAAGGGACCATCACCAATAAGTAGCATTCTAGGTCCACCATGGGAATACTGTAACGTGTGTGTGTGTGTGTGTGTGTGTGTGTCTGCGTGTACACACATGTTCATGTGTGTGAGTGCAGGTGTGTACATGTGGCCATGGGAATACTGTAACGTGTGCGTCTGCGTGTACACGAGTGTTCATGTGTGTGAGTGCAGGTGCGTACATGTGGCAGTCAAGACAATGTCACCTTCTGTCTTGCTTGAGACAAGGTTTCTTATTGGGTGGTGCTGCCTTGCTAGTTGACTCTCCAGAGTCTGAGGACCCTGCCTTTGCCTCTCATCTCTTCTTTGGAATATTGAGATGACAGATGGAATACTGACTTTATGAAGTTCCAGAGGATTTGAAGTCAGGTCCCCAGGCATATGCAGCAAGTGTTTTGGCCATTGAGCCACCTCCACAGCCCTGCGCTGTACTTTTACATAGAAGGGGGAGAAGGGATGATGATGATGATGATGATGATGATGATGAGGAGGAGGAGGAGGAGGAGGAGGAGGGGGAAGGAAGTGGGCAGTGTAGAACCAGCAGTTCTCAAACAGCTTCAAGTCTCTCACTCTCATATGCCTTCAATGCCCCCCAACCCCCATGCACCTTTTGATTGCTTGTTTGAATGCATCAACAAAGCGCCATCTGAGAGGAGCCACCTTGCCTTCCCACTATGTCCCTTTGCTGCTTCACTGCTAAAGCCAGGTGACACACTCAGATTGGTGACATGTTTCTTGATGTCTTTAGGTCTCCCACAGTGGCTCTCATGGTTATTCCCGGTTGTCAACTTGATTATACCTAGAATGAACTACAATCCAGAATCGGAGGGCTCACCTGTGATCCAGATCTTGAGGCTGGAAGACACAAATTTCTGACCTGGATCTTGGCATGAAGATCTTGAGGCAAGAGTGGCTATAAAAATCTTAGGCCCAGGCAAGGTAGTACACACCTTTAATCCCAGGAGACTAAGGCAAGGAGACCTCTGAGTTCAAGGTCAGCCTGGGACAAAGCAAGTCCCAGACCCAGGCATGGTGGTACATATGTTTAGTATGGGCCACACCCTCTGCTGGAGACCTACATAAGGACATTGGAAGAAGGAAGACTCATTCTTCTTTGCCTGCTTGCACTTACTTGCCAGCACATCTGTTGGAATCTACTTCTACAGAAGACCAGCTGAAACAACTAGCTTTGTGGGACTGAGTAATTACTAGATTCTTGGACTTCCAATTCACAGCTGACCATTGTTGGAGAGTTGGACTGCTAACTGTAAGTCGTCACAATGAATTCCCTCAGTATAGAGAGACTTTCCATGAGTTCTGTGACTCTAGAGAACCCTGACTAATACAATGGTCAAGCTGAAATTCCAGGATATTCAGTTTCACTTGGTGGTTCAAGCTTTCAGGAGCATTAATGCTGACAGAAAGTCAATGGGTGACTTGTGTGGAGGGAGACTTGTGAAGTCAGGTCAGTCTGTAGTGTCCAATCTCAAGCTTTTGGGAGCATGTGGGGACAGCCAGTGGCACAGGATAGATAGAGAGCTTAGTAGGACCCACTCACGTTACTCAAGTTAGTCTCTGTGGCGGTTTGATGGAATGTGAGCCATAGGCTCATATATCTGAATGCTTGGTCACTCGGTGGAGTTGTTTGGAAAGGACTAGAAGGTGTGAGCTTATTGACTTAGGGTTTTACTGCTATGAGCAGTCACCATGAACAAGGCAACTCGTACAAAAATGGCATTTAGCTGGGGCTGGCTTACAGGTTCAGAAATTCAGTCCGGTATCATCAAGGTGGCATAGCAGCATCCAGGCAGGCATGGTTCAGGCTGAGCTGAGAGTTCTACATCTTCATCTGAAGGCTGCTAGCAGAATACTGACTTCCAGACAGCTAGGATGAGGGTCTTATAGCCCACACCCACAGTAACACACCTACTCCAACAGGGCCACACCTTCTAATCATGCAACTCCCTGGGCCAAGCATATACAAACCATCACAGGCTTTGCGGTTTCAAAAGCTCATGTCAGACCCAGTATTTCTGCCTGCAGCTTGTGGATAAGATGCAAGCTCTCAGCAGTCACTCTGGTGTCCTGACAGCCTATCTGTTTGCTTCCTGCCATGACGGTCACATACTCACCCTTTGAAACTGTAAGCAAGTCCTCAATTAAACACTTTCTTTTATACGTTGTTTTGATTATGGTGTCTCTTCACAGCAATCGAAAAGTGATTACAGCAATCTTCCTCTGACCTTGCATCAGACCCTTAGCTTTGCATTTTGATGGATGTGTCTCTTCTGCTCCAAGTTCAAGACCCCAATTCCCCTCCTCTCTGACATCCCAGGGAGAGTTGTGAAGTCCTTTGAACTTTACTCATAGGTTGCTTGCTCTCCAAAACAGATGATTTCAAAATCCCAGCCGACAGGTAGCACATGTGCATTAATTACTTGATGTATTTAATTACAGGATCAATGCTGAGACCCCGTGATACATTTAAGGACACATGAAATGTATTACTTTGAAACTGTGATTAACACCAATTTGGGAGCATTTTTGGAAGACTAATTAAATGATTGAGAGCCATGTTCTGGTGTTGCAGTGTTTGCCCAACGAAAGCAACTGTGACAATTAGGTGTAACCTAACCATCCCATTCCACGATTAATTGTTTAATTCTGTCTGCAGGCATTTGAGGGGATGGCTAGGATGAAGTCATGGCTTCTAGAACAAACCCAGGCTTCAGGGCAGGGCTTCTCCAGTCTGATGTCCTCATCTTGTCCGTCCCTGTGCTTGTTGGAACCTCACTGCCCTTGTGCTTCATCTCTCCAGTCTCCTGTTTCCACCCCCTTCTTCTTCTCCCTCCTCTCCTGCTTCCACCCCCACTTCTCCCTCATCTCCTGCTTCCATCCCCTCTTCTCCCTCATCTCCTGCTTCCATCCCCACTTCTCCCTCCTCTCTTGCTTCCACTCTCCCTTCTTCTTCCCCCTCTCCTGCTTCCATGACCCCTCTTCTCCCTCCTCTCTTGCTTCCATTCCCCACTTTTCTTCCTCCACTCCTCTTCTAACTACTCCTCTCCACATATTTTGTTCTTCTTCCAAGTGCACAGTGGAGGACACCCCACCCCCACCCCATCCTCTTAAAGCTGGGTATCCCTAGTAACTAAGGCATCGTGGGCAGAAGGGACATGTGCCATTTTTGGGCAGAAGCTGCAGAAACCTATGGAACCAACTCTGTTTCTTCTCCTTTGCCATGGCAACTGGAGACTTCCCAGACAGTAGCTTCCCCATCAGCCTTGGTCTTGACACCAGGATGTTTGTGATAGAACATAGTTGAAGTGAACCTGTTTTGTTTGAAGCCACTGAGAACTGGGGGTGGTTTTGTGTGAGCACATGACCTGAGACGCTCTGGTAAATGTAGCCAGCTATACCTGTCCTCTGTCAGTCCCCTGAACCACAGTTCAGACTCTATTTTTGCTTTTGCTTTTTTATTTACCTTCATAGAATTTTTTTACCATCTGAAATTATTGAGTTTGTCCATTTCATTAGTTCAAAGATGAACATGGCTTTACATACTTGTCCTTCTCAGTTAGGTTTGGCATGTTACTAATGTCACGACAGAGGAGCTAGGGAGATGGCTTGGTCTGTAACGTCTGAGTTTGATCCCTAGAATCTATGCAAAATTAACTAACTAACTAACCAACTAATTAGCTAAGTAAGTAAATAAGTAAACAAGCAAAGGTAGGCTTGGTGGCATGCATTTGTCATCCCTGCTCTGGGGAGGAGGAGAGAGGCAGACTCTCGAGTCTCATTGCCAGCTAGCCATAACCTACTTGGCAAAATCCAAGCTAGTGAGAGACCCTGTCTAAAACCAAACCAAACCAAACCAAACCAAACCAGACCAGACCAGACCAAACCAGACCAGACCAGACCAGACCAGACCAGACCAGACCAGACCAGACCAAACCAAACCAAAACAGACCAGACCAGACCAGACCAGACCAGACCAGACCAAACCAAACCAAACCAAACCAAACCACAGAGCAGTACTTGAGGAACGTCATGAGACTGACCTATGCCCTACACACACACACACACACACACACACACACACACACACACACGCACGCACGCACCCCTCAGCTTGAATTGTAATGTGCATGGAAATGTCCCAGTGATCACATACAGACTTGAAGCTCCCTTCTGCAGCTGACACACACCGTTCACATGGGCATCAGAACATGGGACAAGCATCCAGAGTTCCACTGTGGAGCTCTTCTGTCTCCCCTGTGAGCATTTTGGCCGTGGGAACACACTGCCGGACATGTTCAGGTATGTTACTAAAAGAAGACACAAAGCAGAAACATAGACAATGGTTTATTTAGGAGTCTGGCATCTACTGTTCTCAGTCTTATTTGTTTATTTATGTATGATGCCTCCTGCTTTTACCCACCACTCTCTGCCTTAGGTTTTGAGAAAGGGTCTCTTATTGGACCTGGGGCTCAGGGTTTAGTCTAGGACATCTGGTCAAAAAGTCCCATGATCCTTTTGTTCTCTGGTGCTTTTCCACCCATCCATCCATCCATCCATCCATCCATCCATCCATCCATCCATCCTAGCCTAGCCTAGCCTATGATGTGGGTCCTAGGTTCTCAATCTTCATGCTCCTGTAGCAAGTACTTTATGTACTGAGCTATCTCCCCAGGCCCTCTTTTATGTATTTTAATGATGTTTTGAAGGTTTACCTCATCAGTAGTACTGGAAGATGGAAGCAGGAAACAGAACGTGGACAAAACCGTTAGGATGAGTCTGAGCTGAGCTGAAAGCCATTAGTGGTTGAGCTTAGTATGAAGTAGTTTGAAGACTTACCAATCAGAGATTCTGCTTGACTCTGGCCTTTTAAGTATGCGCAGTAGTAACAGGAGATAAAAGGCTGTCTAATTAAGTCTCGAAGAATTCTTTCAATAAGTAAAATTAAAAATTCTCAGTGATAAGAAAGCATTGTGTCATGGTTAATTGGCAGCATATTTTTTTTTCATAAGAGAACAAAAAAATAATGATGCCTCTTGCAGTTGTGGGAATTGGGGCTGAGGCAGTGCGGCATTTCATTAGAAGCTTGCCCTATCATGAAGACATCTGCTCTGTCATCCCATTCAAGTTCAGTTGAGTTGAGACAAAGCCTTTGGACAACTGGACAACTGGCTCCTTTGGACTGTGAAGTTCTTGAGGTTTTAGAGTAGAGTTGGCTGCACTGGAGAGAGGCATTAATGTCCCTCCCTGTGACACAACTGGCCTCAGAAGATACAGCTGCTGTGAGATCCTGAGCTGGCTAGGATGTGTTCTTCAGCTTCCCAAGGGAAGTCATTGAAAATCACACTCATGTAGGCACCTCCAGCACAGATCTCCCCTGTTCCTTCTCTCCTCCTCTCCCCTCCCCTTTACTCTCTTTTCCTCCCCTCTCCTTTCCTTCCCTTTCCTCTCTTTCTTCTCCCCCTTTCCTCTCTTCTCCTCCCCTTCCCTCTCCTCCTCCTCTCCCCTCTCCTCTCTTCCCCTCCTCCCCCCTCTCCTCTCCTCTCTTCTCCTCTCCTCTCCTCTCCTCTCCTGCTTTCCTTCTCTTCTTTCCTTACCTTACCTCTCTTTGCCCTCCATATGCCTCCCTCCTTCTTCCTTCCCTTCCTTCCTTCCTTCCTTCCTTCCTTCCTTCCTTCCTTCCTTCCTTCCTTTCTTTCTTTCTTTCTTTCTTTCTTTCTTTCTTTCTTTCTTTCTNTTCCTTCCTTCCTTCCTTCCTTCCTTTCTTTCTTTCTTTCTTTCTTTCTTTCTTTCTTTCTTTCTTTCTTTCTTTCTTTCTTTCTTTCTTTCTTTAATGAGACAGCATCTCATGTATCCCTGGTTCACTTTGAAGTTCATATATATCCAAGTATGACCTTGAATTTATGATCTTCCTGCTTCCATCTCCTAAGTGATGAGATTAGAAGTATGTTCCATTATGCCCCCTTTTAAGGATTCTATAGAGGAAATCTAGGGCTTTGTGCATGCCTTGCAGGCAATCTAAAAACTAGACTATACCCCCATCCCTACAGTTTTTATTTTCAATATAAATTATCTGAACCATGTTCAATGAATAGCTTTTTGTGCAGAGCCTTTTGCTTACCATTGTCATAGGCCACTGAGAGTTCTAAAGAGTCTAGAGAGATCCCATGGACCATTCACCCTGCCTCCCCAAGGTCAACGGTTTGTATTCAGACAGGGTCTCACCATGTTACCTTGGCTGGCCTGGAACTCTATGTAGGCCAGGCTGTCCTTGACCTCACAGAGATCTACATGCCTCTGCCTCTTAGGTGTTGAGATCAAAGGCTTATTGTACCAGCAGTGCCTGGTTAATGTCAGGGTTTTATGAAACTATCATCAGTATCAAGATTGGGAAACCGACATGGGTGCTGCGCAATCAGCTGCCCCTACAGGCTTCAGCTGGCATTCGCGAGATGTTAATAGTCTTCCACATCCGCATGTGTTCGGTTCTATGCCATACTGCCACATATGTGAGGTCGTGCCTCTGTCTCTCTGTGTGAAGATGTTCCTGGCCTGCCCTCATTGCTTCTCTACCCTCATTGCTTCTCTGTCTCCTTAGCTGAGTCATTCTGCAAAGATTATTTCCAGTGAATAGGCTAATGAGAATATGACTGTTCCTCTCCACTCAGTTCTTGAGATTTTACCATTTGGCTGGATGTATCCTGGGTGGGTGTGTCCTGTGTATAGCTTTTGTTTTGAACAGTCTTCCACAATCTTAATTTCTTACTTGTTAAAAGATATTTGAGTTGTTTCAAGTTTTGACTATTGAAATCAAAGTGCCCATAAATGTTCAGACACACTTTTCTTACATTTTATTTATGTATTTTTTACATACATTGTCTTAGGGTTTCTAATCCTGCACAAACATCATGACCAAGAAGCCAGTTGGGGAGGAAAGGGTTTATTCAGCTTACACTTCCACACTGCTGTTCATCACCAAAGGAAGTCAGGACTGGAACTCAAGCAGGTCAGGAAGCAGGAGCTGATGCAGAGGCCATGGAGGGATGTTCATTACTGGCTTGCTTCCCCTGGCTTGCTCAGCCTGCTCTCTTATAGAACCCAGGACTACCAGCCCAGGGATGACAAGATGCTTGGTGGTCGATGACTACCAAGAACAGCAGCAGTAGAGTGGAGCCAGCCAGAGACTAGAAGACAAACTGTGTGTGCTGCAGAAGGCTGAGCCAGAGTAGTAACCTAGGCCCTTTGGAGGAACCCAGGAGATCATGAGTGGATCCCAGACATGGATGCTGCATTATTTACACTGCTAGAGCTTGGTTTTGCTTTGATCTGATTATAGCCTTGCCCTGGTTTTCCCCTCTTGAATTAAGAAAGTATTTAATGTAATTTTGATGTTTATAGGAGCCTACCTTTGAGACACTTCAATCTTTTAAAGGAGATTTTGGATTTTTAAAGAGACTAGCTATTTTAAAGACACTAAATTTTTAATGTTTTAAATTTGCAAACAATTTAAAATTGTTTTAATTTTAAATTTGCCAAGACTGTGGGACTTCTAAAATTATTTATGTTTTATATTGTGACATTACTATCCCATCTTGGGGATAAATGAGAAAGAAAATGTTCTTACTAAAAAGTGATATATTCATGTGTCAAGCTGACGAGGAGTCAGTTGTGATAGCTAAGCTCTTATGTCAACTTGACACAAGCTACGATCATGAGAGAGGAGGGAGCCTTAATTGAGAAAATGCCTCTGTAAGATCAGTTTGTATCGGGCTGGAGAGATGGCTCAGTGGTTAAGAGCACTGACTGCTCTTCCGAAGGTCCTGAGTTCAAATCCAGAAACCACATGGTGGCTTCATTACCATCCGTAATGAGGTCTGACACCCTCTTCTGGTGTATCTGAAGACAGCTACAGTGTAGTTAGATATAATAAATAAATATTTAAATAAATAAATAAATCTAAAAAAAAAAAAAAAAAAAAGATCAGCTTGTAGGCATGCCTGTAGGGTATTTTCTTAGTTAGTGAATGATAAGGTGGCAGCCCACTGCGGATTGTGCTACCTAGGCAGGTGGTCCTGGATTCTATAAGAAAGCAGGTTGAACAAGCCCTGAGGAGCCAGCTACGAAGCAGCACCTATCCACAGCCTCTGCATCAGCTCCTGCTTCCAGGGTCCTGCCTGCTTGAGTTCCTCCTTTCACTGCCTTCAATGATGAACTGTTTCATGAAGATGTTAGTGGGAAAAGCCCTTTCCTCTCACATTGCCTATGTTCATGGTGTTCCATCACAGCCATAGGAAACCTAACAAAGACAGTGCATGTGTAGTTTTATAAGACCCCCCCCCCCATCCTGCTTTTCAGAGTGGCCGTCCACTATTCTGTTCACAGTGGAGCATGTGAACGGTCAGCTTGCCTGCAGCTTGTGAGGATTAGCTGCTGGAGTTTAGATTTCAGCTCCCTTGATGGATGTGCTTGGATAGTTTGCCCTGGGTTTTCGCTTCCTTGTTGAACAAGGTCTTGTGTATCCCTGGCTAGTCTAAAACTCACTCTGCATCCCAGTGTAGCCTCAAGCTTGGGGTCTGTCTTCTTGCCTTAACCTCCCAAGTGCTAAGATTGCATCCCGAATCTTTACTGCGGCTTTAAGTTGGGTATTCTGATGGTAAACGATATTGATTACCAATTTATGATCATCTCTGGGCAATGCGTGTGTTTACTGGTAAGTTTTCAGAGTTGTTTATATATTCTTTCTTTTTTAATTCAATAAGTATAAAATTTTACTCTAACTTACTATCCATACATTGTTTTCCAGGCAAAGCTCCTGTAGTGTGATAGAATAGAGTCTTATTTATCAAGAGAAGAAATAGTCTCAAATCAATTGGTAAGCATGGATAATAGACCAGAGACTCGAGGACAGTAGTGTCCCACCTACTCCAGTGTCTTCACTCCAGGGTCAAATAAAGCCCTCTCCATGTCTGCTCATGATAAATTCCGGAAATCCACTGAGGAAGTGGCACTTCAGATCCTCTTGCTTTGCCAGTTTAGGGTTGGGACTGTGGCCAATGTCTTTCTGTTTGTCCATAATTTCTCTCCAACCTTCACTAGATCTCAACAGAGGCCCACACAGCTGATTTTAAGCCACGTGCCTGAGGCCAATGCCTTGATTCTCCTCATCACTACATTTCCAAACAACATGATGGCCTTTGCTCCAAGAAATCCTCCAACTGAACTCAAATCTAAATTAGAATTCTTCACTCGCCTAGTGGCAAGAAGCACAAACTTGTGTTCCACCCGTGTCCTGAGAACCCATCAGTTTGACCCTTTTGTTCCTGTTAATAGAGGTAAAGTTATACTTAGAGCAAGTGTCCCAAATTTGGCGAGTTATTCTTGTTACAGTTGTTGGTTCTTCAGTGTCTTCAGTAGCATCTACATTCCAGTTAAGGTCACTGATGCACAAGTAACAGACAATGACACTGACTCTGAGAGCAAGCTGCTCTGCTCCCCACTTCTGGATTCAGTGTAGGCATTGTCTTCCTCCAGTTCGCTCATGACTCCACGTTCATGAGTGTCATGGTCTGGACCAGTGTCTCCGTGGTACTTCTCCTATCTTTAAATCCAAACCCCAAAGCTTTCTTCTTGATTCTTAAATTCCTCCAAAATTCTTGCAGTTTGCCTCTCTTTTGAATTAAGTTTTGTACAAAGTAAGAATTCCTCACCCCCTACTTCTGACCAAGTCAAACTCTTTCGATATTATTTGTTGAAAAGATAACTCTTCTTGCATCAAATTCTTGCCTCTTTGTCTGAGACTGTCTGACACAGTGTCTAGGCTCCTATCTGCATCCTTTGTCCTGTGCTATTGAACTAAATCTGCCCACCGAGCACCACACTGACTTGGTCACTATTGCAATAAAACTAGTCTTAAAATTAGGTGTTGAGGTGCTTCTAATTATTTAAAACACCACTTCATCCACTCTGGGTCATTTAACTCTCTGTGTGAGCTTTGGTATAACATTATAGGTTTTGTGCTTTTTTTTTTTTTTTTTAAGTTGACTGTTACTATTTTAGGTATATACACCAGTTTTATATGTCAGATCTGTACTGTCATAGTTACAATGAGCATGAATGTAACTATCATAGTTCTGAGATTTCATCTTTGAACCAAAAGTAGCAACTTCAGGAACTGATAGATTATCAAGGACCAGAATTTCCCAGAACCCACTTTAGAAAGCCTGTGGATTTCTGGTCTCTCTGAGGAAGCTGTCTTTACATGGCTCTGTCTGAGCCTTGTGCTCCCTTGGTAAAGCGGATGGCCCTGCGTAGGCATGTGAGGATAGCTCTCAGTGGTGTAACTCAGAGGAAGAGTTCTATCTAGCCAAGGGCCTCCATATGGGCCAAGCGAGCTAGCCAGAGCCTCTCTCAGTACATTACAGCATCAGACAGAAGGAGGGTTATGATGGTTTGTATATGCTTGGCACTATTTAGAGATGTGGCCTTGTTGGAGTAGGTGTGGCCTTGTGGGTGTGGGCTTTAATACTCTAGTCCTAGCTGCCTAGAAGCCAGTATTCTGCTAGCAGACCTCAGATGATGAAGATGTAGAATTCTCAGCTCTGCCTGCATCATGCCTGCCTGGATGCTGCCGTATTCCCACTTTGATGATGATGGACTGAACCTCCAAACCTATAAGCCAGCCCTAATTAAATGTTGTCCTTTATAAGACTTGTAGTGGTTAATTATGATGTCTGTTCACAGTAGTAAAACTCTAAGACAGAAGTTGGTACCAGAACTAGGGTATTGCTGTGATAGGCCTCACCATGTTTTAGTTTGGAAGAATGTAGATTTGGAGACTTTGGGTTTGGAAAGCATCGGAATGTTTTAAGTGGGGCTTAATGGGCCATCTTAGAATATATGGGAATGTGGAATACTTTGTTGCTGTGAGTGATTTGAACTGTGCTGATCGGGACCCAAGAGGTTTCAGTGGAAAACAATTTCAGTATGTGGCCTAGAGACTGGTTTAGTAGTGTTTTAGTGATGAATGAGGCTGCTTTTTGCCCTTGTCTGAAGAGTCTGCCTGAGGCTAAGGTGAGGGATTTAGCTTAATTGCTTTGAAAAAGGAAATCTAAAACCAGCCTGGTGTAAATTCTGTTGTGTTGTTACTAAAGTTCACTCTTATGAAGAGCGTTTTAATGAAAAGGAGCAAGTTGAGAAAGGAAAAATGCACAATATATCTTCAAGGGGTCAATTAAAGGGGCAGGCACCAGGTAGTAGATTAGAGCTGAATCCTATGTTCTAGAAGAGACCAGATGAAGGGAGTGGAATGTTGGTGCAAGATCCCACCCAGCTAAGTTGAGGTCCAGGCATGGTGGTACACACCTTTAATCTGAGGAGACAAAGTCAAGCAGATCTCTGAGTTCAAGGCCAGACTGAGACAGAGCAAATTCTTGGTAAAGAAAAACTTAAGCCCAGAAGGAGTGATACACACCTTTAATCCCAGTAAACAGGCATCCAGATCTCCAAGTTCAAGGTCAATCTACAGAACAACATACAAGACAGCCAAGATTAGACAGTGCAGGATTTGGAAAACTGAAAGCTAGTGATAATGTAATAAAACAAGGGGAAACTTAGCAGTTTTGGCCATGTGGCTCTGGCTTTAGAGTGAATAATAGAAGGGACTACNGGGACAGTGGATGCTGGTTAGCTGGAGCTAAGAAATTAGTGGTGATTACGAAGAGACTAGCATCACTGAGGTGAAATCTTCTGAGAAGTGTTTTCTGAGAACACAAAGATGCTGTGTTCCACAGATAGCCAAGGTTCTACCTAGTGATGCAGCTGTACTTGGTCATATGGAAGAGTCACCCAAGCAGTACTAGTTTTGAAGGCAAAAAGGGGGTCATGGAGAGCAGCTGAGGCTTGGCACTGTGAGAGGCCATGGAAGGCCATTGGTGAAAGTGCAGCCTTGTTTGCTGTTGATGGCCCAGGATTGAAGGGGTCATGCAAGGAAGTTGAGGCTTGGCACCACGAAGAGAGCCTATGAGAGGTTATTGGTGAAGCCTCCTTGCAGAAGAAGACCCCAGTGTATTGGAGATGCCAGTGCCATGGAATGATCACCAAGATCAGCAGCTGCAGTGGAGTAGACAACCTGAACTTAGAGTGCTACAGAGGGCAGAGCTGGAGAGGAGTTGCAAGTCCTTTGGAAGATCCTGGAATATCATGTGTGGACCCCAGACATTGGAATAAGAAGCTGTAACATTGAAATTGCCTTGGTGACCCAATGGTGTTAAAGATGCCAGAGTCTTGGGATATCTGCTGAGGAAAGCTGCTAACAGGGAGTAGAAATAGTCCTGAAGAAAGCAGTTTGTTGTAGTCAACAAAGACAAAAAAGGAGTGGGGATCTGAAGACCACTTTGACATCAGACACGAAGATGCACAGTTTGGAGTGTACCAAGCTGGTTTTCTGTCTTACCTTGGGGATTACGATTAAGTGAGTGGATGAATCTCAGAAGAGACTATGAATTTTGGACATTGTTGAGACTGCTATAGACTATGGGTACTTTAGAAGTTGGACTAAGTGTACTTTTTAATTTTGCTATGTTTAGGTATGGCCCTCATAGTGTCATGTGTTTGAACAAGCCTATGGAGGCCAGGGAGTGGAAAGTGATGTCTTGATCATGGTGTCTGTTCACAGCAGTAAAACCCTAACTAAGACAAGGGGCAACAGCTGGCAGTGGGAATCTGGTGAGAGCCATGATGAGTTGGGGCTAAGAGTGTCCAGGGCATGCAGAAAGCAGTTCCCTCCTATGGAAAGAATGGCAGACTCCTATGGTGGGAAGCTGATAGTCCTTGGGTCTAGACAGAAGCTGGGAAAGACAGGAGCCAGCCCAGCCAGCCCTGGTGCTGTCCCAGGTCCTGAGTCATCTCAGCTGTCTCTGAGGGTTTACTACATCCTTGTCCTCCCTGACAGTCCTCCAGACTAAGAAGGTGACTCCTTCACTTATGGTCGACAGAGGCTGAGGGCTAAGGTGATCTTAGAGTGCACAGAACCTGGCCCTAAAGAGTGGAGCATCACAGGACAGAGAAACTCCCCCGACCAGTGATCCTGGTTAAGAGCAAAGGGAAGAGCCAAGAGCTGGCCTTTCCTGTGCTCTTCAACACAGAGAAAAAGGCTCAGGGTCAGAGTCTCAAAGAGGGATTCTGATTGCTGAATTTTAACAAGACTCCTCTACTGCAATTGCGGGTTTGAAATTCTTTATTTGTGTGTCTGTTCATGTTTGTGTATGTGAGTGCAGGTGTGGCAGTGTGTGGGAGGTCAGAGGTCAACTTCTGACGTTGGCACCGTCCACTTCTTTGGGGTCAGGGTCTCTCACTGGCTTGTGACTCGTGGATTAGACTGGAGTGGCTGCTGAGTAAGCCGGGAATTCATCTGATCTTTCTGTGTCCACTTTCCCAAGTCTGGGATGACCAGCACACGATCACGGTTGGGGCTCTAACGCAGGCGTTCATGCTTGCTGGACAGGCCTCTAACTAACCCTTGAGCTTTCATAGTTCCTTAGTCAGTTACCAGCCCACGTTTCCTTCCTCTGGTAGCATGCTGGAGGTTGCAATTTTCAGCCAACTATTGGCCAACTTGGATCTCTTCTGGATTATTTTTTGATTTTTTTTTTTTTTTTTTTGACTTTGTTCGTCCCAATGAATTGTAACTGTTTTTGGAATTTTGTTCCTAGGGCCTAGCAAAGCACAAGCTCAGGAGACCAACTGCTTACCCAACACTTGTCCCGTGTTCCATACAGGAACACACATGTACTAGAGAAAGCTGCAGGGCAATGGGGCTCACGGGCTGGCTTAGGGTCTCCAATGACACCTGAAGGCTGTGTAGCTCTGTACTGAGGCCACACTGGGAACAAGGTAGGGTTTGTCTGTGCCTTGTTGACGTAGGCCTACCTAACTCTACGGGGCGCATATCGCTTGCTTTTTTCCTCTAATTTTCCGGGCCTGATTCCTGAGTTGGAGGTCCTATGGGAGTGGGGTATGGCTTTTTTCTGAGGCTACATAGTAACCAGGATATCGGTCTGCACTGAGGCCTCACCATCTCCTCTGATTGGCTGTTAATAATTGCCATGTGGCACATGCCATGCGCTGCTGTGAGTCCTGCTAACTCTTGCCTTAAAAGAAAATTCTCAACCAGGCCTGGCGCACTAGTGTTGCCGACATGACCGTTCGCCTCCTTTAGAGTGAAGGTCAACAAATAATTTTCAGCTTTGTTTAAAGCCTTTTTAATGGAGTCTAGAAAATGCTCTAATTATGAGCGATTATCTGCTGAAGTGCTCGCAACTTTTTTTTTTTTTTTTTTAAGCCTTTCTAAGCTTTTCTATACCAGTTCACTCTGCTCACAGGGTTCAACCTGTCGGAGGTACTTAAGCAAGATGAGGCAGGCTTTTCTTTCCTTTCTCTCCCTCCCTCTTCTCTCCCCCTCCCTCCCTCCCCTTTCCCTCCCTCCTCTCTCCCCCTCCCTCTCTCCCCTCTCCCTCCCTCCCTCCTCCCTCCCTCCCTTCCTTCCGTTCTTCCCTTCTTTCTTTGTAATCGTGTAATTTAGACTGTTTACCAGGAAAGCTGGCTCTCTCTCCTTTGGGTCTGAAACAGGGAGATTTTATTCTCCAGCCTTTTCCATCCTGTCCCCTGGGTGAGTGAAAGCTGTCAGAATGAACTCGGACATCATGGTTGCCTTCCAGTGTGCCAAGAGTTGTCATGTCTTCCTCATCTGCACCCCACAAGGGAACCCACTCAGCCACGGTGGTATTAGGGGACAGACCCACTCTGTAGGACTATCACCTGCCCTGAAGGACATTCAGCAGCAGCCCTCGTCTATACTCCTGGCCCCTGGCTATAACAATCAAAATGTTTCAGACATTTCTGTGTCCCCCCCAAAAACGAATTATCTACAATTGCCAACAGTAGACTCAGACTGCTCTGCACAAGGGAGAGGAACCCATTTGAAGGGAGGGGCCCTGAGGCCACGGTGGGTCATCTCTTACCTTACACACTGCCTAGGTTCTGCCACCTCAACACAAACTAGTGTCACCTGGGAAGAGGGAGCCTCAAGTGAGGAATTGCCTCTATCAGAATGTGGGACATTTTCCTTTTGATGATTGATGTATCTGGTGGTCCTAGTTTCTATAAGAAATCAGGCTGCGAGAGCTCCAGGGAGCAACATGATAAACAGTGCTCCCTGACGGTCTGTGCCTCAGCTCCTGCCTCCAGCTTCCTTCCTTGAGTTCCTGCCCTCTCTCCCCTTCATGGCAGACTGTGATCTATAAAACCTTTCCTCCTCAAGTTGCTTTTGTTGGTGTTTATCACAGCAATAGGAAGTCATTAATAGGATGCTCTATTTGTACTAATGGCTTTGGACATCCTCTGGCTCACAGGCCGTCCTGTTCTTTCCTCTCTTCTCCTGCTGCTCCAGCGTCTCCACCTTCTTTCTCCTGTCATCGTCATTGATGCCTCTGTCACCTAGGCTCACCTCACTAGGATTTGTGCTTTGGGGTTCTAAGCCTCTGCCTTCTTGGAGAGCAGGTTCTGATATCGCGTCTCCCAGCTTTGGCACTGGGAGACCCTGGGAGGTGGCAGTATGCCTGAGAGCACCTTTCTGCCTCCAGTGGCCTCTGAGTTGTAGAAACAAAGCAGAAACCCACCCAGAAGGGAGATGGGACATATTAGAAGTTACTCACAGTCGTGAGAAATTAGTCATTCATGTTTTGCTCTTGTTTGTGACAGATATGTAGTCTCAAGTTCATTGACAACCGTGGTACCAAGGGAAGAGTTCCGAACTGGTGAACCCCGAGCTGTCTCATTTGCCCTGGACCTCTCATCTAAGGTCTTATACATGATGGAAATGCCCAGACAGAGTAAAACAAGCTTCTCTATTGCAGGGCTTTTCAGAGCCTTTACCTGCTGAGAGCTATGATTACACCTGGGCACAATGTTACGTGACCTTTCTCAAAGTAGTTTGAACATGGAATCCATTTCATTTTCAACACTACCTCCTCCCACTGTTCACAGGACGTCCTTTGGAAAGAGTGTCACCTTGGAAAGACAGCGGTATCTCATCCAGCTTCTCGCTGGCTTGTTCTAAGGTAGTTTTGAAACCCAGAAAGACCATACACCTTCCAATATGGAAATCCAAGACCCCTTTCAGTTGGATGGCTTCCAGTGTCTGGGTTTTGAGACTGACATTGGGGGAGAGAAGTGTTGCTTAACCAGTGGACCTGAAGGCTCGATGAACATCTTGCACACTGCCTCCTGTGTATACACAGTGGTGATCGTGGGGCTGGGATGGTTGGAGGAGAGAGGTCTGAGGGGCCAGCAACCACCCTGATCTTCCTCCAGGGAAACCCTCAAGTAGAGGAGAAGGAGAAAGATCATGGAAAGAAGGAAAGCAGAAGTTTCCATTCGTGTCCAATGGGTTTGTTTTTTTTCTTTCTTTCTTTCTTTCTTTTTTTTTTTTAATCTGTTTGCAAATGTTCAGTGTAACGGTTTGAAACCCAGCCGTGAGCTGCCGCCGCCCACACAAGGCTGCCGTGGTGCTGAGCTCCGGCAGGCAAGCCATCTCCCCTGTGTCGGCCATTACCCCGAACCCACACCAGGGCAGGCTGCTCACTAACCCCCAACCCCTACCCCATGTCCCTCTGCCACCCCCCACCGCCTCGGCACCCCCGACTCCCACCACCCTCCACACACACACCATCCTTTTTTTAAATCTCCAGCACTCGGGTTTTCTCTAGAGGAGGCACAAAGAGAGAGCAGAGATGGGACAAGCAGGCAGAATGCTCCTGCCTCATCGGATCCACCAGCTTTCGGGAGAGAGCGGCAGCCCCCCCTGCCTGTGGACTGACCACTGAAAGGTGAGAGAGGACTTTGTGATTTCTTTATGCACCTGGAGGTCTTGGGGTGCAAGGCCAGGTGAAGGAAGGGTTCTGATGCTCATGCCTGGTCTCCTGTCTCCCAAGCATGATGGGTGCCTCTTTCCAACACACACAGTCGTTTCTGACACAACCCCCCACTCAGGGGCACACAAGAGCTCTGGAATCCAGGGGTTTCTGGTCCCCACCCCCACCCCACATCTTCCAGCAGTCTCCAAGCCCTGAGGTGTGGAGCAATGTGTGAGCCTGCCTTCGCCTTGACCTGTTGATTTCTGACAAAGGCTGCCAGCCCTTCCTCCCTGGAGTGAGCAGTGACCCACACTTTGGGGGCCATATGGAATGGTCCTCCATCCAAGGGGCTTGGGAAACCTCGTTCCCTAGTGGCCCCAAGCCGGGTAATCAGGAGCAATCAGATCCAGCTGTCCAGCTAATCTGTATGAAATAGGCTTCCTTCCTTGTAGAAATCAACAAAGTTTAAAATAGATGGGACTGTAATCGGAAATGAAGCTATAGAGTTGTATGTGATGTAACGGGCAGGGGTATCCGCATGGAAAATATGAAGTACAAATGACAGGATTTAGGACCACGGGAGCCAGGAAAAGCAATGACTTCCTTGCTTATTAAGCACGTTTGTGGGTCGCAGGGTAGCTGAGTGGGACCATCACTTCCGGAAGTGAGACCTTCCAACGCAAAGAAGAGGAGAGTAACAAAGATGGGGAGAAAGAGGAGAGAGAGGGGGCTACGGAAAGGGTGAGGGGGAGAAAGGGAGATAGGTAGTGAGGGAGAAAAAGAGAGAAACTGAGGGAGAGAGCGAGCGAGCATAATATGTCGCACATGTAGAGAAGAAGCTGAGAGAGAAACTCTGGATTCTGTGCAGTCAGAGATGAGTCAGTTGGCAAAAGCTCTATTTTTAGGTTTCCAGCTCTGCTCTTGCAGTTTGCCTGGCATTAATTAATGTCACAGGCATGTTCCATACAAGGTTCTGAGGGGCCTTGCCGTGCGTGTTATTCAGACTGGAGGTGTTGATCTTAAGCACGGATTCTCCACAAGGCCTTTCAAGCTGGTCTCCGACAAAAGCCCATCCAGACTGTTCTGCCCTCTGCCCTTGGCCTCTCCGGGTGTATCCGTTGGTGTCTTGGCTCTAGCCCTTCACAGCCTGGCCATTGGCCAAGGGAGAGCTACAATTGTTATGCCTTGTTTTTCTTAAAGGAAAGGTTGTACAAGCTGAAATTAGCGTGTGGTTGGGGCTGGGGGCCGGGGGGATGTTGGGCCATGGCTTGGAATAAGAAAGAGAGGCTCTGGGGAACATTTCTAATACTTCAGGAAGAGGGGTACTGGCTTTGACAAGGTCATTTTTTTATCTACCTCCCCCTTCAAAGCCTGATTCAGTTTCAAGAGGTAAGTCTGTTCTTCTGAAAAACTACATCAGAGTAGGAGGCCCCTGGCATGGAGCCATGTTTCCTGGGGAGAAGACAGAGGCAGTGGGCAGGTTGAGAATAGGCAGAAGTAAGAATGGATGGGCAGGAACCATTCAGGGTCTGAGGTAACTGCCTCGGTATATTAACATCACCACAAGACCAATGAGAACACGGGAACCCATCTACCATAGTCCTGTCTGAAGAGACAAACCACCCTTGTGTTCTCTTCAGTGATCTAGAATATTTTCCCCCAGCTGGGACTGAGCCTGAACCCCCCCCCCCCCATGGCCATGACTTACATCAACGGAGGCCAGCACACAGGTTTCATCAGTGAATAAATGCCTTCTGGTTGGCCAATCCAAGACCAGGTCTCAGATGAACTTTTCAGAATAGCATAGAAGTAGCCCCCATTGTGCCCAGAGGCATATGAGGGTTCCCTCTGTAGAGTGAAGACATTGGGAGCTCAGAGAAATTCCGATGATCGTGGCCAGTTTTTCCCCTAGGCCCTGGGAATAATCTCCTTTCCTTAAACTTCTGAAGCCTCTGTGGATAACGGGCAAAACAGTGATTGTGCGCCAGCAGGACACTGGCTCAGGTGTGATGTGGTCACCTCCATTCTCCCTAGGGATTCATATGATTGCATCAAGGACCGTGAGCTATACCACTGTAGAGTCACAGGTCCTACACACCTCAAGTTCCCTGGCCACTTTCTCTCAGTCCTCCTCTGAAGCACCTTCGACCTAGGAGAAGGGGGCTAGATGGATGCTGTAGGTGGGGCACACCGTTCACGAGGGACCGATTCGAAGGACAGGTCTCCATTAGTAATGAAAGGCTCTGGTCCTTTCTAGGATGCCCATACTTGAACCACAGGTACGCAGTTGCATCTTGCTGAAGCCAAGAAGAAAGTGGTTTTCGAGGCTCCTGGCCTCTCTTGGAGGTCTGACCACAGCATGCCATTAGCAACCCGTGAGAGCCCAAGGGGTTACCTCAGTGCCCTGGCTGCTGTGGATGCTTAGGGTTTAACCATTTGCACGGAAGCAGACTCAGTGGAAACATACGTTCCTGGAAGGAAGGTCTCATGAAGCTGGTAGGGGCAGGGAGAAGTGATGCCGTGTGTTATGTCATCTTTTCAACGAGCCTGCCCAGCGCTACTTTATGGGAAGAATGTGGAGTCCTGTGTTTTAAGTTTTGGATTTTTATCTGTTACTACACTCCATGATCTATCCTCGGGTCTTACTGTACAGTTTCGCTTCTCCACAAGTCTTGAAGGAAACTGTCACTCTTGGGTGAGTCACATGTTTTCTAATAGTGTCCCTGTTCCCCAGGGTGCAAAGCCCTTAGGTGCAGAGCTCTCCCTAGTTACTGTACATGGCTCATAGGCAAGCTTGGCGGGTGTTCTCTAGTCTTTCCTGGTTCTCAGGGAGCCTAGGATGGTCCTGAACTTGCTACATAGTCGAGAATGGCCTAGACAGTCTGATCTCCCTGCTTCCACCTTCTGATGTTGGGGTGACAAGTGTGCTACGCACCCTGCTGGTCACAAACCCAGGGCCCCGTGCATAGTTCACAAGCGCTCTACCAGCCGAGCCACACTTCCGCCCCTGGCTTCTTCAGTCGTGGTTCTGAGTGGCCAGTAGAGCTTAACCTTAGATGCTGAGCTCTGCTCCATCCTGCATGGTGCCTAGCTGAGATAAAGACTGTAATGGAGTAAGTCTAGCATCGTACCGAATATGAATCAAGGAAAGCAGGCTGCAGCCTGACAGAGAGAGCTCTGTAGGTAACCACAGGGTTGGACTCCTGCTCCAGCAGCCTGGCCCACATGCAGCCCCCTTCCATCGCCACCCCTCCCGCCCCAAGCTGCAGCCCCTGCCACGGCTTGCCTCTTCCTCTGTGACCTGCCACAGGCCTCACATCCTGTGAAGAGGCCCTAGAAACCAGTTCTGTTGATGAAAACACGCGTGCTCTTCACCACAGGAAGCATGGCCTCACGTTCACAGTGATAACCGCCCAGTCTCTTCACAGAGAGTAGAGGGGAGCACAGACGAGCTTTGTCCTAGATTAGGAAGCACATGTTCTCTCCCCTCCCCCTCAGCAACTCTCAATTCACCTCTCAAGAAGCCTCCTGCCCCCCTGCTTCCTATCCAAGAGTAGGAAGCAGGACATTTGGGAAACAGAGACCATGTCCCCATGTCCCCCAGAGCTTTGTAAGAACCATGAGCAAACAGGATGTTAGTAATGACAGGAGCCCCCGACCTCGGCCCCAGGTAAGGCGTTTTGATAAAAATCTAGGACACCCGGCTGAATTTTGAATTTCAATTAAACAGTGACTATTGTCTTGATACAAGAAGAAGGCCGTATAGAAGCAGTTCTTTCTAAAACACTACTCAACTGTTCCCAGGAAATATAAATGTAACTAAGAGTCCCGTAGTTTTGAGTTTGTGACAACTAGTCACTGAGACCTAGGGAACCTACTTCTTCACCCAGAGGCAGTTCTTAGCCCTGTGCTGCAAATCAAGAGCTCTCTCCATGCAAGCAATACTTCACTCTGGACATTTTACATCAGGAGTTTTTGTACGGAGCTGTCTTGGTATGCATTGTCCAGAGGAGAAACTGAGGCTGTGAGGCTGTGTGGATCGCTGCAGTGATCTGATCTGATCCGCCAGCTCCTAGACCGTCTCCATGTGTAGTACTCACTGGCAGTGGGTGGGCGAGCGGCGGCGCCAACCTCAGAGAGGCAGTAATAACAGGTTAGCTTGGGAAAGCTCTGTGCAGAGATGGGAAGGGTTGTGTCAACACATGCAAATTATATGCAAATACAGTTGGCCTTCCTGGCAGGCTCACCTAGGTGGGAGATCCCTGAGCACAGTCCCCTGTTGCCCATGGGCTTCTAACAGGGGCAAGGGTGGCAGGCTGATAGACCCTTGCGTTCCCAGCGCACGTGGGCTGGGGTGAATGCACACACGTGTTCTCGTGTTCTCTTCTCGGATGTGGATGTGAGGGGGCTGGTGTGGAGGTGGATGCATGAGGCTATGGGGCGTGGTGATGTGTGCGTGACCTGCCACCTTGATCTATGTATTCCCAGCAAGCCACAGGGCTCCTGTCTCCTTGGATAACCTCCTCCAAAGCTTTGGTGTTGCTCTACAGAGAGAAGGAAGCATCCCCTTGGGACTGTGTCTACTGAGATGCCCTAGGACCAGAGAGAGTCCTTGGAGGATAATCCTATTCCCAACAATACTACAATTAGCACTGATGCTATACCTGGCTCTGCCGGGAATGCTGCGTACATAATTATCCAGGCCTGGGCTTTGTGTTGCCCTAAGGGAATTCAGTGGGTAGGTAGAGTCACTTGACCACACTTAATGGCAAAGTAAGCAGAGAACAACTCCAGAGCTGCTCCATGTTGGCCAGGTATCTCACCAGGAGCAGGACAGTAAGACATGCTGCATCCCGGTATGGATTCCCCACAGAAAGATCCCATGGGAGTTTATATTAGTTGTGACAGAGGTTCTGCACTTTTAGAGTTCATAGGGGCTGGCTTCCTTTTCTCACTTGCATTAATGTGTTGGGAGATATTCCCCTGGGCAGGAGGCTGGGGTGAGGAGACAGCCGGGAGAGTAACCTTCCTGGCTTTTCCACCTGGAAGTATGGGGGAAGGTCTCCACCAAAGGTTAACCTTACTTTTCTGAAAGTAAGAAAATGGGCCATGAAGCCTGAACCCATAACCATCCTTGCTGAACCCTTGCTGGCTGGCTTAGGGCAAGTGAATTTACAACTGTGGGCTTCCTGTCTTCATTTGTGAAATGGTATATTTGGTTAGGTGCCTCTGTCCTATGTAGAGGTCTCAGAGGCATATCATTAGTTGGTCATACTTATTAGTGTAGCAATAAAAAGGGAGTCTCTCTCCTTTGAAGATCTTAGAACCAATCTAAGCCCACTGCGACACAAGACAGGCAAGGATGCACTCAAGAGGCTAACACAGATGTGATATTGGTAGAGTTTGGGATGTGGAAAATCTTCTAGCTGGAAGAGGATGCTTAGGACCTTGAGGAAGTGGCCCTTGGGTTCCACCATGTGTATGCCAGGATAGGCTCTGACTATGTGAATTAAGGAAAGGATGGTAGTTCCAGGAAGAAGGAGCAACATACAACTGGGAAGGAGAATGTGTAAGAGGAGAAACCACTGTTTGACTGGAAGGTCCACTTATCCATTCACCCATCCATTTACCCATATATCCATTCAGTTACTCACTCACTTATCCAGTCATCCATCCATCTACCCATCCCATCATCCACTCATCCAACCATCCATCATTTACATACCCATCTATCATCCATCCCTCCACCCACCCACCTTTCCATTCATGCATCTACCCATCCATCTACCCAACAACACATCCACTTCTGGTCATGAGTGTGGAATAGGTAAGAGATGCTGCCCCATGGAAACTAAGTAACAACATATTTAATAATCACCACAGTGATGGGGGACCTGAGATGGCTGAAGCAGCGGCTAGAGCATCAGGTTCTCAACCTGTGGGGCGTGACCTCTTTGAGGGTGGTCACTAATCAGATGCCCTGCGTGTCAGATATTTACACTACGATAAATATCAATAGCGAAATTACAGTTATAGAGTAGCAATGAGGCAATTTTACAGTTAGCGGTCACCACAACACGAGGAACTGTATGAGAAGGTCAGTGGTAGGAAGGTTGAGAACTGCTGACTCAGGACTTTCCTAAAGATGTCAGAGGTCAGCAAGAGATGGTGAGGAATGGGAAGAGCATTCCAGGCCACAAGTGTGGCTCTCTGGGGACCCTGACACAGGCAGGAGTTCAAGAAGCTAGAGGCCAGGATGTGGCTTTGCTATAGATGACAAGAAACAGGTACTGAAAAGTGTGTAAGAAAAGTGTGTCTGGACATTTATGGGCACTTTGATTTCAATAGTCAAAACCTGAAACAACTCAAATATCTTTTAACAAGTAAGAAATCAAGATTGTGGAAGACTGTTCAAAACCTTATGGACCAGGGGACATCACTATATTCCAGAGCAACAGGGATGTTGATGTTTCCCAGGAGAGAGATGTAACATTTTTGAATGAGCTTTCTCTTTGCCTCTGAGAGGAGAGGCAGGTGCCCTGAACACTTTGACCAAAACCTCACTTGGCTCCCAGCACCTCTCAGTCTGGTGTCCTCAGACTCAACAGACATCGTCTTGGACCGACTCTGTTTCTAAGCTCTATGACCCACTTGGCTCTGCGCTGCCTTTGCTTCAGAGAAGACGTGTATTGGCTCTGGCCATCTAGCTCTGAGCTCATTCGATTTGAGCCAAATCTCAAGGAACTCCACCTAAAGGGAACAGGAAGTCCACAAGATATGAAACACGCTTAAGACCTCCTGCCTGACTTTCAGGAAGGTCAGAGGCAGATTTTAGTCTGGCCCTCTCTGCTGGGCTGGGTGTATCCTTGTAGGGTGGATCCCTGAGGAGTGAGAGGCTTGGCAGAAGTGGCGGATTGCTTCATGGAAGAGTGGACACTAAGGCATCTAAGGCGAAATACTTACTTGTGCTACACTGGCTGGCTTGTCTGGGCTGCCCATAGCCAAGATCCCTGGTCATGAGGCTGAAAGAGTGAGCTTGCTTCTCCCCCAGGTTATCAGTACGTCTTAGAAAGTGCCAGGCAATGATGGCGGATGTGTTCCTCATCTCCACGAGGTCAAGGACAGGTCTGGAGGAGACTTTGCTAACTATGGTCTTGGAGAGCAATTTTTGTTGTTGTTGTTGTTGCTGTTGTTGTTGTTGTTGTTTTGTTTTGTGTGGTAGTGAACTCCTTCTTAGATAAAACCACAGGCATTCCTCATTTCCAATACAGCGTGGGCTTCCCAGGCCCATTTTCATAATGTGCCCACTTGGAATTACGTGACACAAGCCCAGTGTTTGTCCACATTGTTAAGGAATGCATGGTTTTAATGAGAGAGGCTTGACCTAAGGTTTCAAGGTTCAGAACGTGCCCGGCTAGGGCTATGAGACCCTAGAGGCAGATGTGACTCCCCATGCCCCTTGGCTGCGTCAGGACTTATAGAAGGGACATCTGGGACCTGGATCTGTTTTTCTCACTTCAGGGAGAGGAAACAGATGCATCCAGAAACTGGAACCTCTCCAAAGATGCCCAATATACATTTCCACACACCCTGGTGAACTCTATAGAATGCACACGTAGCTCTACGGGAAATGGAACTCGGGCGATCAGCCTCCAAGCTGTTCTCTGGGCAGCAGGCTAAGAGCCACACACAAAGAGACTCTGTGACTCTAGTTCTCTGTCTCTTGAGAACTGTGAAGAAGCAGGTCCGCCTCCACCCTCCAGGAGATCCACATCTCTGTTCTTCTTCTCTGTCCTCTCTCAACGATCTCCCCAAGTCCATACCAAGTCCTGTACTACTTGGCAGACCATTTCTCCTTCCACCCTGGGGATCCTGTGTCACTTGTTCCCTCTCCGGCCTCTGGCTTCTCCCGGCACGTCTCACTGGCCTCTTCCTGGCTTTTGTGACTTGCAAGCAAGGGGTCATCTCAAGGTCTCTGGGTTTTCTGTCTTCTCTGCCTTTGTCCCCAAATGTCTGTGGCTGGCTGGGTCCCCCTATATTCTAGGTTCACTTGTGAGGGTCTCACTGTGCCAGCAGCTTCTTACAACTCCATTTCTCACTCCCATACATTCACTACCACTGGGGTTTATTTAATTTAATGCACTTTCTTATTTATGGACGTCTCTGCCAGACTGTCAGTCTCCTGAAAACAAGACTGACCCATCTTCTCCACAGGTTGTTGGGCTGCAGGGAAGCCTAGGGCTAAGTTTGTTCCTCTACCAGCATTGGTTGAGCATTTTTATGATGGTTGAATGGGACCACCTGGTACCTGGGAGAGCATGCGTAGTCTTCCCTTGTGGCTTTTTTGGTTAGAGGCCATCCGTTTAGTCTTTTGGCCATCCGCTGTTGTCTTCTATTATCCTGATTATGATGCACCACACAAAAGATGATAGAGGAGTGGAGCAAAGACAAAAGAGGCCTTGGCAGAGTGAAGGAATGGACCGAACTGGAAAAAGTCAGAGCCTCATTTAGCCACAGGGAAGTAGGCCATGCTAGGCAAACAATACACTGATTTTTTTTTTTTTTTTAATCTACAAACACCTCTGTGTGTGTGTCTGTCTGCTTCTGTGGTCAGAACACACTGGTCTGAAGAGGAGCCATGGAATAGTAATGCTGAGGGTCATAGTTGGGGGTCTGGTGAGAGATGAGGCTGCGTCCGTTTGTTCATTATCTGATCGTGTTTCTTCTCTGCTCTGTGACAAGAGGAAAAGGTGGCGAGTTGGTTTGGGAGCAGCTGCTAAATCTGACTGGAAAATGAAGGTTTCAGAAGGGATCGTGCCCTACAGCAGCATCTGCCCTAAGTACGGAAGGAAGGAGGGTGCTGGACGGGACTTGACCTTGCTTGATTGGATGAAGCCCAGAGCACTGTTGGTTCTCAATTCTAGACTCCTCTCCAGTTCTTGGAATAAGAGTTGAGTTGGAGATGATGCAGGGAGGAGGCATTCTCTAAATCCAGGGCTTGGCTTGAAGGACATGGAGGAGGCCTCTGTGGACAGTGAGAGGTGACTGTCATCTGCGTGACTCAGGGATGAATTTCTCTGAATCTTCAGCACTGAGAAGTGAGTCCCTGGAAAAACATTACACACTGGATAATTTGGGTCATAAGGTAGAAGGTTCTACACTTGTGGATTCTTCACTCCACTGAGGTGACTTAGAACATCTACCACCTTCTAAAGTTTCCCCTGGCATCTTCTATCAATGTGACATTGGTAGGAAGGAAAATTACCTTAGCCTCACCCCCTAAGTACTTCTTCATGGAGACTACAGGGCTGGTAGCCGCAGTGGCCATCTTGTGTAGATCCCTGGAATGTGTTTAAAATGGCTAATATTGATATCCAATCCAAGCGTCTCAAATCACCTACAGGGCTAGGGTCTGGGCAAGCCTGTGAGTTATTATCTAGATTGAGTTTATTGAGGGGGAAGACCAGCGAGTGTGGGCAACAGCATTTTATGGTCTGGGGTCTTGGCTGAAACAAAAAGAAGAAAGCAAGCTGAGTACACGCGTGTATTGTTCTCTGCTGTCTGACTTTGAGTCCAGCGTAAGGGATCAGCTGTTTCAAGCTGCTGCCAGTGTGACTTTCCCACCACAATGGACGGTACTGTAGACTGAAATAATTAAGTTGCCTTTGTCAGGGTATTTTGCCATAGAAACAGGACAAGTAGCTAACTAATAGAGCATCCATCCCTTTGGCCATTCCCTCCACCATTCCTGCTCATGAGCATTCAACTCTGCTTGGACGAATCTTTTGCGTTACCCATGCAACAGGATGCAGAACTTCCTGGTCTTTATGGCTGGCTTGTTTCCCTTAGTGTGGTGGTGCCAGCAGGGTCTGTGCAGCTGTGAAGACCAGAGCCCCTGGTGTATTTTAAAGGCTGAAGAATAAAAATATATAAAGATATAAACAAAGCCCTAGTAGGAGTCAGCTGGTGAGCCTCATGCCTAGGGAGGAGACAGGCTGAGGTCACACTGTGCTTAGGGAGGAGACAGGCTGAGGTCACACTGTGCCTACGGAGGAGACAGGCTGAGGTCACACTGTGCTTAGGGAAGAGACAGGCTGAGGTCACACTGTGCCTAGGGAAGAGACAGGCTGAGGTCACACTGTGC
>NC_034592.1:156908129-156966803 GCF_900095145.1 Mus pahari
GGCTGAGGTCACACTGTGCTTAGGGAAGAGACAGGCTGAGGTCACACTGGCTCTTCCTTTTTTGGGGGATGTGAGCTTTAGCTTATGAGCCAACCTGAGAAGCTTTTGATCCGAGTTCTGTTTCTTTCCAAAAATGGATTTGAAGGGACTCAGAATAAGAACACACACAGTCGGGCGTGATCCATAGGAGAGCTCAAGAGATCACAAATCAATGTCCCAAGAATGGTCAAGACCTCCCAGACCAGCCCTTGGATTCAAGGACCAGTTGTCACCTGGTTTCACAAGGACAAACGCCATCTTGGCTTATAGAAATGGCTGGCTGAGGCTAACATACAAGTCTGGGTTTTAATCTGTTTATTGAAATGTTTAAACATACTGCTTTTATAAATATACCCAACAGGCACCCATTAGCCAGCCTCCCTACCCCACCATGTGGGGTGTGGCAGGGTCTTATCCAACCATATTGTTTTCCATCTGGACTGATGACCCTGTCTCTTAAAAAGAAAAAGAAAAACAACTCCATACTGCGGAAACTCTGGGAACACAAGGAGAGGGAGCAAGCTTTTGTTTGTTTGTTTGATTTTGTTGAAATTTCAAGATTTTTTTTTCCCTTCTTTCTGGCTTCAAAAAATTTAATCTACCAAACAGTAGGTGATGCCAACGGAATCACTTCCGGTGCTGAAAGAAAACAATTTCATTTTTACACTCTGTGATTAGAAATGGGAGAGCCAGGAGCTTGGGGGCCACACCACAGCTTCCTGAACAGAGACACAATCTCACGGAAATAAACACTCTGCTCTCCCCTGGTTTTTCAGCTGTCACTCAGCCACTTTCATTACAGGTGGCACATAGCCCACAGCAATAGCTTAGGCAATTACCTGCAGAAGAACATTGGTGTACCAGCCCCGGGAGGTGGCAAATGTACCTTCCCCCCAGAGCACCAGCCACAGCTTTCTTGATGGAGTTAGCTTGCCAATGTGAAGAGAACTGTTCCAAAATGAGCCCTGGGGGCATTTATTTCCCAAACAGCCTTGGCTGGCCAGGGACGGGTTGGGGACACAGGTCAGAGGAGGTGAGAGGGTACATGGGGGTGTAGCTGTCTATTTTTGGGTCAGAAGGATCCCGTCTTTTGAGGTTCTGCCTATTCTGGGTTCACTGAGACTCTGTTGTAGCAGTATGGTGTGTCCATCTCTCTGCTGTCTGGCATCACTGTGTTTACAGGGGTTTGGGGCTACAGGAAAGAACCCCTGTGCCACCTACTTTGTTGTTTGATGTATGGCGAATCACAGATGTACAGGCCTGGCCTGATACTTCTCAATATTGGTCCGCAAAGCCCTATGGATACTTGGTAAATTTTTCTTTTTTGTTTTTATAACCTTTTTTTTTTTTTTTTTATAACTTCAGAAGGAACTTCTACTAATGACAATAATAGTTATTATTATTGTTAGTAAACACATTGGTAAATATAGAAATTATAATTGTCTTTAATTAGAATTATTTTAGATTTACAGAAAGCTTGCAAACTTACGGCAGGTGTCCTTATTCTCTGTTATGGTGACCTTCATTCGACATTGGCTATGACAGAAATGCACAGGTTGAAGCCCAGCCTCCTTGTGTGTGCCACCAGCCTTGTTGGATGCCACCAGCCTTAGTTCTTGCTCCAAGCTGGGGTTGGTGGTATTTTTTTACTCCACAACTCTTTAAAAGAGCTGAGGAGAGGTGGCTCAGCGGATACAGTGATTGACATCCGAGTGCAAAGGCCTGAGTTTAGAGATGCAGCACCCATGCAAAACACCAGGCAAGGTCTCCCTGTAGTCCCAGGGAGACACATAGATCCCTAGAACTTGTCGGTCAGTCAGTCTAGCTGCCTCAGTGATCTCCAGTCTCAAAAAACAAGGTGGAGAGCTACAGAAGAAGATTCACAATGTCAACTTTTGTCATCTACATATGCAAATGTATTCCTATCTACATATGCAAATGTATGCATTCCTATCTGCATAAGTGTGTTCCTATCTGCATATGCAAATTTGCCTATTGCTACACAAACACACACACCACAATAATTATGGAGTCTGTGTGTAGACACACACACACATATTATGAAAATACATTATTTATTTTTAAGATTTATTTATTTACTATATGTAAGTACACTGTAGCTATCTTCAGACACCCCAGAAGAAGGTGTCAGATCTCATTATGGATGGCTGTGAGCCACCATGTGGTTGCTGGGATTTGAACTCAGGACCTTTGGAAGAGCAGTCGGTGCTCTTACCTGCTGAGCCATCTCACCAGCCCTATTTTAAAGTACAGTATGGGACAAATAAAATGATAAAAGCAAGTCAGTGTGACTGCAGGGGCCATGCATACAAATGAGATGCCATAGAGAGCTGTAAACAGGGGGACACTTATTTCTCCTACTGAACCCCAGGGAGGCTGATTTGCTTCAGTGCCACTCTGCATTTTTTGGAGCCATGTCCTCACTGGGGTGGGATGGGGCTGGCAACACAGTATCCTTTCCAGTGGGTCACTCGGACCTGGACCCTGTTCAAGGGAGCTAAGGAAGGAAAGGATGGAAAGGAGAGAAACCTCAAGAGGAGTAAGGTTTCTATTTCCATGATTCAACTGACCCTTGACCCCCGTTATCACAGGTAATCAAAAACTGCCTGCATTCGTCATGCTTTAAATAAAAACATCATTTAAGTGGCCAGAGGACATGCAGACAGGTAATTGCATGCGGTGCTGGTCCAATTACACTTCTTGAGATGCCCTTTCCTGTGTGGGGGGTGAACAACAGCCCTCAGCAGGCTCTCACACCTCTGTGGAGTGCTCCTCCTTAAGGAGATGCCAAAGGCACAGCCTGGTTTATCACACAGAGCAATGGTGATTAGCACCTGCCTTTGACACTGGAAGTATCCCTGAGGAGGCTGTCAGGGTGACCAGGCCTGCAAAGACTCCAGATCCATTCGAAACCCTGATATATGTGTTTGCAAGACAAGGATAGGTTTGCAAGACAGGGATGGAGTTTAGCCCCACAGGGACTCCTGGCATGGGTGTGGCAGCTCTTGCCTTTGTTTCCTGACCATGTTTCGAAGCTTTTGAGGCCTCCCACTATATGGAGTTTTCACCTGGCATGTACGTTTTAAGTGTTTCTACGTCATATCAGAGAAAAGAGGTCCCTGATCCAATACTGTTCAGTGGGTGTTGGCTGAGAGTTAACTTTGTTCTTGGAAGGGGTGCCGAAGACCCCAGAGCTAAGTGTGCAGCCATTTGTGTGTGAGATGGATGTTCAGTCTATGATGGCACATGTGGTTGACAAACTAGAGAATGACTGGGGACATAGACACTGGGTTGGCTGCTCAGTATCTGTAAGAGAATGAGTGTTTCTCACAACAGGATGTGGAATGTTGATTCTCCTCACATTGTGTCCTATGGTGTAAACCTCTGTACTGAGACAAGCAAGAATATCCCCAACTCTGTTCATTTGTTGAACACATACTTTGAAGGTCCTTCAAAGAATGGCAGAGGCAGTCAGTAGCAGGGGTGGCAACTGGACCCTGACTCCTAGAAGGAGTCTTAAGGTCGCCATATACTTAGGGAGACACAAGAAACCTTGCAACCTGCTCCGCTTGTGAGTCTGTCTTGAATTCCCACAGTTAGCATCTATCTGTGTGGAATTAGTGAACCCCAAGCCTCCAATGGCTAGGGAACCCATTGCTGCTCCTGACATAGCTGCCCATAGGGATAAAGGTGCCACTGTGTTAAGAAGGGCACAGCCTGGCCCTTGAGTGCTCTTTTCAGCTGTGAACCTTGAACTGGGGCTTCTGGCGTCCTCTCACAGTTTGTGACTAGTTCATTGGTCCGCATTAAACAGTTTTACCTTTAAAGACAGTCGGTACAAATTGCAATTTGCCCAAAGAGCCTTGATCTTAGTATGGAGCAATTTATCTTTCTTGTTTGTTTCCTCAAGGGGGTGGAGAGGGGGGAAGGCCTTAGGAAGTGAGTTTTTAACTCTGAAAACTTATTTTCTTTGGTGACTATGCCCTCGAAGTTTCTTGGTTGCCTGTTGTTGCATGCCGTGAACAAGCTCTGTTGTAGCACTTAGAAGTATCACTCAACATTATGACAGAGCTCACATCCTGTAAACACACCCTTTAATTTTGATTGTTTTGTGTGATTAGGATTTTTTTTTACACAATCTCATGTATTTCAAGTTGACTTCAAACTCACTATGTAGCAGAGGGTGGGGGTGGTCTTGCTGCTGCCTCCATCTCCTGAGTGCAGGTACTACACAGTACTACGTAATACACTCTGTACACATGTGCACCATGCGCCCACACAAACACATTTGATCTCTCTCTCTCTCTCTCTCTCTCTCTCTCTCTCTCTCTCTCTCCCTGACATTATAGCAAGAAGTATCAATAAATCAAAGGGATTGCTGATATAAAAGCCTGGTAGGTTCCCTAGGAGCTGGGCTGCAGAGACTATTAGAGGCTATTGTGGGACACACTGTGGCTGTCTCAAGGCTGTATGCATGGACCAGGGACACTGTATCTGACCCTGCAGCTTATCCTTCCTATCCTGATATCACATTCCTGAGGCCTCGTACCCGTGGTGGCTTGCATGGCTCATATAAGGGACACAGGAACTTGCTCAGTCTGATTCTTCCAAAGTCCAGAGGAAATGGTCCTTCCCCTAACGTAACTGAAAACAAAGTTGAGACTTACAACCACCTGGGAATCACTGATGTCAAAATGGAGCAAAGTAATGGCCGTCTGTTGGGTTTCAAAGTCACGAACAATCAGCTGGCTGAGTCCGTAGCTAGGACTTCTAGACTGCCATGTGTTCCGACCTTTTCTTTTTGCTAGATCTTTCTCCGCTCCTCAGATTGTATCTGAGAACAGAGTGGAGACTGGGGCAGAAAAAGAAACTCCTCTTGAGGGAGAATATTTTGACGTGATATTCTAAGTTAGACATCACCTCCACAGAACTGGCCTGGGCTACCTGGCTTTAGAACAGAGCTTCACTGGCTGGGGACCTACAGACATACGGATATGCAGACATATGGATATGCAGACATATCTGTATTGAACAGATTCACATTTTAACTGAAAATGGCACCCTAGTGAAGAGGAATGTGCCCTGCTCCCCTGCCATGCCATCTGCAGTGGAAATACTCACGTTACACCTTCCAGACGCTCTTGTCACCTATGTCCAGGAGTACCGACACCCTCACTTTCACACAGCCCCATCTCTAGGGCAGAGCATTGCACATGGGCTTTCTGGGCCTCTTGGGTTTCCAGCTCAGTAGTCATGGTCTCTGAAGGCTTTTTCAGTCTTCGCTTCTCCCGCTTCCTGTTTTCTGAGTGTTGCTACCGCCGTGTTGAGTAATGCGTAGAATTTAATTGACTTCCCCTTTCTGGGCCAGACCGAGCTTTGCCTCCTCTGCAGTGTCCTCCAGGTTTCCAGGATGCTTTATTTTGTTTTGTTTTCTTCAGTGAAACATGGAGTTGACCCAAATGCCAGCCACTGGGACACGGTCTTGTCCCTTTCCTGAGGTGTGTGGGGCATCTCTCTGTGCTGAGAGTCTGCTTGCAGAGGAGACACTCACTGATGGAGACTGATAAGATACCTCCCTGGCAGAGTGGGGGGGCGGGGTGAGGAGGAAGAGAGAGAGAAGAGAGATAGAATGAGTGAGAGGAGGAGGGAGAGGGAGAGAAAAGGAGAAGGAATGAGAGAGGGAGAGGGAGAAGAAGGAAGGGAGGCAGGGAGAGAGAGAGGAGGAGAGAGAGAGGAAGAGGGGTAGATGGAGGGAGGGAGGGAGGGAGGGAGGGAGGGAGAGAGAGAGAGAGAGAGAGAGAGAGAGAGAGAGAGAGAGAGAGAGAGAGAGAGAGAGCCCTTCTATGCTCCTCTCCTCTCCACGACTTGGGCTACTTGGCTTTAGACCGGAACTTCACACCCTGACAACTCCCCTTCATAAAGGTATGTGGATCTCGCAGGACTCAACACATAGAATCTTCTGGGCGTGTCTTGAAGCAACCGAATCTTTTGCCTCTGGTGTCTTTACCTCCATGGCTGTACCTGTCAAAATGTCTACTGCTGCTCATAACGGCTGTCAGAGACCAAGCCTACAGTCTGTGGTCTGCAGACAGAGGGACACAAATAAGGGGGACAGAGAGGTGTCTCCGTGGTTAAGAGCACTTGTTGCTCCTGCAGAAGACCTGTGTTGGGTTCCCAGGACCCATAGAAAAGGGAACAACCATCCTTAACTCCAGTTCCAAATGACCCAACGCCCTCTTCGTGTGTACACACACACACACACACACACACACACACAAATACTCATAGACACAAAATAAAATGATGCACATTTTTTAAAAGATTAGTAAGGAAACACATTACTTTGCTTTATAAACCGATCTTCACCAAATGTGGCCTAATTAAGCCATAGGTGTGAATTGGCTAGAAACATATATCAGCCCAAGAGATTTGAAAATACACCCATCCATACACACCCCATAACTCCACATCCAGCCCTAAATATCCATGTATCTGGTAGTAGTACCATTTATAGCCATTTGGATTCTCACCCAGGAGAATCATTTTCCACTGGGAAAGTTGGAGGAATCTCAGATAAGTCTGGGAGGCAGGGCTGAGGGCAACACACCTCTTCTCTCCTTAGAGAAAGTACAGAGTTTAAGGCTGAGATGCTATTTGCTGACCCAGCAGAGGACGGGACACACAGAGGTGGCATGAACTGAGCGGGCACAGTGAATGTCTGAGCTGGTGGCCCTAGCCACCCTTCCCATCGTCCCTCTGAAAACTAGTGTTTGGGATCACAGGTGAATGTAAATCAGAGTGGGTGTTGAGTTTGGAGGCAATTTTGGGGTCTGCAAGGAGACTCCAAGGCCGGGATGTGAATCACAGCTTTCTTTGATACTTGCTGGGCAGCCAGGGGAGAGATGGCTACAAAAGAAGAGCTTTCTGCTTGCAGGGTTACCCAAAAGGACAGTGAGACTAAGGGACTGCTGCAGGGCTGCCTGGGGAAATGAGCTCACAGTGAGGGGCCAGGGGTCACCAGCCAGAGACACCTTTCCCCTGTCAGAGGCCACAAACATTGTCTACACAGAGCCAAGCCTGGAAAGGGAAGGTGGGAAGGCCCTGGTGTGATGTGGGACAAGCTAAGGGGGAGCAAGCCTGGGCTACCAGTCACAGCTGCTGTCTCACTCAACACTTTGCACCAAGGCCAGAGAGTCTATTGTGAGACATGGCAACAAACTCAGAGAGAAGAAGTCTCAAGGTTTGTAGATAGCAAAGATGCATGGGCATCTCAGGATGGTCTCAGGATACGAGAACCGTACATTTCTCAGCGGGTCTACCGTGCAGTTTAGGCAATGGCTGACTACACTTGACAGGGCCTTGAGTGTCTCCTTCAGGTCAGCTGAAGTCTGTGATGGTTTCTAGGTCATATTGCACCGAGGCATTCCCAAGGGTGGCAGTAATATGGATTTCTTTTCAATAGGACTATAGAAACTAAAAGCGGGACATGATATATGCCAGTCATTCTGGCCTGGGAGCTTGAGGCAGGAGCATCCCTGGGAGTTCCAGGCCAGCATTATGGAAAATGACCCGTCAGATCCCGTCAGTGGAACTCGTGGCTCAGAGCACAGAGTCGGTGCTCTGAGGACATTGCGTTTAGAGTGAGAAGGAACGTTCTCTTCCTTTCGATCTGTTTATTTGCTTGTTTTTATCTTAATCATTTAGTCTTTTATGGAAATAATGGTAGATCTGTAAGAATCATGCAGACTCCCTGGGTGCGTTTCATCTCGTTTCTGCACTGGCAATGGTTCAGGACTCTCCTATCCTGTCAAGAACCCACCAGTGGCCAGCTGACTCCAGCCTATGGCCCCATGCCCTGCCTTCTTCCAAAGCTTGGGTAACCATGGCTCTGTCCTCTTGCCCTAGAGTTTGTCACCGTAGGAATGTTTTATTCTAGCATGGTGGGAGAGCCCAGCAGGGAAAGGTACTTGCTGACAAGTTTGATAACCCGAGTTTGATCCCTAGGACCCTCACGGTGGAAGGATTTCCCTCTGGTCTCCACATTTGTGATGTAGCATGCTTCGACCCACAGACCCATGCCTACCCACACTCCCACACACCCACACACCCACACATGCGCACACAAGCTAAACAGATACACAAACGAACAAATAAATGAATTTAAACTTAATTCTACTTCACAACATTTGAAGAAGAATTATATGTAAAAAACTATATCATGTGTAGCTCTTGGGGGTCTGGCTTTGCTCATTCAGCCTAAATCTTTGGGTATTCACATAACTTATGTGGCTTTCTAATTTTTATTTCTGTTTTTAAAGTTTTGGTGTATGTGTTCCTGTGTGTGCAGCTGTGTGTGTGTGTGTGTGTGTGTGTGTGTTGTGTGTGTGTGTTGGGGGTGGGGGAGTATCATGCACATGCATTTGTGTGTGTGTGTCTGTGTGTGTTGGGGGTGGAGGAGTATGCACATGCATTTGCGTGTGTGTGTGTGTGTGTGTGTCTGTGTNTGTGTGTCTGTCTGTGTGTGTTGGGGGTGGGGGAGTATGCACATGCATTTGTGTGTGTGCGTGTGTGTGTCTGTGTCTGTGTGCCTGTCTGTGTGTGTTGGGGGTGGGGGAGTATCATGCACATGCACTTGCGTGTGTGTGTGTGTGTGTGTGTGTGTGTGTCTGTGTCTGTGTGTCTGTCTGTGTGTGTTGGGGGTGGGGGAGTATCATGCACATGCATTTGTGTGTGTGTGTGTGTGTCTGTGTCTGTGTGTCTGTCTGTGTGTGTTGGGGGTGGGGGAGTATCATGCACATGCATTTGTGTGTGCGTGTGTGTGTGTGTGTGTGTGTGTGTGGAGGCCAGAGGTTAAGCTGGCATCCTTTAGGTGTCATCTGCCTTATATTCTGAGATGGGATTTCTTGTTGATTTAGAACTTGCTGAACAGGTTAGGCTTGTTGGCCAGTGAGCCCCAGTGGTTCTCTTGGTCCTGCCTCTCTAGTGATGGGCTTTTGAGTATCTATCACCACACCCATCTTTCTTCAGGTGGGTTCTGGGATTGAACTTGGGTTCTTACGCTGCATGGTGGGTATTTAGGCCCCCAACATCCTCCCCTAGCCTGTCTCTAGTTTGTGTCTTTTTATTGCTGAGTAAGATTCTGTGGTACAGATACAAACAGTTGGCTTAATTGGCTTAAACTTGCACCCATCAAAGCTCAATGGGGCTGCTGCTGAGTTGGGCTATGAGGTATGAAGCTGGTGTGAACTCGGACAGTGCAGACGTGTGTGAGGGCATGCTTTTATCTCTTTGGAAAGTACCAGAGCTGTGTAGCATGGTAGCTGGCTGCATGCTCATAACGGCCACACAGTCTTCTCGAACGCTCACAGAGCTGTGCACCACAGGTTGGTCTTTGCCAGCCCATCCCTTATACATTCTGTTAATTTTCTACCTGCGTTATCATCGGATTTCTCCACTGTTAAGTTTCCATGGCTCTTTATAAGTTCTAGAGATATGGGTCCTTTGGCAGCCATGTTGACTTCAAATGCTTCTCTCCCTGAACCTCCCTCCTCCTTGTTTACGGCTGTGGTTTTCTCCTCCTTCTACAAACAGGGGCTTTTCACAGAGCAAAGACTTCATTTCAGTGAGGTCTAACCTAGCAGAGGTCTAACCTTGTCTCATGGTCCCTGTTGTTGACATTCCTGCTTAGATCTGCAGCCCCCCTACCCCCCCAACCCGTTCTCTGCTCCCCTCCCCCAGCATACCATAGTCTCAGGGTTTGCTCTCCTTGGTGTTTTGAGCTCCTGTTTGTCTAACTAAGGTAATCTCAGGTCAGGCTCTCCTTTCTTTTCTTTTATTCCCCCACCACCCCATAAGTGTTGATTCCTCAGTGCCACATGTGGCGATGCTAGGCTTTCTCCAGTGAATTGTCTTGAACTTTGGTCAAAAATCAGCTGGGGACACCTTTAATCCTGCAGTGAGGAGGCAGACCAGGTGCTTCTCTGTGACTTTGAAGCCAGCCTGGTGTACACACCAAGCCCTTGTCTCAGATGGGTGCTTTTGTGCAATTCTATTTCTACTGTTGGCCATGGTGTGGTGTCACTGACCACATGCCCAGCCTACAGACAGCACGGCCTGGGTTCCCATGGCTCTGTAATGAGTTTTCAAACCATGTGAATCGGGTTTTTCCTCTTTTACTGTCCTTTTAGATCTTAAGAAATTCTTACTGGGATTTTAATAATACTTGATCACATCTTTATTCCAATTAGGGGAATAATTGACATTTTTCCCCCTAGGTTGAATCTTCTAATCCAGGGACTCAATAAGTCTTTTTATTATTTATATTTTTTTGAGTAATTTTGTCAGTGTACAATGCAATCTGTGAGCCCTTGGAATGCTTTGTTCAGTTTTGAGTATATATGACATTGTAATTTGAATCTTGATGCAATTCATAAGTAGCATAGAAATGTAATTAATTTTTGCATGTTGATGTTGTCACTATGGAACTTTTTGTATAAAACTTCTCAGGATTTTTTAAAAAAATTCTTTAGGAATTTATGCATAGATAGTCATGTTTCCTACCAACAGGGACACTCATTTCTTTCTTTGCAGTCCATGTGTCTTCCACTGCCTGGACTTTACATTACTTTTTTCCACTTTAGTGCACTGAAGTTTGAGAAGTTGGGTCAGAGCAATGGACACCTTTCCTCCCCTTGTTTTTTCCTCTTCCTGGCTAATGTTCACTTTGCAGTGCTAGGGCCGGCACACTGAGAAGACAGCATTTCCTCCATGATGGCTGTTGGGTTGCCTGAAGCTGCTTCTGGGGTGACCGATGTAGCCAGGTGCTTTCCTTCCCTGCTCTGCTAATACGGCGGAGCACACTTGATCATGGTGTGTGATTCTTCTTATGTATTAGTTAGTAATTAATTAATAATGCTTTGCAAAGGAGTTGGATCTAGATTGGTGAGGGGTGCTGGTCTCTGTCTGACCTTCCTATGGGGCGAGGATGACATCTGGGTCCATGACACATTCTTTCCTTCCCAGTCTCGATCTAGAGCTAGTATTAATTTCTCTGTGAAGTTAATTCTCTCTACCAGCACCTGGAGACTTCTTATTTGTGAGTTTTTAAAATCACAAATTCAATTTGATGATAGTTAGGATGCCGTTCACATTATCGATTTCAGATAAAGTGGCTTGTGGCAGTTTATGCCTTTTGGAGAACTGGTCTATTTCATACACGTTATTGAGTGTGTGGGGTGGAGTGACTCCCTGGTGAGTCTTTTGAAGCGTGTGGGGTCTGTAGTGATAGCCCCTGGTTCATTTCTGATATTGATAGTTTGTGTCTTGTCTGATTCTTCCTTTGTCTGTCTTTGAAGAGATTATAAATCAATTTTATTAAACTTGTCTAAGAACAAGCTTTCTGTTTCATTGATTTTTTTTTCTCTGTTATTTTTGTTTCAATTTTATTGATTTCTTCCCCAACCTTTATTATTTTCTTCCTTCTGCTTGCTTAGGGTGCTTATACTTTTTTTTTCTTTTTTCTTTTTCTTTTTTTTTTTTTTTTTTTGTGTGTGTGGGGGGGGGCGGGGCTAGGTTGCAGAAGGAGCCTAGGTTTCACCTAAAACTTTTTTTTTTTTAATGCAAACATTTCATGCTACAAATTTTCCTCTCAGTACTCTCTTAGGTGTGCTCCACAGATTCAGAGCTGTAGTCTTTTTACTTTTATTCAGCAATGTTCTTTTGATTGCCTCTGAGGCTCCTTCTTTGGCCCATAGGTTATTTTCAAGCGTGTTGTTTAGTTTCCAAGCACTTGGAGATTTTCCTGTTTCCTTTCTCTTATCGATTTCTGACTTTATTCCACTATGGTTTAAGAACACACTTGGTCTAACTTTAATTCTTTAAGACTGTTTAGGCTACTTCAGGACTTAGGATGCAGCCCCTCTTTGTTTAGCTGTTAGGGTCTATTCAAGATGCAGAGTGCACATAGTAAGTAAAACAGGAGACATTGAGGGTGGCTAGCTCTTCAAGGGCCTTCACGGCACACAAGAGTATACCCAAGCAAGGGAGGAAAGAATACCGAGGAACAAGAAATATGCAGGGAGGCCGGACCGCTCCAGGCAATAGACTCCAACCCGTAGATAGCAGAGCTGCTGGTTTATTTAGCCAGGTTGCAATGTGCATGGAGTAGCTAGGCAAACGGTAGGTAACATTCCAGCGTGTAGGTTGGAGACAGCCCACTCACAGCCAGAGACATAGATGGGTGTGTGCCGAAAGTTTGGGTGTCAGGGGGCACAGGTCTTCCAAGCTCACAGTCACAGGTGAGAACAGGGCTGTTCTTCAGGGACATGCTAACCCCAGGCAGACTGCACAGATCGGCAGACATCAGTGCATGCCTCGTCCTCTGGAGGCTGCTGAGGCTGAGCTCTGGGTGTGCCAGTGTGTGCTATGGACAGGTTGCTTCTCAGGTGAGGCTGCCCGGGAGCTGAGGAAGCGTGTTTTGGGGCCTATGGCTTGGGTACTTCCTTGGCCAACCCCGCTGACCCTCACCTTGCAATGCCCAGGAAATCTCTTCCCCTTAAATTATCCCTCCAGCATCCTCTATTGGGAGAACTTAGCTCTTTGTAAGGTAGAAGGAGAAAAGCCGGATAGAACTGCTGTTTCCCATACAGACTCTCCGCATTCTGCGAGTTGAACTTCCTTCCAACAACACAGAGCTCTGCGCTTGTCTCACAAGAGGGGGGCATCCCCCATGCTGATGAGGCTCTCCCTGTCTCCAGGGTGAGAAGGCAGGGGTGCTGTGTGCAGCAAAGGCTGCGCTCACCACTCTTCTAGCCCAGTGAGGTTCTCACCAAATGTTTTCTTTGCTGAAGGCCAAGTCGTGAAGCTGAGCACCACCCTCTCAGGTTATAAAATTAGAAACAGTCAAGGAGTGTGGCCTTGTTGGTAGAGACGAAGATATCCATGCAGAGCGCTCACAGAACACCTTACACAGCTACCCACGTGGCTTACTGGCTGTGTACCTGCTTGACAGCTACCTTTTACTGCTTTGGCTTTCTTCAGCAGCCATCCCATAATTTCCTCCCCTTTAGCTGTTTACCTCTCAGAGAACCTGGTAATCCCTAAAGAGTACGAGAAATCCCTCTTCTGATGCCACAGGCATCCTTTGCGAGGCTTAGGGCAAGAAGCCTGTGTGTCTGAGAGTCTATGTGTCTGAGAGTCTATGTGTCTGAGAGTCTATGTNTGTGTCTGAGAGTCTATGTGTCTGAGAGTCTATGTGTCTGAGAGTCTATGTCTACAGTCTTTGTGGAGAGGCCTCTCTCCGAGGCAGTCAAGGATCCACAGATCTGTGACTTCATCCTGAGAAGGCAGGTGGGTGAGAGCTGAGTGTCTCTACCTGAGGACTGAAGCCAGACACCTTCTTCTTGAGCTACGGCGTTTCTTCTTTTGAGATACTGATATCATAGCAGGCCGATAATTATTCCACTGCTAGGCTGGCCCATCGTGGCTCAGCAGTTGCTGTTAAAGGTCTTCAAGCGCCAGACAGCTTACGGTGCTGGTGTGTCCCTGTTACCTGTGGTTGACACACCCACCTTGCCTTTGCTGATCAAGGGCTACCACAGTGGGCTGCTCTTCCGCCACTGTTCTGGGATCATCTCTGCCTTGTGGTGATGGAACTGCTCCTCAGGATGGCATCATGCCCAGATCTCCCTGTCCACAATGCTAAGGGGATGTGGGAACTCCCCCGAAGTTCTCAATGTTCCTTCCATCTAGGTACAGAGGAGTCTTCATGAGAAATGGACTTGGCCTAGGCCTTTGGGTCCCCTTGTCTTTGTCACGTGAGGGAAGCCTGGTGCTTTAACTTCATTAGCTGGAGGCCACCATCACTTTCAGATCTTTGCCGTCCAGCCTAAGGCACAGGTAAAGCTGTATCTTACGGTATAACCAGAACCCTAAACCAAAGGATCTCTGGGAATGATTGCTGTGTCTGTGAACTCTCAGGATCACCACTGTTGGTCCTGCCCTCCCTGATGAAAACCCTCAGGCTCATTTGCATACAGTGCTTGGTGTTTGCTGGTGGCTGTTGCCAGAGGCTTCTTGGTTGTGTCACCTCTTTCCTCCTGGGCTATATTGAGTGCCTAGCCCTAGTCACATGGCTCATGAGTTTCAGCACAACAGGGGATGCCCATGGTTCTATAAAAGCTCAGCCACCTCTTACAAGGTATTTGCCCTAGGGGAAGGTCTCACAGGGATCCCCAGCTGACAGTAACTCTTCTAAGAAATGGAAGGGTTCAGAGCGGCTGACTCAATACAGTTCATTTTCATGAGCCTGAGATGTTCCCACTCAAAGCTTCAGGATCCCCATTAACACCGCCCTCCCCCCCCCCCCACCAATTCTCACATGACCACTTGCAAGACTCTGAATTCGTCAACTTGCATCAGTAAGTTCCGTGTTTGGTTTTCACCCATGTTAGCCCCACGGCTCCAAGAAACAAGAGTTTCTTCAGGGCTGTCATGGAAGTCATGTGACTTTAAGATCATGACCAGAGGTGGGAGTTAATGGGGCCAAGATTGTCATTTTCTTCGTGTTAGCACTCAAGGGCACTTAGGAAAATCCATTCCACACTACAGTCCTTCCACTCTGCACTGCTGCTGTGTGCACGTTGGAGCCGCTCTGGTTCCCAGTGAGCCAGCTCTACTTGTCACTTTGTCTCGATTGACCCCAATTGACAGCTTGATTAATTGTGTTGCCCTGGCGTGCCAGCGGTTGCAAGACTCAAGTTTCTCATTGGAAAGGGACTTAGCATCCTGTTTGAGTCTAAGACCATCTAAAGGCCATCCCAATATTCTGGTAAGGATCTCTCCTTACCAGTCATCTGTATCCAGTCAGGAGACAAGCTCCATTCTGGAAGCCATGTTGGACAGTGTAACATAACAACTAATAAAAATCACAGAATAGCTATGCCAAGGGGCTAAAGGCAGTGCCACGAAAGGGCACATGTGGGGCGGCTTCCGAGCTCCTGGAGAAGCTGCAGTTTGGACTACCAGAGTGGGGTGCGGGTCTCTGATTTGAGCAAATAGGGCGGGCCAGAATATTGTGGAATATATCTTGAAAGGAGTTATTAGCAAGTAGGATCTGGCCATGCATTTTCTCTTCGGGCCACTCGCTGGGTCAGCAGGTTTGGAGTTTGTTCCTGGTCACTGGGAGGGAAGCAGGGCTTGGAGAGAGCCCTGTTTGCTTGTTTGTTTCGAGACAGGGTTTCTCTGTAGCCCTGGCTGTCCTGGAACTTACTCTGTAGACCAGGCTGGCCTCAAACCCAGAGATCCACCTGCCTCTGCCTTCGGAGTACTGGAATCTAAGGTGTGTACCACCACCTCCCAGAGGGAGCCCCTTTATGTGGACTCCTGGCCACAGGAAGACATGTGTGGTTCAGATTATCACTGATCTGAGGTTGAGAGCAGAGATGTCTAATTTGTAGCCTGTGGTTTGATAGGTTTCAGGGGATGGTCTACACTAGTGACAGTTAGGTACAGTCTGCCCTCTGAAGAAGCCACAACTGTGGATAGAGTGCATTTGAAAAGGTCTAGGGAGGTAACGCGGTCAGAAGAGGGTTGGAGAGCTCTGTGGGAGCAATGCCTACTAGCCAAGCATGAAGACTTGACTTTGGACGTCTATGTAAAGAGCCTGAAGCAGGAGCACAAGCTTGTAATCCTAGCACTGGAGAGGGAGAGACAGGCAGATCTCTGAAGTTCAACAGCAAGACAGCTTAGCAAACTGGTGAGCTCCACGTTCAGCGGGAGACCTGGCTCCAAAATAAATAAGTTAGACACTGACTAAGGAAGACACCTGACATCAGCCTACGGACTCCATGTTTGCTCATATACATATGTGCACATACACCAGACATATATGAAGAAGGTGAGAACTGGGTCAGGAAAGACCTCCTCCTTCTTGTCCATCTTAAATGAGACAACATGATAGCCCTTTGCATAGTGGCCACTTATGCTAGGTACCGTTGGTCAGCTAGCTATGCCTAAAGGTGACAAAGTGTGGCTTCTACATGTACAAAGTGACACTAGTCTATTCCAGGGACTTGAGCATGCCTAGATTTGGGTATCCTTGGACCAATCCCTGTGCACACGGAGGGATAGCTTGGTCTGCATGTGCGTAGCTTGCCACGGTGGACGGTTGTCACTGTTGGAGTGTAGTATAGAAAACTCTCTTTATCTTTCACGTTTGGGCATGTGTGTGGCGCACTGTGTATGTGCATGCGTGCACATGCCCATGCTATCATGTGGATGTGTAGATGCGGGGTGCCTTGGTTGCTCTCTGCCTTTATTTTCTGAGACAGAGTCTCTCACTGAACCAGAGCCATCGATTTCGTTAGACCAATGAGCTTCAGGGATCTACTTGTCTGTACCAGCCACTCTCCAAACCTAGGGTTACAGGAACACACTGCCACGATCAATTTTTTATATGGTTTTGGGGGACTAAACTGAGGTCTTCATGCTTGCACAGCATATTCTTTACCCACTGAGCCAACTCTAGAGCCTGCCCCATAAGTACCCCTAACCATATTAAATCCTATTATAATGCTTGTCTTAACCACGAAACTTAATTTTTAAAGTCCGCCCCTCCCTCCACACCTCTTGAAGAGCTTCTAGCCCACCAACCTTTCATCCTTCCTAATGTCGCTGGCCATTTAAGACAGTTTCTCATTTGGGAGTGACGCTCAACTATAGAATTATTTTGTTACTACTTTATAATTCTGCTACTGTTATGAATCTTAATGTAAACATCTACTATGGGACCCCCTGAGGGGTTGTAACCCACAGGCCTGGAGCCACTGCTCTGGTTTGTCTCCTTATCGGAGACCATCTTTTTCCATCTTAGTGGAGAAGAATCACTGGACGAAAGAGTTAGTATCGGTTGTTTCTTTCTCTCACCCCTTTTGCTGGCACCCAGATTCTGAGACACCTCTGTCTGACTGCTCCCCAGTGGCCAAATTCCTCCATCTTTAGAGGCAGACGGTTGGCGCTGATGTGATTTGGTGTGATTTAGTGAGGAATACTTTGCGTTAAGGTTGGGGTTGGGTTGGGGATAGGGGTAGGAATAAGTTTTAGGATAGGACTGGAGTTAGGGTTGAGTTTAGGTTTAGGAATTAGTTGTTATTCTTAAGGTTAGTGTTTAGGGTAGGGCAAAGTTTAGGCTTAGGTTTAGATTTGGCTAATGTTCATATTTAATATTAGGTCAGGGTACACTTCAGTTATTATAAATATAGGTTTATCCCTTTTGCCATATTGGAGTTTCCATTATCCTTTCTTGAAAACTCATTTGTTTTGTTTTACTTTTTGAGAAAAGGTCTTGCATTATAGGCCAGACTAATGATGAAATGAAAACCTTCCTGCCTCAGTGCTAGGATTACTGGAATTCATTATTAAGCTCAGTTCTTTCAGAAACTTGTAAATGCATCCTCTTTTGTATGGTGGCATTGTGTCTGTATACATTTATGTGTGTGTATGCAGATTCTCACATGCCATGGTGTGCCTGTGGAGGTCAGAAGGCACTCCAGGTATCAGTCATCACTCTGCCTGTTTGCGATAGTGTCTGCTCTGTTCTTCATTGCACTGGCCAGACCATCCAGCCCTCAGCCTTTACGCAGGCATCCCGTCTCTGCCTCCCACCTGGCCCCGAGAGTGTTAAGATCACAGATGTGCTACCACACCCGGCTTGACACAGGTTCTTGACTTGGATGGCTTTAAAATCAGCTCTTCATACTGCATGGCAAGCGCTTTCACGCCCCCAGCCACCTTCCCAGCCATCCATCAGCGTTTGTAATTCCCACCTTCCTTTTCCTGTTTTTCCAGAATTCTGATGTCACAAATGTCAGATCCTTTTTGGTCTCCTGGGTCCCTGACACTCTTGTCTCTATTTCCTTCTGTGTTTCTTTATGTTGTCCAGAGAGGTTAGCCTTGATTATCTCCCTTCCAGATCTTTACTTCTCCTTGTCACTGCTGATCCCTTCTGTTTCCTGGTGAGCCATGCATTGAGTGTTGAAACTTTTGGTTAGAGCATTTCTTCCCCCCCCCCTTCTAAAATAACAATTTTGAAAATCTTTGATTTCTTTCCCAATCTTCCCGTTTCCCATGTGCTCAAGATTTATCTGCAGATCTTCACCAAAGCTGTCTACCATGGTTGGCTTTCTATCGACCAGACAACTGATACCTTTGGCGTTGGTGTCTCTGGATCTCTGATCCCATGCACTTTGAGGTCTCCCTGGGTCTTGATATGACTCATGATTTGATGGGCATTTGGGGAATTCTACTGTGACAGTCTGGATCCATTGAGTTACTTTCCATTGTGGACTTGGTTAGATCACAAAACACCTGAGACGAGGAGAGAGGTCCTTCGGGAACATCTGTGAGGGTATTTCTAGAGAGGGTAAGCTGAGGGTAAAAAACAAGACAGCCCCGGATGTGGGGATAACTGTCCTCTGGGCTGGGGTCCCAGAAACAAAAGACCTTGACCTTGTCCAATGTGACCTCCTCTGACAGTGCAAACATCAGGCACACCCACCAATGGAATTATACTGGGCAATGAAAAGGAGAAGGCCACTGAAGCACACTATGGTGTGGGAGAGTCTCAACAGCATCATCTCCAACACCAGACACAGGATTGAACATGCTACTCTGCCCATGCTTCCATTTCATGATAGTCTAGAAGAGGCAAACTCTGGGCCTGGAAACAGATCTTTGGTCACCAGATTTTCTGTGGTTGAGGAAGAGGCTTACCACAGCATGGTCTGGGGAGCCTTGGGGAACGTTCCACTTTGTGTTCATTATGTCCGTGCTTACACTACTGTATCTGCTTCTCAAAATGTATAGAAATGTACCCCAGGAAAGATGTATACTTTGTCATATATACATGGTGCTTAATTAAAGACCAGCTCCTTGGGGGGATGGTCTAATCTTAGTATGTATATGCATGGTCCTTAATTAAAGACCAACCCTCTGTAGGGATGGGGAGCTCTGAGGAGCTGCTCCTTGTCCTTGCTCTGTCGTCTGCAGCCAAAGGATTCTGCTTTCAGCCTCTCAGATGTAAACCCTCAGCTCCCATGATGCATTTCTGCGTCGCCTGTTTATCACAGGCAAAGTTTTTGTACAGAGTATGCCTATCGCACCCTGAATTTCTCGAGTGGACATCTCATGTGGTAGTATGACGCCTGCTTTCCAGTCATCTCGCCAAAAGCAACTCAGGGGAGAAAGGGTTTATTTTACATCGGTGCTTGAGGGTTCCATACATCATGGAAAGTATCAGGAGAGGGCAGCTGCTTGCTCACATCGGGATGTGTCAGAAAGCAGAGATAAGTGAACGCTACTGTTCCTCAGGCTCTCTTTTCCCTCTTTATTCGGTTCTGGGGTGCTGTGCTCACTGCCTTCGGGGTATACCCAGAGATGTGTCTCCTCGGTGATTCTGAGTCCAGCCAGATTGGCAATGAAGGTTAACCACCCAAGCCATACTTCCTAACCACCCATGTAGCCAAGAGCACTCTAAGCCAGAAGCGCCCAGCCTTTGGGCCACGTGAAGCCCGGGATTATAGTCGTGCAGCCCCATTCACTTAACCCGTCATTAGACTTGTTTTGTTCTAACTCGATTGCCCAGTGTTCTAGCACAAACTCTGTAAATGACAAAATGGCCTAGAGAAGCCAAATTTTTTTTTCTTAATCCAATCAAGGTGACCTTGGAAATTAGCCATCACAAGGGGAGGGGGGTTGTTTAATTCTTGTAGGAGGTTGGCTCATAAAGTCTCTGGGGACTCTACTATCTCCCTTTGAACTCAGCATGCTATCTGTTTGCTGCTTTCCTGGCAAATTATTGTAATTATATAAAACAATAACCATCCCCAGAACAGCGTTCAGAATTGCATTATCTCCCATCCCAGCAACTGTTTATACCCTAAGGCAACTGGGAGCAGCATTATTTTATCTGACGTGTTCTAGGGTGCTGGAAGCATGGACAGCCTCCAGCTGCCCTTGTGGTCTGTGAGGCTTGTTGTTCACATGAGAGCAGCCTTGGCTGGTAGTTTTGTCTCAGCACCATCTTCCAGTGAGTAGGAAGTCTTAAGACCTTCCTTCTCTCCCCTCTTGGCACACAGAACAACCACCCAAGCCTGAGGCCAGTCCCCTCCCTTGTCACTGAACAGAGCACACCCTCCAGTATCTGTCGCTTCAGGCCATTTTGTACATAGAATGGTTCTTTCTCCCTCCCTCCCTCCCTCCCTCCCTCCCTCCCTTCCTTCTTTCCTTCCTTCCTTCCTTTTCCCCCTTTTATCCTCCTATTCTTCCTCCTCCTCCTCCCCCTCCTCCTCCTCTTCCTCCTCCATTCTCCAAAAGCCCAGAAAAATAAAAGACTTGCCCAGAAATAATCACAAAATATTGTAAAGCATTTGTAAAGCATTTATAAATGCAGTTCCTTTAACTTAGAGGGAGAAGCCTTAGGGTCAAGGATGTGGCACAATAGAACATCACTTGCCTGGAATGTGTGAAGGCCTGAAATCCCAAGGACATGAGAAATATATCTATGTCTCAAACATGTGACATATGCTCATGTTTGGTTTGGATCTTCTGTTTGTCACACACACACACATACATACACGCACACACACACACACACACACACACACACACACACACACACGCGTGCCTGCGTGTTCCTTTGCCAGTTTTCCTCTAGGTTTCAACCTTTTCTGTGAGGCTCATTCCACCCATCCCATTTAAAATGGCCACTCTGAAGCTCTCCCCTCCCCCCTCACACTTCCGTCACACTCTCGTCACCCCCCTTTTCATTATATATTTTTCAACATATTATATAATTGTTTATTAAAAAACAGTCTCTGGCTGCTTAACTAAAATGTAAGTCCCACAACACAATTTCTTTTATTTAGTGGTATCCTGCAGTGCTACAGGGGCCAACTCATAAACAGACAAGTCCCTCATCCTTGGAGCTCTCTCTGTTCCAGCAAAGATGAGACCCACAACCATCAATGTGTAAGGCGGTGCTTTGCTGTAAGCAGCTGTTCAGCAAACATCAGAATAGAATGGGTGGATGTTCTACAGGTGAAGACTAAACTGAAATAGTTACTTGGTTTTTAAAAGTCACATACCTGTTTAATGTCTTTCTTGGTGTCATTTCATTGCCACTATATCAGACTTAGTGACTGTGAAAGAGAGAGAGCTAAAAGTGGTATTACACAGGTCCCAGCTGACGAGCCCCAGTGTGGTAGACTGGGTGGAGAATCCGAGCCAAGCTGCCTCTATGTCATCAGCTCCACTGCACAATTTGTGCCTCTTGGTGTCCCCCTCCTTCCCTTTCTTGAACTCTAGCAGAATGTTTGCCTTGAAACGGTGTCAAAAGTATCTAACTGTGGCCTGGGGAGATGTTTAACATACTGGCAGAAGGGCCTGAATTTGGTCTATACCTGTGTGTAAAAGCTAGGCATGATGTCATGTTCTAGTAACCTCAATGCTGGGGAGGCAGAGACAAACAGGTCCCTGGGGCTTGCTAGTCAGACAGGCTAGTCTGATGGGCACATTCCAGGAGAGGCCCCAACTTGATCAAATAAAATTATCAGTGCCTGAGGACCTATATTCAAAATTAACTTCTGGTCCCCATGTGTGTGCCCTTACACATACACACACACACACACACACACACACCACTACCCCCTACCCCCCCCCCCAAATGATACAAGTAATTGAGCTGGATGGAGATAAGAAACCAAGAAAGAGAAATTTCCTGATTTTAAATGCATACAAGTGCTCTTCAGGGGACTATCCTCATGCAATTCCTCTGGACCTCGCTGTCTACCAAACATCCCTAAACATGGCCATGTAGATTGACTACCCGGAATTTGGCCTGTGAATCTCTGCAGTTTAGACTAGATTCCCCAGAGTGTTTTTCATGTGTTGCTAGCTTATGGCTATGTCTGCGGTTGAGGACATGTCTGCTGGGGTTCTACATGACCACTTACCATCCAGTACACTAACCTGGGGCTAGTCCTTATGACCAAGGCAGGGAAGAATACCATAAGCATCTTGAGTCTTGGGCACAGTATCATTATATTCATATGCCCAGCACTGAAAGTGGTTGAAAAAGTCACCATGTCTGTATGCTTGAAATAGCCGAGCCATAAGGTGGAATGAGGAAAAGAAGGATGAGGCAGTTTGGAGTTGGCTACAAATGGTATTTTTAAAAATATTCCTAACCAGCCAAGCTGTCCTCCATGTTGAATCTTACCATGTCCTTTAAAATACTTTTTTCATTATCTTTATACACTTCAGTGTACATATGGATGGGAGGGGGCTATCTTGTGTGAAGGTCAGATGATAACCTGCAGTTACTTGTCTCTTTTCAACAACAAAATGCCTGACAAAAGAAGCTTCGAATACCCTGAATTTGAAGAGATGCAGCCCATCATGATAGAGAAGGCATGGCAGCAGGAACCTCAGGCAGCTGGTCACATTGTATCCACAGTCAGGAAGTGGGCCAGCTGGTTACATTGTATCCACAGTCAGGAGGTGAAGAGAGGGTTGCTGGGATTGGTTTCTCCTTTCTATGCCTTCTGACACCCAATCCCTTGAGAATTGCCCCACAAAGATTCAGGGTGGATCTTTCCACCTCACTTAACCAAATCTAGACAATCTCTACAGAGTGCCCAGAGGTTTATCTCCTAAGTGGTCCTAGAACTCACCAAGTTGATGAGCACCCTGAGCCAGCAGAGGGCAAACCTGGCATTCAAACTTAGCTTTTCTTCCCCCCCCCCCAACTAAGCCTAAAGCAAAGCCAGTTGAACATAAGGCTTTCTCCTTGGAGCATCTACAACCTATTGTCCATATTCACATGAGCCATGTCATTCCTAGCATGAGTGGCTTTGTGCTTGGACTCACTCACTCTTGCTTTCTGCACATTGTCTCTTTGTAAACTCTCTCTAGGCCTGCTCAGTTATCCTAATTTGTTTAAGAAAAACATAATTTCATCACCAAATGGAATTAATTTAGGTGAAGTTCTAGTCTGACTAACAAGCAATTGAGTCTAGCAGATCCTGGGCAACCTTGGAGATAGGTTCTTTTGTCCAAGGGATGGCACACAGAACCAGGAGATCCTGCCCTTACATAGACCCTTCTAGGTCCTTTATGACCATGACAAAAGTTAGAGAGACTCCTTTTCTGTGGGAAAATTCACATCTACATCTAATTTAAGTTGCAAGCTCACTGTGGGTGCTGGAAGACAGACAGACAGACACACATACATACACAGTGGGGTAAGGGTGGAGAAGAGACGTGCTCATGAGTGATTCAGAGCTTGGCGTTTGTACAGAGAGCGCCTAGTTAAGGGGTGTGGATGCTTAGAGGGGTAGCAGGGATGTTGAAGAAGGGTGTTGTCATCTCAGAACCAGGCTTAGGATAGGAAGGAACCTCCTAGGAGATGTATGGCCTCTAGTAGGGACCAGAGGCAATCAGGGCTGGTGCCTGCCTTTCTCCTTTTCATCTGCTTTGTCTCCCATTGAGCAAAGCCAGCTGGTGCCAGAGGACTGACTGGGACGCCATTGCTACCATCATGAGTATTCAGGGAACGGAGGAACCTGGTGTCCCAGCTTAGGAATTAAATTAGAGAAGTCACAAGAGTCATAACCACACCCTGTGGCCACTGATACACATACTTCTAAGCAATCTAGAAGCTGTGTGTTTATTTTAATGGCACCTACACCGACAAAGCACAGTATTGTGGGATACCTGGCTGTTGTTGGAAGTGAGGGTGGCCTTCTGTTCCTGGGTAACTCCCCTAAACAATACTTGAATTTAAAAAAAAAATGTTAGTTGATACACACTTTTAGAGCAGTTTTAGACCAATTAAACAGTGACCAGAGGGGCTTGGGCAATGGCTTCATCTGTGAAGTACTTATTTTAAAAGCTAGAGAACTTGGTTTTGAATCCTTAGAACCTATATATGAAAGTGGGTGTGCCAGTTCATGTTGGAGACTCTTGCTATGCAGATAATGAAGGGTACATGGGCGATCTCTGTACAGGCATGCCCTATGTAGCCCAGGCTGGCCCCAGGCTGGCCTCAAACTAGAAGCACCCCTCAGAAGTTAATCTTCCCAGTACTGAGGTCATAAGCAGCAGTCACAGTGCCCACCACTCTTTACATGTGTGTGCATGTGCATATGTATGTGCACATGTCTATGCGGTGTTTATACATACATGTGTGTGAGCATGCATGTACATGTACACGAGGATACAGATAGATCCCTGAGGCTCCATTGCCACTCAACCCAATGGAATACGTGAGCTCCAAGTGACTCTGCCTCCAAAACTAAAGTGGAGAGTGGTCGAGAAAGACACCTGTCCACTGAATGCACACCTACAGACACATGTGCATATGTACATGGACACACACAACTACACAGACACATGTACATGTACACAGTGCACTGTGTCCAGTGAGCTCCAGCGATCCTCCCACTTTCACCCCGAGCCCCAGTGTTGGACTCTGCCACACCTCATTTTATGTGGCTTCTGGGAATCCAAACTCAGGTTCTCATGCTGGCAACAGCAAATGCTTTATCCACGGTTTTGACAATGGTCTACTGCCTGCTACCTCTGGACAGTATCACACAGAATGGATTCACAGTTGCAAGTATCCTTTGGGCTATATTTATTTACTCCTTCCTCCCCACCAACCTGTGGCACTCATAGATCTTATTTATTGTCCCACACTTTGTTTATTCTAGAATGTCTGAGGCTAGAGTTATACCGGAAGCAGACCGTTGAGAGCAGCTCCCTTTACTTATCAGCATGCACTGAAGGCTCCCCGTGTCTCTTTGTGGCTTGGTAGCTTATGTCTTTTTATTTCTGAGTAATACTCAACTGTCTGGCAGTGCCCATGTTTGTTTATTCTTTTGCATACTAAAGGACATCTCAGCCGCTTCTCTGTTTTCACTGTGACAAAATTAATAATTAATAAGCCGATATTAATCATCTGTGTGCAAGCTTTTGTGTTTCCAGCCCATGGTATAATGATGACCTCTTGCCTCTGAGAGTCACAGGAGAGGATGTGCAGCATACAAGGGTCACATTAGAATCATACTCTCATGTATCCCAGTCCCTCTTAAAATGAGTTTTCCAACAGCCCTCAAAGGGAAAATTATGCAGGAATGGAAAGATCTCAAAGCCTAGAGTCCACACTGGGTGGCCAAGCTGGTGACTGTGGCACACAATGAACTGAAATTAGGTAACACTGTCATGGAAGCCACTATTTCTGCATCCAGTTCCTTTTAACACACATAGCGACTCCATGGGTCCCTCCACTGCCTCTTCATGCATCTCACCTTGGATGTGAATTTTGCAAACTCATCTGGGCTTTATATTTCATCTCTGCCCTGGTCTCCTGAGGGGCTGGCTTTTCTCACTATCGGAAGCTTTGAAAATCACCATTGCTACGTTTGTCCTATGTGTCTTCTCACCTTCCCTCCATAAAATCTTTGTATATACATTTGTATCCATAAAGCCAAACAACTTTACTGGAGAATGTGACCCTCAATGGGCACACAACTGGCAGGACAGGGATAGAAACCCTGTTTTCTGTGTGACAGCCCTTGAAAGGATCTTTTAACATTTGGTCCAGGTGACTGGACAATCTAGACTCTGCTCCTCCTTCCCATACCATCCCCTCAATCCTCCCATCAATTCAAGCAGGGACAGTACAACTAGCCCTTCCTTGATTAAAATCAGCTATGTCCCATAGAGTTTGCCCTGGACAAGAGTGTTGGTCTCCTAGTAGAAGGGTATCATTTGTTTGGTCCCAGCAGGGATCAGCTATGATTACAGATTAGGTTCAGACAGCCAAGCTGTATGAGTGCACTGTTTCCAAGGACTGAGCCTCCTACCCATGACAGGCAGTTCCGCCTGAGATTTTTGTTCTCCCCAGTAATGGGCTTGTTTGCTGGAGCCACCTGTCACTGGGCTTCAACTCCCCAGCTACCTGCTGAGACACTTCCCTTGTGCAGCATCTTCCCCCTCTGCAGGGATACAGCTCTGTAGGAGGACATCAGGGCTGCTGGTTTCTCCCGGGCAAAGGACTCTGTGGGCTGTCTTCCTCTCACTTCAGGACACTTGCTTTTGCACACTGCCTGGCATGGGGTCCCACTTACCTCTCCCTCAACTCCCCATGAGGCAGGCTGAGGTGGGAAGTACTCCTCCCATCCTTCTGGCTCCCCTCCCTTCCACTTCCTCCCCACCCGCCCACTGGGACTATCAGAGAAGTGCTAGTAGCTCAGATTCTGCTCATTACACTTCCTTTCTTAGGATTAGGGCTCAGAACTCCGATGTCTTGACTCTAATTCTGCCACAGGGACTTCAACAGAAGCTTTGCCCATCAACCCTCAGACACCATTTCAGAACCAACGGGGGCAGCCTTGCCTACTAGGCTCAGGAGCACCAGACAGAGCCTGAGGTAGTATTCAGGTTCCAGGAGACAATGTCTTCTGTAGCAGTCTGAGACGGTCAGCCCCAGATTTGTTGGCATTCTGTGCAATGGCCGGACCTAAGGGGTGACACAGCAACACGGTGACAGTATACTCCCCTACAGACAGCCTTCCTAATTACCTCTCCCTGGGAGCCACAGTAGAGTCATATCCCATGAGTGGAGCATGAGGGATGAATGGGTGCTGAAGGATGGAAGGGAGAGGCAGGGGTGGGAAGAGCCACTGGATAATAACTCAAAACATTATATTATTTTTGAATACTATTATTGAAAACACAGATGAATCAAGCTCTTCTCCATGGTAGACGCAGGCATAAAATTTTTTCACATAAATTATTTCACCTACCAGTCCTGGTGGTACACATCTATAAATCCAGTATCCAGAGTGCTGGGGCTGGAGGATGGCAACTTACAGGCCATCCTGGACGCCACAGCAAGACCTTGACTCAACAAGAACAAAGAAAAGGAAGAAAAGAGATTAAGCTAGGCATGGTGGTACATGCCTATAATCCTGACAATCAGGAGACTTTCTAAACGTGTTTTGAGGCAGGGTCTTCCTAGGTAGCTTAGACTACCTCAATGTTGAGGTTCTTTCATCTCTGCCTCTCCAATGTCCTTGCTTATTTAATTACATGTATTCATTTGTGTATGTGTGTATGTGTGTGTGTGTGACCTGTGCATATATGGACATCAGAGGACTATTCATGGGAGTCAGTTCTCTTCGTCCACATGTCAGCCTCAGGGATGACATTCAGGCTGTCTGCTTTGGAAGCAAGGGCTCTTATCTCCTGAGCCACCTTTTAGGTCCCCCTCATTTTAAAGTTGAGAATTTGAATTATTGCATCGGGTTCTAAAGAGTTCTGTATATGTACGTGTCTGTACATGTTTGTGATCATATATGTGCGTGTGTGGGAAGGTCAGAGGTCAACACTGAGTGTCTTCCTCAAGTTCTTTCTGCTCATTAACTTTTATTACTTTGAAGTTTTCATTTATTATTACTATGTGAGTGCATGTATGTGAGTGCGTGTATATGTGTGTGTATGTGAGTGTGTGTATGTCAGTGCATGTATGTCAGTGCCTGTATTTGAGTGCGTGTATGGTGGTGAGTGGTGTGCATATGCCACAGTGTTGATGTGGAGGCTGGAAGACAACCGTGTGGAGTCAATTCTTTCCTCCCACCTGTATGTGGGTCCTGGGGTTCGAATCTAAGTCACGGGGTGTGCGCAGCAAGCACCTTTATTTTCTGAGTTGTGTTGCTGACCCCTCAGCTTTATTGCGACAGAGCCTCTCGCTGAAGCTGGAGCTCACTGGTTTAGCTAGAGTGACTGGCCATCAAGCTCAGAGGATCTGTCTGTCTCTGCCTCCCCAGCACTGATAGTGCAGGCATGCACCACTGCACCCGGCTTTCACACAGGCTCTGGGGATCCAAACCCAGGTCTCTGTGCCTGTACGGCAGACACCTAAGCCTCAGTCTCATGCCCTTCCTACCACCAGATCTCATACTTCCTCCCATTGTGTGGCTCTTCGCTTTCTTGTTAGTGTTATCAATACACAAATTTTTTTATTATTATTATGAATGACACTTTATTCAGTCATTTTCTTTACAACTGAAACTCTGGGAACTCAAAAAACATCCTTGCCTGTGAGCTTCTTGTACAGACCAGAAAATGTTTCGACCTTGTGTTCCACGTTGTTCTGCTGTGCTTTGTCGAAGTGAACTTTTAGGAGCCGGCTGCCATCCAGTTCCACAGGGATCCTCTCACCCACAATTTCACTGGGGAAACCAAGTCCTCAAGGATGGCGTCGTGCACTGCTGTCAGGGTGGGCTTCTGGGGTGCTTCTGCTTATTTTTCGTACGGCTTTTCCGGGTTGGCTTGGGCAGAATCCTCCTGTGAGCAGTGAAGACTACATGCTTCCCACTGAACTTTTTCTCCAATTCACGAACTAGCCGGACTTGGATTTTCTGGAAAGATTTAAGCTGAGTGAGGAACTGGTACAAAGATTATGATATGTTTTAATAAGTCAAAGTTTTCTGCTTTTCCTTTTGCTGGCTGTGCCTTTGGCATGTATTTTGGAGCCACTGCCAAATCCGAAGTCCAGATTTAACTCTATGTCTTCTAAGAGTCTTATAGCTTTTGATCTTTCATTTATGTCTCTGATCTATTTTGAATTATTCCTTTGCATATTACATGAAGCAGGGACTTTAATCTTTTGTGCATGTATATATGTAAGGCCTCAAGTTGTAAAACTTAATAGCTAAAGGGGCTTGGTGAGAAAGTCTGGGTGTCATGAGTTCAATCCTTGGGACTCACATAAAAGCAGAAAGACAATTGATTCTGCAAAGTTGTTCTCTGAGCTCTATGTACCCACACACATCATGCACACATAGTAATAATAGTATTTTAAAAAGGATATATGTAATTGTAGTATTTTTTAAACATAATCGATTTCATAGCCTATTTTTAATTTATTTTATTTTTTATTGGCTATTTTCTTTATTTACATTTCAAATGTTATCACCTTTCCCGATTTCCCTCCCTCCCAGAAACACCCTGTCACATCCTTCCTCCTCCTGCTTCTATAATGGTGTTCCTCCACCCACCCACTCCCACCTCACTGCCCTTGATTCTCCTACTCTGGGGCATTTATCAAACCTTCATAGGACCAAGGACCTTTCCTCCCATTGATGCATGACAAGGCCATCCTCTACTACATATGCAACTGAAACCATGTGTACTCCTTTGTTGATGGCTTAGTCCCTGGGAGTTCTGGGGGGTCTGGTTGGTTGATATTGATGTTTTTCCTATGGGGTTACAAACCCCTTCAACTCCTTCAGTCCTTTCTCAACTCCTCTATTGGGGACCTTGTGGTCAGTCCAATAGTGGGCTGCAAACATCTGCCTCTGTATTTGTCAGCTCTGGCAAGGCCTCTCAGGAGACAGCCATATCAGGCTCCTTTCAGCATGCACTTCTTGGCATCCNAAATAGTGTCTGGATTTGGTAACTGTATGTGGGATGAATCCCCAGGTGGGACAGTATCTGGGTGGCCTTTCCTTCAGTCTCTGCTCAACACTTTACCTTCATATTTGCTCCTATGAGTATTTTGTTCTCCTTCTAAGAAGGACCAAAGCACCCACACTTTGGTCTTCCTTCTTATTGAACTTCATGTGGTCTGTGAATTGAATTTGGAGCATTTGGGTTAATATCCATTTATCAGTGAGTTCACACCATGTGTGCTCTTTTGCAATTGGGTTACTTCACTCAGGATGATATTTTCTAGTTCTACCCATTTGCCTAAGAATTTCATGAATTCATCATTTTTAATAGGTGAGTAGTGCTCCATTCTGTAAATGTACCACATTTTCTGTATCCATTCCTCTGTTGAGGGACATCTGGGTTCTTTTCAGCTTCTGGCTATTATAAATAAGGCTGTTATGAACATAGTGAAGCATGTGTCCTTATTACATGCTGGAGCATCTTCTGGGTATATGCCTAGGAGTGGTATTGCTGCTTCCTCAGGTAGTACTATCTCCAGTTTTCTGAGGAACCGCCAGACTGATTTCCAGAGTGGTTGTACCAGCTTGCAATCCCACCAGATGCTGGAGGGGCATGTTAGGTAGGCTGGTGACACCCACGCCCCACCTAAGCTTACGGGCAGGTTGTCCCTGCCCCTTCCCAGCATCACCACACTGGGTAACAAGGCCACTGTGAGCAACCTGCTGGAGACTGCCGTTTTCAGTTTCCTTGAGGGAAACTTGAGTTTCCAGTGGGTAGTACAATGTGCCGACAAGCTTAGGTGGGGGGCGGGTGTCACCAGCCTACCTAACATGCTCCTCCAGCGTCTGACTTTCCCTTTATGAGTTGAGAATGAATGTAGCCTGATAGTGGACTAACTGCTCCTCCTGGAGAACCAGCAACTGACTTAATCTCAACTGTATGGGACAGGGATTTGAGTCCAGACCTAGGCTCCATCCTGAAGCTGGATGAGAACTCCTTGGAATGCCATGACGCCAAATAAAGGATTCCCATTTACATTTGAACTGGACAAGATCGTAATGTTTTAGCATAGACACAAGCCTTTGGGTGCAGGGACAAGCTTATACTATGAGAATTCCCCATGTAATATTTGGGCCATGCTTCCATGCATTCAAAGGAGGATGTGCAACTTTTAATGAAATTCAAATTTGTCTCACAGCCCTGCATCTTAGTTTCATAATCTAGGAAGCTCCACCCCAACCCTACCTCGCCAAGGTCGGTTCTTACAGTAGTCCTCCTGATCGAAGACTCAGAACATCAGAGTGAGAAGGGCTTTACCCTGGACATCTCATAGATCTAGAAATGACATCATAGACAAGAAAGGGATCTGAACTTGATGGAGTAGTCAGTGTGAATGTTAACCACCTCAACGGGGTGCTCACCTGTGTGTGTGTGTGTGTGTGTGTGTGTGTGTGTGTGTGTGTGTGTGTGTGTGACTGTGTGTATGTAGGGGCAGGTATAATTCTCTGGGTATAGGGATGTGCGTGTGTGTGGCCCTGTTGAATGCTACTCAAGTGTTCTATTACTGAGCTACATCCCTAGCTCTTTTTGTATGTTTTATTTTGAGACAGGGTCTCACTCTGTCATCTAAACAGGGCTAGAACTTGTCATCCTCATGCGTCAGTCCTTTGAACAGCTAGGCTTTCAGTGGGGCAACCCCATCCCTTTCTTAACTTGAGGACAAGAGTGGTGCAGGATTGTTGTTTGGGTTCACAGAGGGTACTATAATGCCTTCTAACGGGGAGAAGAGAGACCCCATAGTAAGTGTGGTTCTCACCCACAGGTTGACATAATCCTGGACCACGCAGATGGTGAGGAATGGAGGCTTCAGAACCTACCCACCTTCCCCCATCGGCCACGGACCAGCCAGCCTGTGTACCCGGCATTCCAGGGGGCCCTGGTGGGCAGGCCTCACCTCGCCTGACCCTGGGTCCTGTCATCCTGCCACCAGAGCAGGGCCTGGCCCCAGCCGTGTTCTTGAAGGCCTTGCCTGTCCCTTTATACCACACGGTACCTCCTGGAGGCCTCCAGCCACGTGCACCCCTGGTGACAGGCAGCCTGGAGGGGGCAAGTGTACCTTTCATTCTCAGCCCCTTGCTACAGCCTGAAGGGTGCAGTGCCACCCAGGTGGGCAAGCCAGCCACCCCAGCCTTGACTGTGAACATTGTAGGCACATTGCCTGTACTCTCCTCGGGTGTGGGGTCCGCACTGGTCAGCGCAGGCAGGGTGAAGAATACTGGTAAGTACCTGTGCCCCCACTGTGGCCGGGACTGCTTGAAGCCCAGTGTGTTGGAGAAACACATCCGGTCCCACACAGGTGAAAGGCCCTTCCCATGCCCTACCTGTGGCATCGCCTTTAAAACCCAGAGCAACCTGTATAAACACAGGCGGACACAAACACATCTCAACAACTCCCGCTTGTCCTTGGAGTCTGAGGGGAGTGGGAGCAGCCTTCTGGAGGAGGGAGACAGGCCCGGAGAGACTGCCTCGGTGGATAGTCATGGAGATGAAGGAGCTCCAGAGAGAGCTCTTTCCCCAGGTGCCCGCCCCGCCCTCGCTGCTCAGAACAGGGAAAGGAAGGTGGAATCGGCTCCCTCTCTCAGGGCCACCCTTTCCCACAGGGAGGCCTCTGTGGAACAGATTCAGATGGTGTCACCTGAGTTTTCACTAGCAAGCCCGCAGCCTAGGCGGAAGCTGCCAGAACCAAAGCCATGCTTCCTGCAGCGACAGCAGGAAACCTGTTCAGAGAAGCCCTGGGACTCCAAGGCTTTGGAGGGCCAGCTGAGGAAGTGTGAGAGCACAGACTCTGGCTACCTGTCCCGCTCAGACAGCGTGGAGCAGCCCCCTGTTACCTCTAGCCCATTGCATAGTCTATCAGAGCACAGTGCAGAGTCTGAGGGGGAAGGAGGCCCTGGCTGTTCCTCTTCGGGCAACAGGGCTGAACGGGGAACAACAGGGCCCAGCCTGGAGATAGAGAAGAAGAAACTGGAGGAACGAATTGCCCAGCTCATCTCCCACAACCAGGCGGTGGTAGATGACCCACAGTTGGACCATGTGCGGCCCCGCAAGACTGTGCTGTCCAAGCAGGGCAGCATCGACCTGCCCATGCCATATACCTACAAGGATTCCTTCCACTTTGACATCCGGGCGCTGGAGCCCAGCCGCAGGAGGGCTGCCCTCAGCCCAGCCCGCTCCACCTTCACACCCCTGGAAAAGGCCAGACCTCTCTTTTTCCACTCAGTCCCCACGCAGCTCTCCACCACAGCGGAGTGTGTCCCTGTCACCAGAAGCAACTCGCTGCCTTTTGTTGAGGGTTCTAAGTTGTGGCCAGAGCCACGGGACCCACAGGACCCTGTTCCGGGAATGCAAAAGGCCCTGAGCCCCAGGCTCACCCCAGCCCGGCTGGGATGCCGCCCAGGAGTGACCTTGGCAAGCATCTCCAGTGGTCACCCACGGGCCCTGGTGAGACAGGCTGCTGTGGAGGACCTGCCGTGTCCCCCTACTGGAGACCCTTCAGCCGCTGCTGAGGACCTAGATGGAAAGAGAGCTGTGGCAAAGGAGGATGTGGTGTGCAAGGGCAGAGCCAGGAAAAAGTGTAGCCAGAGGAAGCAAAGGATGTTTTCCCAGGAGAAATGGCAAGTGTATGGAAATGAGACTTTCAAGAGAATATACCAGAAAATGAAGTCCAACCACCAGGGAGGACAGAAACACCGGGAGGTGAAGCAGGGCCAGGGGACAGAACTGGACTTTCCTCATCCTCCTCAGGAACAGGTAGGAGGAAGTGAGGATTCAGGCCTGTCCCAAGACGGTAGGATCCCTATCCTTGGAGGCACTACAGCAGGGCCTAAGCTAGGGTCTTGGGGAAGTGGACCATCCCTGGAAGACTCACTGGAGGCTGAGTCTCCTAAGCAACTGAAGGTGGTGACCAGAGTCAAGTCATCTCCTACCCTCGGCAGCACAGACGGCCTCTGTTTGAGTGGTAAGAGCTCATTGCTCTCTCTAAGTGGGCAATTAGATCTGGGATGCCAGCCGCCTCCAGTGCCGAGGCCTTGCCAAGGAGCTTTAGAAGCTCCCGGGACTTCACCAGACTCAAGTGGTGAGGCTATAAAAGAAACCAGCCCTACGGCCCAAACTGTCCTCAGACGGTCCAGTGGTGGGTCTGTGGCTCTACAGCTTGCAGAAGACAAGTTACCTTCAGAGAGGAAGAGGCTGAAGGTGGAGGGGCTGGACCATCAGGAGCAGCCAGGGCCTCTGGAAGCTGAGACCTCAGGAGGCTCTGTGCAGGCTGACCCCCGGCCATCCCAGAAAGAAGACAGTGACTCTGAGGAGTTGCTGGGTTGCTCAAATAAGAGTATCCTGCATGTGACCACAGCCTCGGAGCCCTCAGATGTCTCCTCAGCTGCTTCTCCTGTTGCCCTGCAATGGTCAGGGCTAGGAGACAAGGATTCCCCATTGCCTTCTGTACCCAGGACTCCTGGGCTTCACTCCCTGCTACCTGCTCAGCCCCAGGATCCTGGTGTCCCTAATGCTCAGTCAGGTGGCTTCTTTCCTCCCAAGTACCTCCTCAGGTTACCTCAGGGAGAGAACCCCTCACCACTAGTTGCTTCAGGGCCTGAAAAAGGCCCGGACTCTCTGTGTACAAGTATACAGCCTGTAGAACAGTCCCTTCTTGTTGGATCAGAACTGGGGATGCTCCAGCCACCTGGAGCACACTCAGGCCCACGTAAGGCAGGTGGCAGCCCAGAGGACCCTAGCTGGTCCAGGTCAAGGGATGGAAAAGAAGAGGCACAGATGGGAAGAGAGAAAAGAAACAGGACAAATGACAACATCCCAGTGGCTAGACACCCTCCTGATCCCAGTACCAGCACCACCCACGACATAGTCTCCGTTCTGTCGACTCACACCTGTGACATTCGAGTGGCCCAGGATGTAGTGAGTAAGACCCATGCCATCCATTGCGTCTGCACAGACAACCCACCAGCAAGAGCTAGGACATATGGGAATCTCTTAAACCCTTGGCCATCATACCAGAAGCTGGGGATACCTCCAAAGAGTGCCCTAGAAGGTCCTCCTTCAGAAGCCAAGGAAGGGCTGCCTGCATTCTTTTCCTCTCAAGCACACTATTTCCTTACAACTCTTACAAAACCCCAGGATATTTCCTTGAACCAGCAGAAACCAGCCTTGTCACATGTCTTAGGAACCCCCAGGAGCTGTGAGGCCCCAAGCTCCTTCCCCTCACTTAAGACTGAGCCCCAGCTCACATGGTGTTGCTTGAGTCGAAGCCTGCCCCTGCCTGCAGAGCAGCAGAGGGCAGCTCCTGGACGCTTGGCTTCATCCTCGCCTAATAGAAAACTCCAGGATGACAGTAACAAAACACTGCCCAAGAGCAGTGGAGGAAGGACGCAGACGAGCCGAGGAGGAGGAGGGTCTACTCAGGCACCTGAGGTAACACCAGCTTATCCTGGGGACTGGGTCAGCATGAGAGTGAGACAGGAAGAACAAGAGAGAGGGAGAGGAGAGAGGGAGAGCTCCTGAATCTATCCCTGTGGATAGCACCTCCATTAGGAGGTCCTCTGCTCCCAAGAGAGACTAGCGCTGCCATACATGGGCTGGGAAAAAAAAAAAAAAAGGCCCTAGATATGAACAAAACTAAAAAAATTCATGAAAATAGCATAGTAAAAAACTATTGTACTAGAGTCTGGGTCATAGCTGAGTTGGTAAAGTACATGCCACACAACCATGAAGGCCAGAGAATCCACAATTAAAAAGCCAAGTATGATGGCAGGCAGTTCTAACCCCAGCACTGGGGAGACGGTCTCTGGGGGCTTAGATTAGTGTAGCCAGTGAGTCTCAGACCAGTGAGAGACCCTGGCTCAAAATATAAGCTGGGTGGCTCCTGAGAAACGACACTCAAGATTGTTCTCTGGCCTCCACATGTGTGTGTACATGCACACATACGCGCGCACACTACACATACAGAGAGAGAGAAAGAGAGACAGACACACAGAGAGAGACACACAGAGAGAAATAGTTTACTAGCATATCCAAGTAAGATATTTGTGATTAGACATAAGACTTCATTCTATTCCTGGTAACAGAAACAAAAATAAAAACAGCAGCAACAATGACAACAAAACAAACCCACCACCACCAACAAAACAAAACCAACATATTTTATTTTATTTTGAATGTATCTGTGGGGTATGTGATTCACAGAACAGGACATCAATTCCTCTGGAGCTGTAGTTAAAGGCAGTTTTGAGCCACTTGATGTTGTTGCTGGGACTCCTTAAGTCCCTCACAAGAGCAGCAAATGCTCTGAACTCTCTCTGAGTCACCTCTCCAGAAACTAGAAACGCATGTTGACAGATAAACTGCAGAGAGAAAATCAAAGCACAACAAAAGAGGGAACAGATACATAATTTCAGAGAAACCAGGCAAACTGCTGCACTCTAACCATTCTAATCACCAGGGCCATCAGGAGTGAAGACAACAGGAAAATGTGATTGAAGCTCAGGGGAGTCTTACCTGGAAATTAAGTCATGAGTTTATGGCCCCATCTTTTTTTTTTTTTTTTTTAAAGATTTATTTATTTATTTTATGTATAGGAGTACACTGTAGCTATACAGATGGTTGTGAGCCATCATGTGGTTGCTGGGAATTGAACTCAGGACCTCTGCTCACTCTGGCTCTGCTTGCTCTGGTCCCAAAATTTATTTATTATTATATGTAAGTACACTGTAGTTGTCTTCAGACATACAAGAAAAGGGCGTCAGATCTCATTACAAATGATTGTGAGCTACCATGTGGTTGCTGGGATTTGAACTCAGGATCTTCGGAAAAGCAGTCCGAACTCTTAACTGCTGAGCCGTGTGTCCACCCGTATGGCCCCATCTTGAAAGCGTTGAAGTCTTAGTCCTGTTAGGAGATGACTTGGGTCAGGGAGCTAAAGGGAGCACTGAGACCACAGTTCTTATTGGGCTTATGGAACAAAGACAAGGGTGGGACCTGAGACTCGAAAGCAATCTTGCTTCTCTCCAGGGGCTAAGGGTGAGGATCCAAGGTCTGGTTTAAATCTTCCCCTTCAAAATTGTAGGGATTCCTGAGTGGTAAAACTATGGGTGATGGTTAATTTTCCACTCGCATCAAAGGTCCAGTATTTCACTGGAAATCCAGCTAGGTGTAGTTCTGGATGGTTCCATGTGACACATTACCAGTTGCCTGATAAGAGTTCTGAACAGGCTCAGACCATTTAGTAACAACATTTTGGTGACTTAATTTCTATAGATAGGCATCCTGTCTGTTGAGAAAGAACCCATCATGGTGGTCCCCACTATGAGGGCTTTGAGTGGCATGATGCCAACATACTTGGTATTTTCAGCTTCCCTGTCCAACAGTCCGAGAGCTGAGGGCTGAGGAACAAGTGTCCAGGCCACGGTGTAAGAAAGAACTATGGCGTAGGAAGGTGAAGACATCTCGTGAGAACACCAAACAGAAGAAACTGAGGCTTCATTCCAAAAGGTAAGATATGTGGCCTCCCCTTCCCCTTCCCTGCTAGCCTAGTGTGAGGAACTGCAAATGGCTACTTAGCTAAACCCTCAGGAACTGAATGTGGCATTAAATGGCAGCTCAGCTCCAGAGGGAGGCTCCTATTCTATTGGTCTGGAGTTCTGTAGCTCCAGATCTGCCTCTGTCGCCCATTGCCCATCCAGCATGATTCTATTGACCATGTAATTGCTTACTGGTATATTTCTAAGACAGGACACAGTAAATATTTGAGATAACCAAGTTGAAAATCCATCCATTCATCCATCCACCCCTCCCTCCCTCCCTCCCTCCCTCCCTCCCTTCCTCCCTCCATCTATCCAATCATGAGACAGTATGTGTTAATTATTACTTTTAAGACATTTTTTAGTATTTGCAAGCAATGTGTATTTTTGAAGAAAAAAATCCATCCATCCATCCATCCATCCATCCATCCATCTATCCAATGATAAGAGAGTATGTGTTAATTATTGCTTTTCAGACATTTTTTTTTTAGTATTTGCAAGAAATGTGTATTTTTGCAGAAAAAAAAAAATCCAGAGAAGCAAAGAGAATCTTTCAGCAATCCCAAGGCTTGGGGATATTCTTCTAAACATTCAGAGGCACTATTTTCTAGACAAGTCCAGAGGCATTTTTTAGGAGACCTTAAGAGCTCAGCAACAGCTCTTATGCTAAGTATATCAAGCAAGGGGATCTGTCTAAAAGTTATAACCACATCATAAAAATCAGATTTCATATAAGTGTCTTTATTTTCCACTCATCTCAAGCAATCAGAATTTTGAGGACATAAGACTTGTCTTCATGAGTGGCCACAGCTGGCCAGAGACAGGTAGCAGCTACCCTGGTAGGTAGGAGCTGTCTTGTGAATATCCCAGTCCCTACCTCTTTTCAGTATTGGATCTTCAGCTATGTTTCTCAGCTATCTTACATGCCTATCTCCACAGACAATTGAATTTGAAGATCTTTATCTTAGTAGTTGACCTTGAGGGAACCAAAAGAGAGCATCTTTATCAAGAAACTGCTCTAAAATATTCTCAAAGTTGAATATGTGGAGTTGGGCACAGGGGAGCAAGGAAGCTCTGTATAAGTTCCTTGTCCTAGTTACCTTTCAGTTGCTTGATAAAACACCATGACCAAGACAACTTATAAAAGAAAGTACCTAATTTGAGGCTCATGATTCTAGAGAGTTAGAGTCCATGACCCTCTTGATGGGCAGCATGACAGCAGGCAGGCAGGCAAGCAGGCATGGCACTGTATTGTAGCTTGTGTATTCATCCATCTATCTATATACTTATCCAACTATGTATATATCAGTCATATATCCCATCCATCTATCTATCTATCTATCTATCTATCTATCTATCTATCTATCTATCTATCTATCTTGTCCACTTACCTATCTAACTATCCATCTTCCTGACATTGTTGTGAGGTATTACATTATGTGAGTGAGGTTCACCCTTCTTTGATGCTTGTTAATATTAGCTGTTTTGAATCTTTCAAATGATGAATATAATTTATAGGATCCTGTGAGAGTCTAGATAGTATAGATTCTTTACATGTTAAAAGCTGTGTGTACATTCTTCTGTCTAGCATTTAGTTTTTAAAGCCATCTTATTCATCTTGGCCTATGGAATTGACCCATTTTTCATTTCTGAATGCCTTTTGGATCATCCTTCCAGTATTTTCTTCAGAATTCCTGCAGAAAAGAATACTGCCCTGGGTGTCATCAGTTTGAAATAGCTGCATTCATCCTGGTGTTGGGCAGTATTTCTTCTGGCTACAGGGCTCTAGGTAAACATTCCCCTTTTGCTCGAGACATCAAGGCTCTTCGTCCACCATCTTTAGTTTCTGTTTTGTTGAAGTCTGCCATTTGCCACTTCTCTGTCTGTGGGATGTCTTAGGTCTGGCTGCTATTAAAGCTGTTCCTTTGGTGTTTGTGTTTCACCATTTTACTGTGACACTTGGAGTTAGAGGTTGCACATTATGTATCCCATCCAGAACCTGCTGGGCTTTGATGGTCTTCCTAGACAATCCTTTGGCCATCATTTCTCAAGCATCATTTCCACCCCACTCTCTCTTCTCCTTTGAAACACAGGAAAGTAATGTTTCTTAGACTTTTTCTTCCGTGTGTGTGTGGGGTGTGTGTGTGTGTGTGTGTGTGCATGCATATGTATGATCTTGTGTATGGTACATGTGTATGAACATTCGCATATATGCTGGTGCATATGAAGGCCAGAGATATATATCAGGTCTGTTCTCAGCTTCACTTTATTTTTGAGGCAGGTTTTCTTACTGGCCTGTACCTTACCCAGGCTTCTACTCATGTGTGCTTCCCCAGAGCTTGGATTACAAATGCATGTTATTACTCCTGTTTGTTATTTGGTTTTGTATGTGGGTTCTGGGATTACAGCTCAGGTATTTGCACAGCTCAGGTCTTCATGTTTGTTCAACAAGCACTTTGCCAACTGAGAAACTTAAAAAACAAACAAAACAAAACAAAACAAAAACAAACAGGATCTTACTGTATAGCCCAAGTTGGCCTGCACTGGTGATTCTCCTGCCTCAGCCTCCTGAATATGGTTTTATAGAATGCATCACCAGACCCAACCTGTGTGTCTTCTACCTTTAGTAACTTTGGTGTCTATATGGCTACACAATGAATGGTATCCTTAAAATTTTACTAATTTTCTTAATTCATTAAATATCTTCTCTGTTGAAGCTTTATTAATATATAATTGAGTTTTAATAAATTGCATATCTTTAAGACATATAATTTAATTAATTTTGACATAAATTCGCAGGACGCCAAAGGTAGAAAGTTTCCATCATGTCTTTATAATTCCTCTCTTCTCTTCAGTCTTCCCTTCCTGTTCCCAGTGAACTTTAATGTGCTTCTATCAAGGTAGATTTAATTGCTTCTTCTAGACTACAAGAGAAACAAACTAACTCTCTCTGTGTGGGAGTTGGTCTTCTCTGGGTTAACTCTCCCAGACACCTTGATTATTTCAGGACTCATCGAATCACTGGGTTTAATTTCTGTTGCTATAATAAAACATGATACAAATAAAATGCCGAAAATCAGCTGAAGGGCTAAAGAATTTATTTTAGTTCACAGTTCCAAGTTATAGTCTCTTGTAGCAGGGATGTGAAGGCTACAGTAACTTGAAGCAGTTCTCACATGACTGTCACCTGACACCCACAATCAGAGCAGAGAGAAAGGAATGCATGCTCCCTCACGGCTCCCTTGCTTGCTTGTGCTGGCTTAGCGTGAGTTTCTCACGCTTACACAGCCCTGGACTCAACGCCAGGAAGTGATGTCCACTCTGGGCTGGGTCTTCCCAGGTCAATTAACATAAGACAATCCCACATAGACTGACCTCATTGTGATTCTCTTCCTAGGTTATTTTAGGTTGCATTTAGTTGCCAGTTAAAGGTGACCACCACATCCATGTTGTATGCATAACCACTTTACCCCTTCTTGATCGATTCATATGCCTGAGGACAGCTGGGGTTCAGCTCATGTTTTGGTAGTCTTATTGGTGAAAGTTTCAGAAGCTAAACCCATGGAGTCTCACCAACATGACTGGCTATTTTTAGGGTTTTCTTTATTTTGAGACAAATGCCCTCTGAATGTGGGACTGTGGATATGTGCTGCCATGCCTAGCCCAAATAGTTCTCTTATTTACTTATTTGGATTCTTGGGATTGAATCCATACAAATGCCAGGCAAATGCTCTATACAGTGCTACATCTCTAATTACCAGTTTTTATTTCCCTCATTTTATATCTTAAAGAGTAATCATCTTCAATTTTGATGAAATGCATTTTCTTCCTTTCCCCTTTTGTTGTGTTTTCTCTCAGTGTAAAATATCTGAAGTTTCTTTCTGACCAAATCACACATTTCCCCTACCATTCTGTACCTCAGGCTTCACACTTGAGCCTGGGATCCATGTTCACTTTTCTCTGTGGTATGAGTTATGGATTGAAGCTCAGAGTTTTGCAGGTGGCCATGTTTTAACCCTAATGTGATCGATTTGTCTGTTTTGATGCAAATATCACACCATTTTGGTTATAACACTTAAACCAAAGAGATTCTATATGAGGCTGGTGAATTCAAAACGGCAAGGTGCTTCTATCAGGATAGACAGAGACTCATTAGAGAGACATGGAGGTGAAGCGGGACTTTTGATAAGTTTTAAAGGAAAATCAGTGGGGAAAAGGAGAAGAGATTGTCTTTCCAACAGTGACCAGCCTGGAAAGCAGAAGGAAGCCTTAGGTGTGCATCTCATCTGACTGTTCTAAGGAGCAGCAACTTTATCACACAATGCCTGTCAGTCCATACGTTGTCCAGATTGTAAGTCAAAGTAATCATTTCTCATCTCCACCAGAGGCCTGTAGCCTCCCAGAGTGGTTTCCTGTTCATTGACATCCTGTCTTTACTGGTCTGACCTTTTAAACAGTTTTATTACATTTATTTGTTTGTGTGTATATTCTGTGTTGAGGTCAAAGACAATGTTCCAGGCGGGGTTTCTCCGTCCACTGTGTGTGTCCTGGGGATGGAGCTTAGGTTGTTAGGCTTAGCAGCCACACCTTTATCCATTGAGAGAGTTTCACTGATTTTTAAATGTAGTCGTTCACGGATATTATGTTTTATCTGCAAGAAGCACATAATACAGAATCTGTCTCCTCATGCTTTGAGGTGGGTTCTCACTGCACCTGGAGCTTGTGAATTCAGCTTGGCTGTCTAACGAGCACAGTTCAGCCCTTCTTCCACGTCCATCTCCCCAGCATGGGGATAGCAGGCTCCCACAACTTGTCTTTTGTGCTCACACTGAGGATCTGAACTGTTTGGCACGGCCGATACCTTGTTGATTTAGCCGTCTCTTCAGGCCCTCAGTCCTTTAAAAACCACACTTTAGAGTTTGCACTTGATGATCCCAGCAGTTAAAGTCCCTCATGTCTGCCTCTGCTTACACATTAATTCTCACTTACAGCACCTGCGTGCCTTGTGCCCGTGATATGGGAACACCGAGACCTGGGCTGAAAGCAACACCTCTTGGGGTGGAGTGGAGACTGTTTGTTTTGCTTCTCCTAACTCTGCGAGACTCTAGTCTAAGTGATGCTCCTGAAGTTAAGGTTTTCCTGGTGTCAGCCCACAGGAATCAGGGAAGGTCTCTTCTGTTTATGGAACCAACTGGAAGGACTTCTTCCCATTCCCTGGGGGGGTGGGGGGTGGGCTGGGGGCACTCACTTCTCAGTCACAAGTGTGGTAAGCGCATGGTCTGCCAGGGGCCTGAGATCTCTGCAACAATAAGAACTACCCCCTTGACATCCACTAAGGTCCTGTCCCACCAAGCTAGGGGCCATTACAGGAATTACCCGGTCTGGAGAAACTACTGCGATGAAAACAGATTTACCCAGATTTGCTCTCTTTACAATGTTAACTCTTCTGTGCCTTCCAACCAGACTGTCAGTCAGTACGTTGAAATCTGCTTAATTTTAAAGAACAACTTACTTGTGGTTTCAGTTGGTTTTGGTAAGGAGGGCTGTAATGGGACCGGAGTGTTAGGTGAGGGCTCTGAACCCAGGAGACCGGCTCGAATTGAATCTGCTGTGCCTTGTTAAGAAGTTGTTTTAATTCCTAATATTTTTGAAGCTCTGATTTTGATCAAGCCGATCTAGACTTTTGATGGAGTTCCTAAGTGCTGGGAGAAGTTTCCCTTCATCTGTGTGAGAAGTTGCCCATTTCGATGTATCCACAAGGCTGCCTTTTCTTCTTTCCTTACTCAGAGATGGTCTTGTAGAAGAACTCTTCCCTAACTTCAGTCTCCCAATGTCATGAGCAAATAAAGACTTCCTCTGATACTCTTCTAACATACGTAAATATATACAGTCATATATATAGAGAGAAGGATTCAGTTTTATTTTTGTGATTTAGACAACCAGGGAGCATGAATCAAATGTGATTTTTTAAAAATTTGCTTGATCTAGTTATAACTTAATGTTTTTGAAACTACATATATGCGATTGGATTACTCATACACATTTTGCATATAGAGATTTTATTTGATTGGAAAACCCTAAAACATAATGTAGAATTTGCATAAAAATCAAGGATCCCTCAGCTGTTTGCTGTTTTGAGCTCCCCATTTAAACTCAAAGTTCATTTCAGGGCCTTTCCACTCGGTTTCATTTCTCTCTCCCTCTCTCTATTCCAATGCTATGATGAGAACGGCTGTTTCATTAATGACACCGCTCACGTTAAAAGAGAGGGAGTTGAAAATTCGGGGTCCGTTTTGAGAGTGGAAATGGAAACACGTCGAAGCTTCTTGCTTGCATGACTAGTTACTTAGATGTTAACTCGAGGTCCAGAGATTCACAAAGTTCTCGGAATGCATCTGTGCCAGGCCCACAGCAAGCAACTGGGCCGTGGAATTGGGTTTTGTTGATTAACTTGTGGCTGTCTACAAGCATGAAGTTCTCAGAGACTTGGATGAGGAAGCATCAAATGCTAAGTAGATAGCTCCCACAGAGGGGAAATGACAGGCGTGTGTGCGTGTGTGTATGTGTGCGCGCGTGCATGTGTGTGTGTGTGTGTGTGTGTGTGTGTGTGTGCATATGTGTGTGCATGTGTGTGTGTACGTGCGTGCGTGCGTGTGTGTGTGTGTGTGTGTGTGTGTGAGTGTAGGGGACTCAGTCCTAAAGGGCACACTTGACCCTGAGGACAGGATTCTATCCATCATGAGGGTCTACCTTGTGCATTTGCTATTCCTGTCTTCAGTCAAGATGGAATTTACTCAGTTGAGAAGTCCGTGAGGTAAGATTCACAGTCAGGTGAACAGTGGGCCTGAGCTCAGGTGGCCTTTGCTGCCTATGCCCCGCACCACATGTGGCTGAGACCCTGTGACCCATTGGCCACAGCCTTAGGGCTTTGAGCACGGTCACAGACATCTCTCAGCTTCTCTCTGCTTTGACATGTCCTTAGAGCCACGAGAGGAACTGGCTCTAGGACCTAGCTCTCCCTTGGATGAGCGTGTCGAGGCCATCCTGTTCACCCACTTGCCAGGTCTCTCCTTAGATCTCACTACAGCAGTATTATAGAGCAACAGCAGGGCTAATGCATTTCAGCGTGTCGAGACTCATGACAGAAACCTCAACCCTCCTAACTCCTGAGTGAACCAAGGACCTCCACTCCACACTGAAGTCCTCAGGCTCATGATCTTAACCTACCAGTCTTCAGGAATCCCTGATGCACTGACCTGGGCAAGAAATGCTCACCGTGACTGATCTCCATGAGACCAAGGAGCACAGGGACCCTGAAACACGTGGCGGGGACCCAGAGGAAGCCGAAAAGGCTTGCATGGAGCCGATGGTTCAAAATCCGAAGGGGCTTCTTTTTAAAAGTATGAAGGAGAAAATGGATCAGCTCAGTGTCACAAACTAGATGTGACTTTAGAAAACTAAGTTGATCTTAAACTCAGCCTTGAAGAGGCAGAAAGGGAGCAAAGGGGACAGGCCTTGCGTCACGTACTAAGTAGACATGTACTTAGGATTATGTGCATAGTCGAGGTCCTTCAAACCGAAGCAAGCATCCTGGGAGCGACACCCACATCAGCCCCTGCTGGATTCTTTAGAAAGTGGGGCTTGGGTTCCAAGTGAGCTCTTAGGATGAGGCTGTGAAGAGCCAGCTGAGGGCAGGGAAAGGGGTGAAGAGACACTTAACGAGACTGGACTCAGCCTGGGCCCTCAGGACCTCTGAAGTGGGACTTGTACTGTACAGATCGTCCTACTTAGAGGTAAATATGTCTGAACCACGGCACACACACACACACCCCCACCAGTCAGTCAGGTGGAAAGTTTCCCAGGTATGCACAAGCAAGTCAAGTCCCCACTGGCCCAGAGGGTATGCATGTCCCCAACAGCAGAGGTAGAGATGGGTAGCCCCAGGGAGAACTGTTAGATGGAACTTCACAGAACCTGGTATGCCCTGGGGTTCCCTGAATGACAGCGGATGAAAAACTGCCCAACCAGGCTAAGTTTTTAATGCAGCTGCTTGTGGGGAGGTAGGGGCCCTACACATACACTCCTCTGAGAGGATCAAGAGAGATGGGGACAGCCCTAGCCCAAGGCTAAACAAAGCATCTCTTCAAAGACGGTACCAGAGTCTCTCTCTCTCTCTCTCTCTCTCTCTCTCTCTCTCTCTCTCTCTATATATATATATATATATATATATATATATATATATTCTCTTCAAGTATGACAGGGTCCAGATCCCACTTTGATAAGACTGACTGGAGGGCCAAGAACTCTCCTGACAGACCCCAGCCCCTTTGATTGAATGAAGTCTCAAAGGTTCAGGATGTGTGCTGTTCATAAAGCCTGCAAGCTGGCTGCAGTGACCAGTGGTCTTGGGGGCAAAGGTGAGCCTGCGTACTGTGGGGGACTGGGTGACCCCACTGGTCCCACCTCCCTTCCTTCTTTTGTGTGCTTTGAAATCACTCAGCAGGAGCTCCGGTGGGCTCAGGGGGTTATGATGAGTGAAATAGCAGCCTGCCTTCCCTCCCCTGATAGTTTTTCAGGGAAATCTGTGATCTTGACAAATGGGCCAGAGGCTTCAGAGCTAGCCCCTCCACCCCCACCCCAGAGGATGACAGCTCCTGGTCCAGGCTGGGAAGGCAAGTTTCTTTCAAATGTAGACACCCAGTGAAGAACAAAAAGCCACTCTCTCATGGCTGGTGCCGAGAGAAGGTGGCATGCTGTGTGTTCTTCAGTCCTGAGTTAAAAGTCCGCTGTCAGCCCCGGTGGCTGGGTCTTGGAGGAAGCTCAAACACACAAGGCAGGAAGAAGGCTAAGCATGCCACCTCTTACCAAGGATGTCCTGTGGAGCAATATGGGAGTCAAGTGCTTGGAAACTGAAGCCCTTACAGGAAGGCAGCCATCCCTTAGGGGATCTGCCAACGTCACCTGTGATAGTGGCGGCGATGACCTCGTGTGGTTCTTAACACAACTGTAGCTTACATGCTCAGCAACCCCAGGAGGGGAGCGGCGATTGGGCAGATCAGGGCGGGTTCTAGAACATTTTCATCACCACACAGAGTTCTATTTGGCCAACTGTCTAGCAAGTAGCGAAGGACCAGAATCTGACGACACCACCATTTTCCTACATGGTTGTGAAGCAGTGCGGGTAACCTTTAAACATGATCTCAGGCTGGGGGCCTGCCTCAGTGGGTAGAGCTCCCTCTTCATATATGTGGAGGCCTTGCTTCCTGCCTCAGCACTACATAAATCATGCATGGTGGCCTTCATTTGTGATCCCAGCACTCAGAAGGATCAGAATCATCCTCCATTGTGGAGGAATTTCAAGGACAGACTGGGTTCCAAAAGACCAGCTCCAGTTCAGCCCCACATTTCCCAGTCACCCCCAGGGCCTTTCCAGAGTTCCTGGCGCACACCCTTCCACACAACGACTATAGATGCACCTCTCTGCCCCACAGGTGTGAAGGGAGTTTCTGGCAGAGAGCCAAACGACTGTGCAAGCCACCCTGGTTGCCAAGAAGAAGCTGTCTCCCCCACCGACTTGAGGGGTTAGAGCCACGGGGGACCCTTGGGAGGAGTTCGGCAGAAGTAGCAGGTAACATTTTCCTTGGTGGCGAATCTGGACTAAGTGAGCAAAGGCATGGGGCCCTAGCATTTAAATCAGGAAAGTAGTAGACGGACAGGGCAAATCCAGTAGATGAAGGGCCACGACGGTTTTTAATCTGTGAGACAACCAGCCTTGATCCATGGAGGATGGCGGGGCATAAGAAATCAAGATGGCAATTCTGGGCAGTGCAAACATGTCCCTGCCCTGGCTGCAAGAGCCAGGCCCTGCAGAGCTACAGCTTCCCTCTGGGATCTGGGAGTGTGTGCACCAGGTGTCTCTACCTCCCGCATCACTGGACAGGAAGTATGCTCAGTTCTTCGCACAATCCCATCATTGTAAGGCTCTAGGGATGGAGGCAGTGGGGCTGTCAGAGCCCAGGACAAGTACTATGGTTCTGTGAGAGGCGCGTGTCTAACACTTACCTGGGCGGCAATCAGGACAAGGCCCAGAGGAAATGGGGCACGAACTCATGGAGGCCACTTCCTGGAATAGAGACACCCCAGCACCCCAAACTCCAGTCCCCGAGCAGCTAGGCCAAGTCAGGGGACTTTTCTGGAACACCACAGCTTCCCCCTTTCACACAGCAGTGGTGACTCCAGCCTTGGTCTCCGCTTGAAGAGGGTTGGCTGGAGCTGTCTTTGAGAGGCTGTGGGGCCCATCTGGCCAGCAGCAGTTGAATTACCTTCTCTCTGTGTCTGGTGGTTCAAGGGCTGATTGGAGCCTTTGTCGGGTGCCCCTGTTTTGACTCTTAGGGGCCACAGTGGGGCATTTACGCCACCTCTGTGTAGCTCCAGCACCCCCTACAGGCAAATGGTACTTGCTCCACCCCATACCCAGTCCCCAAAGTCTTCTCTCCTGTAGAGAAGAAGGTGGGCTGTAGTGCCTCTTACTCAGAATCGAACCAATGTAGGTCTAGGTACCCACTCCCACTGTTGGATGGCCAGCTGGAGGAGGCAAAATACTGCTTTGGTTAAGGGGTCCAGATCCAGGAGGGAGAAAGGGTGGAGTGCAGAAGGATGCGGGAGCTCAGCTCTACTCTCTCTCCATCGTCTACGGCTCTCACCTTTGTCCACGCCCCACTGCTCTCTCTCTATTCAGTGAAATCATCTACTGTGCTCAGCGATACCCTCTGTGGGGGGCATCACACTGCCCAGCATGGGTTTACCTGTACACCAGAGCAAGAGGTTCCTTCCATACAACAGCCAGAGTTACCGTGAGGCTGTGCCTTCTCGGTGGGCCTTCACGTGACAGTACTGATGGCATCTCTGTGCTTTCCAGACTCTAGGGCATGCCTCTTCAGCTTGCAGTTGACTGTTAGGGCCCCAGTTCTCAGAGCACCTCAAGGTAAGGAACTCCAGGCACAGGGACCCCACATTGAAGGGTCCCCATGTGAGAACCATGGCCCTTCCTGTCTGGCTCTTCATTCTTTGTCTCTGTGCTTCATCATCACATATCTCCATGAGGGTTTGGTTCTAGGGTTTTCTTTCATGTGGCAGGGAGCTCCAGTAACATGCTTGACTGGACTCTGCTGATGAGCTGTCTGGGAGCTTGTGGTCATGTCTGTCCATGGGCAAGAGGTTGCCAATGGTCATAGCCGAAATAAATGGGAGCAGCTGAACTATGCCAGTTGTCCCCCAGAATGGAGGTCTCCAGCTCTCTTCTCAACAACTTTGGAATAGTGAGTCCAACTGTATTGGGAGCTTACACCAGCCAAGTCATAGGCCTAGGCTCGGTGACCTACAGGTGGGAGGGACAAAGAGAGCCCCCGTCCTTGATAGTAGGGGAGACAGGTTGGCTGGCTCCTTGTCCATCTTTGACCAAGCCATACTGGGAATGGAATAGGTGACCTGTTTTACTTCCATGTGGAGTTTGACTTTAAAGCTTAGGCACATAGGCTCTGGCCTGTAGGTCCAAATCGTCAGTATGAGATCACAGTAGCTTCTGGGTACAGCCTTACTTTGCAGCTTCCAAAGCAGACAGTGATGTTGATTACTAATTCACACTCTTGTGTGACAGCACGGTATGCTGAGAGACCCATGGTGAGTAGTGCTCGTGCTATAGGAGGAATATGAGGCCACTCTCATGAGCCTTGGGAGGAGACCAGGGCCTTTTTATGGAAAGGTGGGTGTGGTTTTCTGGCTGGATATTGAGCACAAGGAAGAGAATGGTCAGGCTGGAGATACAGCAGAGGTGGGTAGAATGTAGGAGCTACCATGTGGTGTTGTAAGGGCACATCATCACCCCGCATGCTTGCTGGATGAAGGAAAGTTGTCCTGCTGGCCCATCCAATGCCACCACAAGTCTGGTCTTCCTATCCCTGTACAGTTCTCCCAGACAGCCTTGGGGCTTGTCACATGAGCTTGTCTCCTGGATTCCCACTCTGTTCTTTTCTTACACGGACAGCCATCACTGGAATCATGCATTGGTGAGTTCTTCGGACTCTTTACCAATATCATTTTCACAGATCCCAAAGGTTGGGAAACTGCACTCTAGCCTTCGTAAGTCACTCTCATCCAATCCCACACAAGTGATTGATTGCATATGTTTCTGAATGAACAGAGGGCTGGGTGCATGCAGACGTCAGTGCGCAAACAAGCTTATCACCTGGGACCTCCTCAATGGCAAACACATGTGGCAGGGCATTGCAGTTAGCCTAAGCCATAAAAGAATAGAATCACAGAGCTGGGAGATTGTTCATTGGGTAAAGTGCTTGCTGGGGAAGGGCATAGGCCTGAGACCATCAGTCCCTTATACCTGAATGAAAAACCAGGTGTGTAATTTCGTAATCTCATCACTGGGGAGTTAGGGACAGGAGACTTTCTGGGCTTCCCTGAGAAGTCAATGTGGACAAATCTTTGAAGAACAGAACAGGTTCAGTGAGAAACCTTGTCTCTTTTACACACACACACACACACACACACACACACACACACAGAGAGAGAGAGAGAGAGAGAGAGAGAGAGAGAGAGAGACTTTCCACTTCCACCTACCCTAAGCAGCAGGCTCTGTAATATTCTGGGATTCTCAATCTACATGGGGCCCTTCAGTGTCCCATTAAGAGGAAAGCTGAGGGAGTCATAGGTAAGCCCTCTCATGTAGCTTTGTGGGCAATGCAGACATTCGGCTCCATATTCCCCTAGAGCGTGCCTTGTCTTACCCTATGGCCCCAACCACGGGACTATGTGAGCCAAAGAAAAGAACGCCTGCTCTCTGTGGTCCTTTCCAGGCACCCCTGGGAAGTCCTGGCTCTGCTCATGGGCACTGGCTTGATGATAGAGATACAGGAGTCTTAGGGACACAGAGTGGCCTTAGAGAGCCATTGACTCTGTCTCTTATCAGCTTGAAAGCTTCTCTTAGGCTGGAGGGAGGCTCTGTATCCACCTGGCAGGATGTCTGAGAGGCCCCAGACATCCCCTCCATGTCCCTCCTCTTGGAGATAATCTACTCCGTACAGTCCAAATTCAATGGTAGCCTACTGTGGCTTTGTCACACCCCCAAGAACAAAGGTGCGAGCTAATGAATAAGACCAGGTCTCAACAGGAACAGAATCCAAAGATGGATGGCACTAAGTTACTTTCCCTCTGGGACCCCAGCTCTAGGCTTGCACTCCATGTAGGTAATCGTGCCCTGCACAGCCTGCAGGGCTCTCAGATGTCTAATCTCTCTTGTCTGATATTTGAGCAGCAAGCCGAGCCAGAGGACAGGGTCCCTAGTGCCCATTTTCAAAGGCTTCTTGTCCCTGCAATTAGTCAGAGCTGGGAGCATTGCCACTGCAGGGCAGGTGTGAGCCTGCAGGGAGAGGTCTACACAGTGGCCCAGAAAGAATTAATCACTGTGTGTCTTTATTGAAGTGTCAGAGGGGACCTCAGAAATCGTGGTAGGGCACGTCAGCAAGCTGGGGTTGACAGAGTCTGATGGACACCTGAGTTGCGGGGTGGGAAAGCATGTCAAGATAAATGCTGCTTGGAAACCATGGGGTCGAAGGGTTTCATTACCCGTTGCTCACCGGTAGGTGAACGGTGTCAAAGACAAACCACTCTAACTTCAAAGGAAGCCAGGCTGGACTATGGTGGTCTGCCATTAATAAATGACTGTGTTAGTGTCCTTTGATAAGGTGGGTGCTAGAGAGAGACATCTGAGCTGGTTTCCAGTGGTCAGGATGACTTGATAGCATGCCTGTTACTATGTGTGCCACTGTGAAGTGTGAATACTTGCCAACTGTGCGTATTTTTGACTGGGAAGACCTGCAATCATGTATGCCTGTGACTGTGTGTGTGTACCTGTAATGGGTATACCTGTGACTGTGTACCTGTGGCTATGTGTACCTCCGACTGTACCTGTGGCTGTGTTCACCTTTGGCTGTGTGTACCTGTGACTGTGTACCTGTACTGTGTATACATGTGAGTGGGAATGCGTGTGCCTGTGTGTACCTGTGGGTGTACGACTGTTTGGAGGTGAGGGAGGAGGTGCTGCATCCCAGGGCAGAGTAGTATGTGCCAATTTGTTTAGGGCGGTTCAAGAGGATGTAATTGGTGAAATTTGATGGAATCTAAAGATGAAATTGAGAATCCCCATTACTTTGGGATGAGGGATTGGCCAATCCCAAGGTAAGAAAACCATGGACTCTGGCTCTGGAGGCGCCTATGAAACTGGCGTTTCTAAATGCTGGTCAAGGACACACTTTCCAGAGAACAAGTTAGATCCAGTAATTTGTTGTTGTTTTTTTGTTTTGTTTTGTTTTCTTGGAGACTCTTGCTGTCAATAACTTGGAATGACACAGGGAGAGAGGATTTTTTTTTAAAATGTTTTAAAAGATGTTTGTTTTCCTCTCTAAACCATTCCAACAGCTCAGAGTTAATCATTCAGATTAACAGATGGTGTGGTGATGAAGCTGTCTGTAAGCAGAAGGCGAGGGAAGTTACAAAGGATGGAGACCCAAGTCACAAGATTCTACACTGATTACAGACAGAGGTATTCCTGAGAACAGAGAGAACACAGTCTTTTTTCCCCTTAAACCTAAACCCAACAGTGTCTCAGCCAACTTTTCAGCAAAGCAAGGAGGGACCTAGAACTTTCTATGTAGATACTAAGACTTTCTGGATCTCCCAATACAGAATATGATCTCTTTCTCTCTCTCTCTCTCTCTCTCTCTCTCTCTCTCTCTCTCTCTCTCTCTGTGTGTGTGTGTGTGTGTCTGTGTGTGTGTGTCTGTCCTAGGAAGCAGATTTAATCTTGCAAACCTAAACTACCTCATTGAAAGGATGGGTTTTTAAATAGCAAATTACTGAATATAGCAAGAAAACATATGTCTACCTTATAAACCAGATGGTTGGGGTGCTACCAGATGGTTGGGGTGCCACAAACATAAGAGTGACTACCTAGCTGGAAACAGGGAATCCCCCCAAGCCCCTCTAATAAACTAAGTGCTAACCCCATCGCCCTCCTTCCATAATCCCATTTCCTCTGCTCCTCCATTCATCTTCTGTGCTGGCCTCCTATTTATGCCCCCCATGTTCTCATCTTTGACTGCCTCTCCCCTATGTCTTTATTCCAGACTCAAACATGCCCGTCAGAATAAGTTTCACTGTAGACTCCCCTTCTCCACCACTGTACCTTCTGCTATTTCAGTTACCCATCACCTAGACTGGTGAAACATTAAATGGAAACTTCTAGAAACAAAGTTTGTAAGTTCCCAGACACTTTTATAACATTGTGTCATTATAAATATTCAATTTTATTTCTAGTTAATCTCTTTGTGGGCCTAGTTTATAAATGAAATGTGATTGTGGGCAATGGTGTTCAGGTCAACACTAAGTCCACTTGGGGCTTGGTATTGTCTGAAGCCCCGGTCACCCGTGGTGGGTTTTGACACATATTCCCTGTGAGGAAGGGGACAGCTGTGAATTGATTGTTAAGTGAAAATTACAGCCAGGATGTTGAAGGTCGTGGAGTTGATGGAAGTGACCATGGGAAGCCCACTTCATTCACACTCATGGGGGGAGTCAGGGCAGGTGATAAAAGAACCGGAGAAATCCAACAAGGATTACAGTGGGGAGAGAGACTCAGGGGTCTCAGGCTCAAGAGAAGCCCCTTGAAGAAATTGATGGAATCTTGTAATGTGTTTATGAAGGGAAAGAACAAAAAGCATCTTTCTAGGAAGACTCAGTGTAGAAGTCAATTGAAAGTAAGGTAGGCCCTTGGGCACCTGGTAGTTATGTGTCAAATGCACTCCATATTCATCAATACCTAACTGGCTTTTATTGATATTCCCAGTTAATGCAAAGCTTGCATCATGACCTCTAATACTAGGTTCACTCTGATCTCTGCACCTTCGCTGTCTTAGCTTTCCAAGACAAACCCTGAAAGTTATTCTTTCTGCCTCCAGTGAGATCTTGGCCCCCATTGTTCATTAGCAAATCTCAGGTGCCTTCTTAGGAGCCATGATTTCAGGAGCTGTGCCAGCAGCCTCTGCCTTCAGGTGCCCAATGCTGTGTTCACTGAGCAAACACCCAAACAGGGCCTCTTCACGTTTCTGCTGAACTTCATCCAACAGTTCAATTAGAAGCCAGTTTCCAAGACTTCAAGATCGAGCCAGAAGGGCTGGGGTGTAGCCCAATGGTATAGACATTGCTTAGTATGTATGAGACACTAGATTGGATCCCTAGCACAATAATAGATTGGACAGATAAATAGCTAGATGTCTGTCTATCTGTCTGTCTGTCTGTCTATCTAAGTCAAACCAGACATAGTGGCATATGCCAGGAATCCCAGTGCTCAGGAGATGAAGGTAGTAGAATCAAGGCTTAGGATCAGGGTTCAAGATTTCCTTGGCTCCAGTTTGAGTCTAGCCTGGGATACAGGAGATCCTGTGTCCAATAAGCAAGCATGGAATATGTAAGTTAGATTGAATAAGGCCAAGCACAGGCTTGCTTTCTCGTTGTGCTTTCAAGCTTTGTCAACCATGGAAGCATGCAGACAGCAGGTGTCTAGCTTGGGCAGCAGTGGAAGACCAGCAACATTCAATTTCACAGACCCATAATCGACAATCTTAGGGCACATCAACTGTTACCTCGTTTTTACAGATGAAAACTCTGGGGAGATGAGGGTAGCTAGTGCAAGCCTACAAAATGCCACTTTGCTGCACTTCAGTCCTTTCCCACACGGTAGTAGGGACCAGGGTCTTGAAGGATATGCTTATTCTTTCCAAAGGCAACCCCTAAAGCAAAAAAAAAAAAAAAAAAAAAAAAAAAAAAAAAGAAAATTACCTATTATGAAAAGTGTAATTGAAGATTTTGGAAAAAAAAAATCTATTCTTGGGTAGGATTTGTATATACAAATCAAAACAGGAATGTCCTCAGACAGTGTGTTGGCGGACAAGNGATATGCTTATTCTTTCCAAAGGCAACCCCTAAAACCAAAAAAAAAAAAAAAAAAAAAAAAAAAAAAAAGAAAATTACCCATGATGAAAAGTGTAGTTGAAGATTTTGGAAAAAAAAAATCTATTCTTGGGTAGGATTTGTATATACAAATCAAAACAGGAATGTCCTCAGACAGTGTGTTGGCGGACAAGCCAAAAGAAGGAGGGGAAAGGCCATCTGGTCATCCACCCACCCAGGCCACCCTGAAGGTAAGCAGTAAATCCGCCCACAGAAGACAGGGTGTGACAAGGTCTCAGGTGTCCCTGCTTCTCTGTGAGGCGTGGGCCTCCTGGCTTATCACTAAGCCCCCGAAAGGCCTGTGAGATCGGGATGGATTGGTTTGTTGTGATGGGGATTAGGGGAGGTAATAGAGTTGCGGTCTTCCCAGGTCAGGGGAGGGTGAGACACGGGTGTCACAACGTCATTTACATGCATATGTGATGGAGCCCAGCCTTTGCCCTGAACATCTGAGTCTTGTCTTACAGCTTGGGGACAGGGGGGCAATTTTTCACCAAATGCCAGCTTGAGCCAGCTGGAGCCAGCTAGCTTAAGACTGACCTTTCAAGGCCATGGGGAAAGTTCACCAACAAACCTTGTTCTGAACGTGATTTTTCCACTGCATTTCCAAAGTCAGAGTCTCACCTAAGAAGAGAAGCATTTCAGGCACAACTTGTGTATGTACACACACACACACACACACACACACACACACTTCATATTCCCATTAGGAAAGACAACTGAAGGGGGTTGGGAGAAAGATGCTCAACATTCAAGACCATGGACTGCTCTTACAGAGGACCTGAGTTGGATTCCCAACATGCACTGGGGCAGCTCACTGTTGTCCGTCAGAAAAAAAAAAGCAACTGAAAACTCTGTAAGTCTGTGCAAACCAAGGGCTTCCCGCCCCCACCTACCCCCAGCAAGCCTGCTGAGGCGGTGTGTCGTGTGACATGGCATGTGTCGTGTATGCTTTGATATGCTGTACCCTCTCTTTCAGAACATAATTTGAGGGGAGGCAGGTGGAGATGGGCGCCACATCCCTGGGATGTGTTTGTATTTCCAGTGGGACATTCTCTTCTTGGGGAGCTGGAAACGAAGCCGCTTCCAGTCTCATTATCATTCGCCTAATATCGCAGTTATTGACCCAGGGCTGCAGAAAGAATCTGGTAATTAGCTTGGCCCCGTTGTTGAGTTTCTATGTGCATCTCTCGAATGGATGACATATCCGCTTTGATTATTATTATTGAGATTCCTTGCAGTAAAAGGGCCTTTTCCATTAAGTGAGCCCTGTCCTGTTTACTCAGAGCTGGGGCTGGGGCACATAGAACATTCTGTGGCAGAAAGAGTGCTCTTATACATTTCCTTAGAAACGGGTTTTGCGGAAGCAAAGGGAGAACATTGATGGAACGGAGGTTAATTATTCGGATTTTCTCTGGGTGGATTGGAAGGCCTGCGGCTCCTCTCAGTACACAGACTAAAATTGGAACACTGAAGAGGACCCAAGTGCGGCCCTGTGCCTGATGACACATCCAAAGTCACTGATTGAAGGAGATGTTTTGTAGAATGGTAAGAAGTACATTGGGTTTATGGTTTGCAGTTTCCAGCAGTCAGCATGGCTTACAGCAGTAAGCAGATGTTCTCCCTGCTCCTCTGAAGGGAGGCTTTAGAAACCTCTCTTAAAACTGAACTTCTGAAGAAGCCTCTCTAGTCTAGAAGGAACATCGGAATCTGTACTTCTGAACAAACTCGGAGAAATGACTTTGTCCTCATTGTGTGGATAGGGAAACAGAGGCTGAAAGAGGTGTGAGCCTAGCGACCTGCATGCAGTCTCTCCCGGAAGGAATCTGACGGTTAGCATACTTGTGGGCTTTCCTCAGTTGAAACCCTGCATGTATGCCCAGGGGTGGAGGCACAGATCAATATTCTCAGCCCTGGGGATGCTATGGTGTGTGTGTGGGGGGTCATTGTGAGTTTGAGACCAGCCTGGTCTATGGAGTAAGACACTGTCTCAAAAAGTAACAAATAAGACACAAAACCCAACAAACTAAAGCCAAAACCAAAGAACAAAACAAAGAGAAAGGGGAAACAAACAAACAAACAAACACCCAAAACAAAACAACAACCCCCAAAACCAAAAAACTAAAAACAAAACAAAACAAACACCCAAAGCAAAACAACCCCCCCAAAACAGAAAAAACTAAAAACAAAACAAAAACAAACAAACAAAACCCCCACAACCCTCCACCCCCCAAACCCCAACTAATCAAAACACTAAAAAGCAAACAGGGTTGCATCCACTGTGACCCCTAAGTAATTATTGGCTTATTCTCTTCCAAGAGCACTCAAAAACAAACAACAAACAAACTCCTTAAGTACAGAAACTGTTCATCATTTCATCAAGGCCAGACTGATCTGGTGTGCCCTAAGGCAGTATCAACCACACCACAAAAAAAAAAAAAAAAAAGGCCTTTTGGTGAATACATTGTAGCTAGAGCCCCTTAAGCTAAGGCCCAAGATCTTGCACTGCACCTCTGATGAAATTTGCTAGTGTGGAGAGCCCAGGAGGCCGGTAGATCTGACCTTAATGTTGAGAGAAAATGGGTGTGTGCAGCAGGAGAGGAGGGTGCACAGTAGGGTATGAAAACATTCCTGGTGGCAGAAAATTACTGCCTCTACCTCAGGCTCTCAGGACCAGATGAGCAGGAAACTGTGCCCTCAGAAATCGAGCTCAAACTGGGTCCCAGTCTTTTCTACAGCACCTGCCACCGAGCCTCAGAAGTACCTCCCTTAATAAAACGTCTCTGGCTCTGCTATTCTCCACGTGTCCCTGGTTTAGTTGTGTTCTGGACACAAGAGTCTGGAAATGACACTGCTCCTGGCACCCCAGTTCCTTCCTGTAACGCCACAGTACTTATGGGTTCACCCCAAACGCACGGGCAGATGGAGCTAGAGGAGCTGGAGTTGAGACTTTATCTTCTAATTTTTTGTTTTTTTGTTTTTTTTTTTTTGTTTTTTGTTTTAAAAAGGGCGTGGGTGGGAGGGAATTAATGATTTCTCTTGAGTGACTTCCACAGTGGTGGGTGCTCCCTTTATATTGTTGCCAAACCATACATAAGGCTAAGGTTTGGGCAGCCCACCAGCCCATCCAACACATCCTCTGATGAAATTGGTGTTTGGACACATCACACAGGCCCTGCCTTCTGTGTGGTGGAGGGATCGTAGGGTGCTGGTATGGAGGCCAGAGATGATGTCTGGTTTCTTTCGCAATTGTTTGCCACCTTGCTTTTAAGATGGGGTTAACCGCTGAACCTGGGACTTGATCAGAAGGGTACCTCTGCCTTCTCAGAGCTGTAACCCCAGTCCTCCTGTTGTGTGGTAACCACTGGGCTACCTCCTAGGCCTCCTCAGCACAGCCTTCCAAATTGCTTGCTAATTAGTCTCTGCCAGTAACATATTAGGAGATCCCTTGTCCCCCTCCTTTTTCTCATCCAGATGGTTCCTCTGCCCCGCCCCCCCAGGTGTGGCACAGGCTGCCTTTGAACCCCCAAACCCCAGGCCTCTCCTGCTGCCCACTTGTTTCTCGCAGGGTTCCCCCCCCCCCACATCTGCCCCCTATGCCTCAGAGTTGGTAGGAACTTGAGAGTGCTGCTAAGAATCCTTTTCTGTTTAGACCTCAGAGAAGTTTCTCCTGAGCAAACCTGAAGTCTACTGGGTACAATTTGATGTTCCTTCCAAATATTAATTGATTTGTTCTCCGGCAGAGGCATGATGTCTCAACCTTGCTCAGGGACAGTCTTGTCACTGCTAAGGACACAGAGCCACGCAGGACTTCCTCTGTGCCTGGCCAATTCATTAAACCCGGTTAGCAATTTGCAAAAGAGATTAATTGATTTGCAGGCTGCTGAGCCCTGAGTGTTAGTCAGCTCCCTCCTGGCAGCAAGCTCAAAGAAGCTCTGCCCACCCCTGGGAACCCAAGAGAGCCAACAGCAATATGGGAGCCTCTGGGCAAAGATTGGGATGGGGTTACCTTCCTTTCTCATCACAAACAGGAGCTTAGGCATGGCAGTCTCAGTCCTTTCTGGATTACGTGGTATGGAGGGTCACAACAGGGACTTCTGGGATAAAATGTGAAGAGTGGTCACAGAGAAAGCGGATTTCTTAAAAGTGTGTGTGTGTGTGTGTGTGTGTGTGTGTGTGCAGGTGCACACACTCCACTTTGTTTGTTTGTTTGTTTTGTTTTGTTTGTTTTCAGAGAGAGGGTCTCACTATGTAGCCCTGGCTGTCCTGTAACTCACAATGTAGACCAGGCTAGCCTTGAATTCACAGTGATTCATCTACTTGGCTCTGCCCTCCCAGTGCTGGATAAACTTGTATAACACCATGGCCGCCAACTGAACCCCATCTTCTTCTTCTTCTTCTTCTTCTTCTTCTTCTTCTTCTTCTTCTTCTTCTT
>NC_034592.1:156967024-156977575 GCF_900095145.1 Mus pahari
ATATATATATATATATATATACACACTTTCTTGCTTCCTTTCTTTTTAAATTTTAGTGTGTGTGTGTGTGTGTGTGTGTGTGTGTGTAGGAGGGGGAAGAGCTCTCAGATCTCCTGGAGCTAGATCTCCACTGAATTTTTTTTTTTTTTAACACACGGTCACTAGGCTGACTAACTAGAAAGTTCCCTCACATTCTCCATCTTTATTTTAACATTAGCATATTTTGTTTTTTTTTTTTTGTTGTTGTTCTTATGGGCTTCATGCTTGAGGGTGAACCCCTTATCAACTGAGTCATCTCTGAAGCCCCTTAAAGCTTTTATTGTCCCCAACTGACACCACACTGTCTTATTATGAACACTGTATACTGTATACCTATATTATGTTTGTTGTGAGAAAAGTATGCATTTGTCTACGCACACACGCTTGTGCGCATGTGCACCCACACATGTGCACACACACATGCTTTCACGTGCACATACACGCACCCATGCGCACTTGCTTGAGAACAACTGAGAAGGGGTAGCAAGAAAAGGAAGGAAGGAAAGAGGCATCTTCTCAGGTAGAATAAAATGGCTTCGACTGATGTCTGGTGGGCTCAGTTACTTTGTCTCTAGGCAACAGGAACCTCTACATCCTTCCCGTGCTTCTGTGACCCAATACTTGCCCCAGCCCAACTCCCTAAACCAAATCTCTCAGGCCTCGTCTAAGTCTACAGAGATATTGCATGCCTGGCCAGGCCTCATGGAGCTCTCGAGAGTAAAGGAGAGATGGCTGCCTAAAGAGGAGGGGGTCAGGCAAGTGACAAGAGATGCTTCTGCCTATCCGTACAAACTTGGAGATGGTGTCTCACCCCTAGGTTAAAGCAATACATCCTGTTTGTATGAGCAGGTGCATGTCTTGACGCCCCATGGGAAGGGAGAAGGAACAGGAGGGGGGATGGGGAGGCAGAAGATGTCGTGGGCTCTCCTCAAGGTGCTCGGGGACTAGAGGACCATGACACTTTTGCAAAGGGGATGAGTCCTGCGTGCAATTACCGGGCCCTGCTGTGTGCCAGGCAGTGTGTGGGAGCAGAAGACAGGCAAATGGGAACACAACATGGCCCCTGTCCTTTGGGAGAGCTGGGTCTGGCAAGGGGAGCCCACAGAGACTGGTAAACAGGTCATTCCACATGCAGAATGATGAGCTCTCTGATGTGATTAAGCTTCAGAATGAGGGGTCCTCACAAGGCCGCTGGAGGAGGAAAAGGAGAGCTGAGGCACACCTGCACCTGTCCCCAAGGCCTCTCCATCCAGCCCCCACTGCAGAGGGAGGGCAGGAGGGAGTGCGGTGGGGGATAGCTGGCGGATATCTCCAGCCGCCTTGCTTCCCTCCTTGAATCATAAAAGATTGTTTTTAAAACTATACATGCTACGAGACAGTCAGTGACGATGCATAGCACTTAACTATTTACTTGTTTATCTAAAATCCTAGTGTTTCCTTAGCAACCACTAAAAGAGTCTTGTTTACTGGAGCAACTTGTATGCTGGCTTTCTTCCCCGTCTCTGTGTCTCCTCCTATCTCTCTGTCTCCAAGAAAGGGTCTCATGTAACCCAGGCGGGGCCTTGAACTTCCTAAGTGTGCCAGGATGACTTTGAACTTCTGGACTTCCTGTCTCCACATGCAGAGTGCACCATCATGCCGTGTTTGTGCTGTGCTGGGGATTGAACCCAGGGCTTTGTACATGCCAGGCAAGTGCTCTACCTACTGAGTCCCATACCATAACCAGTTCAGAAGTTTGAACTCCCCCACCCCGACCCCCAGAAAGCGAAAAGGCAAAAAAAAAAAAACCCAAAAACAAACAAAAAAAACCCGCCACCACCGGTGCTAATGACCAGATCAGTTGGGGAGGCGGGAGTAGGGTGAGGGAGTCTGAAAAAGTGGCAGAGATGGGGTTACTTGAAAAGAAGAAGCATGTATTCATGGAGACAGGAGGGGGCCGGATCTTGGGGACAAGTCTCTTTCTGAAAAAGAAAGCCTTTCAGCAAACCGCCCTTCCCAGGGGTACTACAAATGAAGCCTGAATTTTGTTCTAGAAATTTCTCTTGTGAAATGTTAGAAAGGGTAACCAAATGAGAATAGGGTGAGCTGTGAGCCCTCCACAGCGCTCTCACCCCATTGGCCCCTCCCTCTCACCCACCCCGCCACCACGCCCCCCAATCCCCAACTGACCCTTTTGATTAGAACCTTTAGGATTAATTCTAACTAAGGTGTTAGCAGAAATCTGAGACAGAAAATGTCCGAAACAGTGAGTCTTCTGGAGGGGACAGGTGATCCGCCACCAACCTTAGGTGACAGAATCCCAAGGAGAAGGGACTTTGCTGTTCAGTCCTTTAAGCACCCTAATGATGTCATGGGGAACGTTTGATTCTGATGCTAATGGCCCTTTGCCACCTGCCTAACCTTTTCCTAATCCCTTTGCATCAAGAGGGGTTAGGTGTCCACATCTGGCTGGGAGTTGAGAGCTGAGAGCTGAGAGCAAGGTTGTTTTGATGGAAGTTGTTTTTGCTGGAGCATCTGCTCTCACGCTCTGCTTTGCCTTGGACTCAGCGCACCTGAGACGCTGAAGCCGTTGTCCTCGGTCTCCCAGCTTCCTGTGAAGCGGGGGTGTTATAGAAACCGGTAATTTCATTTGTGGACTTAGAATTCATTTGTTTTTAAGTCGAGGGACATCTGTCTCTTTTTGCCCGAGGCCTTCATCTGTAAAATGGAGTATGGCTAGTGTCTAATCTGGATTCTGTCTAGAAGTCCTGACTCATTCCAAGGGGGGGGGGGCGGCGTAGCTGAGAGGCCCACATCACAGGATCCTCTAGGTCCAGCAGGGAGCTAGGTCTTGGGAGAGAGCTGTTACAAAATTACCGTACTCGTAGCGTGTGACCAGGGTAGCAGACAGTAGGGGGCGCTACCGTTTCGCCCCACATCTAGAGAAGATTTTTTTAGGCCACAGGAGTGAGCCAGAAGCTGTGGAGTCTTCATTCTGCTGCCAGGGACTGGGTACCTAGTGCGACATAGAGAAGTAGGGTATTTATACTTCATGAACACCTCTGATGGATGTTCCAGTGGGAGCTCAAGGAGTCACTGGTACTCTGCTTAAGGTCCCTAAGCTCCAGACAAGGTTCCCCTCTCCGGTTTGCCTTCACCTCAACCTTGGATGCTGGCAGGGAGCTCAGAGAATCAGCTCCAACAACAAGCAGCTTCCTGCTTCCGCATTTGAGGGGTTTCCGCCAAATGTTTTCCCCTCACCTGAGTTTCAATATGGCCTTTGGGGTCAGAAGCGGCTGCCAAGGCCACCCATCTCTCTACCCTCACTGACAGGGAGTCGTGCCCAAGTTCATAGTGGATGAAAAGATAGGTTCCTAGATAACCCCCTTTCTGCTAAAACTCTTAAAATGTTGGCTTATTTTTTTTTTTAACTTTCAGATTTTTTTTTTGTCCCAGCCCCAAAGGCTATTAGCGTTTGATGGCTATGAGGCACCTGACATGCTGGAGACGGACAAAAGCCACCTCTGACGAACATTTGAAATTATTAAGTGTTCATTAAAGCACCCCCGGGTGCACAGTGCTCTCAGGGATGTTAGCTTCTCAATTTTCTATAATTTCCTTATTTTTCTCTTCTAGCTAAAGGCAGATGAAAAACGAACTCGGCGCATTTGAGTCTCTGAATCATAGTTAATGTGTGACGCCCCCTCCCTTAACTGCGCTGTTTCCCTCTGCCTCCTCCAGTCTCTTTTCCTATCAATCGGATAAACTTCTTATTCCGTTTAACCCCTACTCTGACTGCCACTCGGGAAATGCGTGCAAAGACCCCGACCAGTTCTCTCTACACCCCGACTCGCTTTGGGCAGGGGTCTGCGGGCTGAGAGCTGTAGAAAAATCGAGAAGGCTGCAGCACTGCAGCCCCGGCGCCGGCAGGGACTCGGGGGGGCAGCTGTCTGGCAGGTGGCTGCAGGCTGGGGTGCAGAGCAGACCCTGGGCAGCCACCCACGACCCCCAGCCCCATCGATAGGCTTCCGGGGGGACTGGAGAGCTGCGGCTGCGCATGGACTGTTCTGGAAAAACACCAAGCTCCAATCCCCCTCCCATCCGCTCTCCTGTGACTCTGGTCTTACATGAGCAGAGAGAGAACAACAGCTAAAAGCTGTTTTTTCTCTTTCCCTTTCTTTTTATTTTTTTGACAACAGCCTCACATAACCTCAAAAAGTTACCCATGAATTTACCAAAAACTTTTTATGAAACTACTTTAACCTCTGGTGGGGGTTAAAAACAAGCTCTGTGGATTTATTATCCGGAAAAAAAAAAAAAAAAATCGAAGCATGACTCTGTATTTGCTGGAAAATCGTCTACCAAGCTTCAACGGCGCCCCCTACAGCCGCCTGCGAGGAATAGCGGGCGCCGACTGCAGCAGGAGCTGCGGGCTGCTGGCTGCCCAGGACCTGGCCGGACCTGATCCCCGGCGGGTGACTGGACCCCCTCCACTGCATCCCGGGTCGGCTCCGAACCTGGACCCCTTGCTGGGTCTTAGTTTATATTTTTTGAAGTTCAAATGGCTAAACCAGGAGCAGGTTAATCGCCAGCAGGGTTTGTACTGCCAGCCTTGGCTGGACCCCTGCAGAGCAGGCGAAGCTTACAGTCTGAGCACGCAGGCGACCCTTGCTTGTTTGTTCCTTTTTGCTGCTTTCACGTAAATGCCACCCAGATGTACTGAAGGAAGAATGATGACCCTCAGAGGAAGGAAGGACAGGAGTATAGTCAGGGGCCTCGTAGGAGGCTGAGACCCAGAGAAGCTGAGCATTGCAGAGAGCAGGGTGAGAGATTGGAAAAAAGAAGACCGGGCGATGGGGTGAGGGTCCCTGTGAGGAGGAGTGTGGATATGGTCAGCACCCCCAACTTCAAAACACCCCAATTCTCGCTCAGAACTGTTTTTACGAAGCACACGGAAGGGGGGGGGGAGCCGTTCAGAAAAACAAATGTAAACCAGAGACAGAGGAGCCGGCTCTGCAGCCTGCCCAGCAGAGGCAGTAGCATATGGCACTCAGATTCTCTGGTCCCTCACACCTGAGTCCTGCTGCTAAGGACTGAGCTTTGCTTCAGTACTGAAAGAGAAAGAAAGAAGGGGGGGGGGGGACAGCAAAACAAAACAAATGCAAAAAACAAACTATCATCCGGGTAATCTTAGCTCCTATACAGAGAGAAAGCCAGCTCTGGTCTCTATGGAAAAATCTAGAATTTGACAGTAAATAGATCTTCCCGTGTTTACATGATGGTAATTCAAACTCTCTCTGTCCCTCTTTCTCTCGTTGTTGTCTGTCTGTCTGTCTGTCTGTCTGTCTGTCTGTCTGTCTGTCTGTCTCTGTCTCTCTCACACACACACACATACACACTACAGTCAGAGATCTTTATTATGGGGGGGGGGGTCCCTGCCGTCTCTCCTTGTCATCTAACACCCACACAGTCAGCATCTGGCTCAGGAGAGCCAGATGTCAAACGCAGTTCGTCTGAATCCTCTTTTGGGATTCCCGGGTTGGATTTGAGGGGAAACTTCCTTTTCTTTCTCCCTTCTGGCCCGGGAGACTAGAGAGAGACAGCTGCTTCTCCACACCCCGACTCCCTAGAAGTCCCGTGGGGGATGCGGTGGCACTTTGGGGAGGTGGGCAATCTATTCTGACCCCAGAAAGGTCTGCACCCATCCCGTCCCCTCCGGTTGGGTGTGTGTCCTTTTTTCCCAGCTTCTCACTGAACCGGGTCCATTTCGAGTTTGGCACTTGCATCCAAAGTTACCTTTGTGATTTGGGGGCATCTTTCTCAAGATGGACTTTCTGGGTCTCCTGTAACTCCCAAACCCCACTGCCCCGACCCAGCCTAGGCTTCTTCGTGCCCTTCTGTTGGTAGAACCTGGTGTTCTGATGCCTCTAGTGGTGGACTCCAGTATAGCACCCTGTTGCTTTAGCAGGGCAGACAGGCTTTATCCACTAGCTATTTCCTGGGGAACTATCGTGGCTTCTAATCGTTCCTTTCCTATTTTCTCTCTCCACTTAAGATCTGGCTACACAGCCCAGGCTGCCTCAAACTTATGGAACTCCTCCTGCATCATAGTTGCCACACCACCAGGCTTTACCCATTGTTTCTGAAAGGGCAGCCTAACATCCCGTTGTGTCTTCCTTGTATCCTAAAATGTTGAACGTTTCAATGAAGACCATAGAGAACCAAAGACATGTCTGCATCTATCTCTGCTCAAGTGTGTTAATTAGACTATGGTTTTGACTCTCACCAATCTACACGTTCATGGCTCAAATATGTTTTCATCTGGAAGCAGCTATTTTCCTTTAACAGTTGCTTCTGGGTTCTGCTGGGTTTTCATGTATGATTTTTGCCCTTTACTCTCACTCTGTTGTGTTAGCACACGATGCTGCGTGTTCCTAAGTGGCAGAGGAAGCTCTTCGTTTGCAGTTATTAATTTTTATCTGTTGTGTTCTGTTGTACTTAATTTTAACTAATTGAAGTGACTCATTATAAATGCAATGCATAATTTAAAAAAACTGAAAAAAAAATTGAGAAATCCTCTTAGTCCATTCTAAGTAACTGCATTTTGAAGCTCAGAATGAGCCCAGTCTGACATGTTCTGGAAACTTCTCTGAAGGGCAACTTTTGGCTTCCCATTTTGTTTGGTTTTGTGTTGACTTTTCCTCTCAATCGATGCCTTTTCCGAAGCTGGGTTAGCAAGATTGGAGTTGGTTTCAACAGCCTGAGGTCCCAGAAGCTCTCGAGCACACGCACATTCTTCTTCTTTGCTTCTCATCCCGCCTCTCCATAAATTTGAGGATCTGCCTCGCAGTCGTCTGAGGAGTTAGATAAGGAGGGAATTGATGGCCGTGTGCACGGCAGCATGGGAAGTCGGAGGAATTGATGCAAGCTGCAGACGGCTATTTCTAGAAAAGACTAAGCTCATTCCATCAATCTGTGATTTGTTTCTCAAATATAGATCCATTAGATGCTTCCTGGGGGGACCAAGCCTTGTATTTAAGTCTACCATGTGAGGTAATGTTAGGTAAATCTTTCATCCCAGCGTCGAAGTGAGCAGGAAGGTGCTAGGGGTCAACTGACATTCAGAATATACACCTACCTTATCCTCTGGGGTCTAAGGAAACTTCAGTGTCCCTGTGGGTTAGGAGTATGCCTGAATAGCCATCACCGCTCTTGGTACCAAATGACTAAAATCCAACTCAAAAAGACTTAGGCACAAAAGCGAATCAGCCAGACTGGGGACTTAAGCGATGCCCTTACATGTTATTCCTAGACGACTAGGGCAATCTCTGATGGCTTCCAGTCGCTTCTAGTGACCCCATGAAGGGCCTCCAAACTTAGTAATCACATTAGGGAGACTATTAACCCAAGTCCCAGCATGCCTAATTTAGGGAGATCTGGCTGTGTGCAGTACCAGATGGGAGGTGGTAGTGGGCCACCCTGTGCTGTGAGGAAGGGTGTCTGTCTGGTAAAGGAACACTGGGTGGAAAAGGGCTGCTGGACACAGGGCAGCAGATGTTGGGTGAACTTTCAAGTCCAGAGAGGTGGAGGAGAGTGAGAATGTTCACAGCCAGTGAGTTCCATTCTGCACACTATGGATCACACACCAAGGGTCTTAGATGCTGGGAGTGCTGGGCTCTAACCTTCTTCCAGATTGGCTCTTTCCCATCTCCTGTCTACAGCTCTCACCTCTCTGAAGGGTTGCCAACAGAAACCATCTCCCTCTAGTTTCTTCTTGATCTGTACTTCTCCTGGGACTTCTTTAGGAAGTCATCTCCAGAAGAACCCAAGACACCAGTCATCTGTAAGTTTCAAGATACAGTCATGTACCATATAGGCCCCATACTTTTTTTTTTTTTCTCAACCCAAAGAAGGCACAGAGTCTGGGGACAACCTAAAACAACATAGAAAGATGTAGATGTAACAGGCCAACCTCCACCTCTGACCTTTAATTGATGACTCTGGTGGTCCAGACCCCTTTAAGTCATTGTTACATAAAGCATTAGTTTGGTGCCATGTGCTCTGCTCACACTCACGAGGCAGCTGAGCCGAACTTGCAGTGTGCGTCTTTAATAACGTCTTTGTCATCCCCAGAGCTGCTGGCTTGAGTCACCTAATGTGGCTTTCAGAGAACAGCTCTCTCATCCCGGCTCTTTGAGATTTAGTACCTTTAGAACTGGAGGACAATGTCATAGAGACTTTACCCTAAGAGCCCATTTTCAGTCGGCATTAGGACAGTCACTTTCATTTTTCCAGTAGATGCCTGTTCGCAATTTTCACAAAATATGTTCCATTTTGCTTTTTCTAAGGCAGTCTTTAAGAGATTTGTTTACAGCAACACGTAAGGCTTATAATTGTATCCCAAATGTCTGGGACTAATGACTGTATTTGTGTTAAAATCACCCCCCATTACCTTTTCCAAAACTAATTTTGTCAGATAATGTCTCTGAATAAACCAAACCAGCATCCATTGGCGTCATATCAGGCTAATGTGTTTTTCTGAGTAGCATTTTGTGATTCAACGTGAAGGCTTCATGTTCCTCCATTCAGGATGGGACTGTGTCCTGGTATGCCCATGGCTAAGTAGGGGGCATCTAGCACCCAAAGTGCACTGAATTCCTAACTCACCTACCACACATCCCGACTTGGGACACTGTGGTGTGTCGGTTGTCCTTCATGGTGGTGGGGCTGAGAAATGGTTGCAGCCCACTGGCAAGAGACTGTAGAGCCCAATAGAGTCCACATCAAAGTGGATGACGCTCAATGCTACTGAGCATGTGTTACCCTCCAACCAGTATGAACCACTTTGTGATGGAGGATCCAGCTCCCTATTAAATGGAAGATTGTATGGATTTGGTCATGCCCTCCTTTCTGAGGGTAGCTTTTATTGGGGGGAAATCTTTTGTTCTGTAGAGAGATCTTGGTTTTGGTGCCATGAGAGGCTCAGTGGAACTGAACTGGGGCCAGTGCCATGTCTGGTCGTTTTATTCTACTATAAACAGAAGACCTACCACCTAAACAGTATCCTGTACATAGCTGTCTAGGGTCAATTTTACTTCTATGTGTTATTTTAAATAGTCATCCATTTTAACTTTCATTAAGAATGTATGTGTCCACAGGGCTGATGCATGTATGAACTCACAGGCACTGTGGCCACATGCATAGGGCCTGTGTGGGTCTGCGCTAGACGGAGTCCTAGAGATGACAGGAGAGATGGGCACACGGCCCCACCCTTAACCCAGAAGCTAGTTCCAATTGATAATCCTTTGCAAATGAAAGATTAGTTTTCTCCACTAAGTCTCACTGGGGACACAAACCACTCTTAAGGGTTGGCTTTATGTCCAGCAGTAGATGCCCAGCACAAAATAAAATCAATGCCATCCTTAGAGTTCTTGGTTAACTTGGGACTTTTTTTGAAGACCTTACAAATCCTTCATGTGTACATTATGGCTTCTGATTTTGTGTTTATGGGATTCCTGTGTATGGCAAGCCATGTACCTCTGTGTCTCTATACATTTCTTGTGCTTTTTCTTTAAATCCTTTTCTTGTTTGTTTCTTTTGTCCTTTCTGATTTGTTGTTGTTGTCTTTAATCTTATTCTATTTTATTATTACTCCTTACATGCCTGTTCGTTTTCTAAAGAGAGAGAGAAAGGAGGTGGGTCTAGAAGAGAGGGAAGGTGGGGAGGACCTGAGAGGAACAGGGGGAGGGGAGATATAGTCAAAGCATAATGTATAAAAAACCTTTTTTCAATAAAAGTGTGTGTGTGTGTGTGTGTGTGTGTAGACCAGAAGTTGATATCAGGTGTCTTCCTCATAGTCTCCACCTTAATTTTTAGGACAGGGTCGATCACTTGACCTTGCTGATAGAATCAGTGACCCTTGGGGTATGTCTCTGCTCCCCCCTCCCCCGCCGTGCTTGCTCATGGGTTCTGAAGAATAATTCTTATGCTTATACACTAAGAATGTTACCAGCAGCCATGCCAGCCTTTTACGAGTATCTTTATTTTAACAGTTCAATTCTGTTTACTGATCAGTCTTGTTGTCACCAGTTTCTGTTGTCTTGAATGCCTTAATAAAGGTCAAATCTGGGGTCCTTTTAGCTATTGTCCATGGAACATTTACTATAGACTGATCACGGCAATAAACTCTATCAGCATCACCTTTAAACTTTTTGTTTTTCAATTTTTTTTTTTATTTTTATGGGTATGTGTGTGGGGTATGTGCACAAGAGTATAGTTACCCACAAAGGCCAGAGGAGGGCATCAGATCTGATGAAGCTGGAATTATAGGTGGTTGGGAGCCTTGGTGTGGGTCTGAGAACTAAACTTGGGTCTTCTGGAAGAGCAGCAAGTACTCTTAACCACCGAGCCATCTCACCAGCTGCATTTTAAGCTCTTTTCTTCTTCTTCTTCTTTCTTTTTCTTCTTTCTTCTTCTTCTTCTTCTTCTTCTTCTTCTTCTTCTTCTTCTTCTTCTTCTTCTTCTTCTTCTTCT
>NC_034592.1:156977669-156981558 GCF_900095145.1 Mus pahari
TCCTCCTCCTCCTCCTTTTCCTCCTTCTCCTTCTTGACAAGAATACTGGTGCTTTACTGAGACTCTTTCTAAAGATGGGAAAATGGCCATTGGCGACCTCACTAGTGCGCTAGGATCCTCTGCTCACCTGTGCTATGGCAAGCTTCCTGTGTGTAGCAAGGTCCCTGGGGAACCCCTGAGTCCCCCATGTTTGTGTGTGAGATGGGAAAAGATGAGCCTCAGGAATTACCTGGCCATCCTTGGCCAACAAAGAAAACTCAGAAAACAGTTTGGCCCCATAGATTGTACCACTGCTGGGGTTGGTTTTCTGTAGCGCCTCCAGCAATCCCCACCTCAGCTGCTGTCTGGATCTGGTCAGGGGGTTCACCTGGCTTCAGCATCCAGAACAGTGTTCTAGGGAGTTCCAGACAGAGTCTGGCTTTTGTTGGCAAGAAAGGGAGAAGGTAGAGTGAAAAGATAACTCTGCCTCGATCTTACAAGGCTTTCATTTAAGGCAGAGACACAAAGCCTGAGTTCAAATTATCTTATTTAGAACCCAGAGTTAACTTGGTAGGTAAAGTGTTGACTACAGAAACACCGGACCTGAGTTTGATCCCCAGAAGCCATTTTAAAGGTCGGGTATGGTGGCATGGGATTGTAACATCGGCAGGGGGAAGGGGGAGGCAGGTGGATCCGTGGGACCCTCTATCCAGCCAGTCTCTCTGTGTGGTAAGTTCTAGTGACATATGAGCAACACTAGGGAGGCTCAGCAGTATATCTTAATCTACATGTATATCTATATACTAATATATAAATGACTAAGAAGTCAGGTATCTGCAAGGGAGTGTATGGGAAGAGTTGGCGGACAGCAGGGAAGTGTGGAGATGATGTAATGACAACATTCATGTGTGGTGAAGGTGTATACTTTCTGAGGAATGATACCCAAGGTTGACCTTTGTCTGCACGTGTACTCATATTTGTACAGGCATGTGAATCCACACCCCAAAACACACATGTATCACATGTACACACACACACACACACACACACACACACACGTACACACACACATTGTTTAAAGGAAAAAGCAAGTTCACTAACCCTTTGCATGTTGTTTCTTGGGTCAAGCATTGTCAAACTTCTGTGTAGACCAAGCTGCAGTGATGTTTGAGTTTGTAAGCCCCACACTCTGCATGGCAAGCGCTCAGCAACATTGCTGGAGGAAGCATCTTTACACGAATAGGTGTGGCTGTGTGCCAATCAAACTTTATTTACTAAAACAAGCGGATCAGATTTGGCCTTCAGACTATTGTTTGCTGGTTGCTGGTGCAGATAATCTACAGATATGATGGGATGATGATAAGGGCTTGATATTTGGGGATCATCAGACAGAGTGTATTCACCAAGCACATAGGGAGGTTGTGGTGTTTGGGGAGCGTGCAAACAGTGGAGCTTTTACCGATGTGTTGCAGTACTGTGGAATTAAATATGATAAAGTCTGAGCTTCTCTCATAAAAACCAAAAGCACAATGGGTTTAGGAAGTTTTGTTTCTCTCACAAATAACCACTGGGGTGTGAATGGTCTAAGCATGGTGCAGGAGTGCTGAGGACCGGACCTCCTCCTCCTCCTCCTTAGCTCTCTGATCTTTCGCACCATAGAATGGCTGTGGTCGCTCCAGCTGTTAGGTTGGTGCCCTTGTGAATGGCAAGGAGAAAGGAGAGGGCACGAATTCTCCCGTGAGAGGCATTTCTTGTAAATTGGGCACAACTTCTTCTCATGTCACCTAGCCCGGAACTAAACAGGCTAACCGTGCTCAGCTGCAGAGAAAAGTGGAGAAAGCATGTTTCAGCCCAGCAGTCCTTCACACCTGCTGGCAAGTGGGTCCTTCCAGCACCAAGGAAGGAGATCAGAAGGGGATCATGCAGGTCTGCCACACACGTTCAAATGCAAGCAGGCAGTCAAGAGTCTCCATTTGTTTCCTTAGAAGGAACTTATTTAGTACTGTTTTCTAGATAGAGTTGACTCGCTTGTATCCAGAGGTCACGTTCACGTCCAGTTTACCTCCCATCTCCTTAGCCAGAACTGTTAAGTCCTGGGCCTCCTGTCTTTCTGAGCACAGCAAACTTTTACTCATTGTAGCACTCCTGGAGACAGTGACTGGAGGGACAGAAAGGGGTCGGCTTTGAAGTTCTCCTCAGGAGCTCGGCTCTGTTTCTCTGACATCTCTTTGAGAGTTTTGTTGTTGAAAGCTCCATACTGTTCACGAGCCTGGGCCCCTCCTACTTCCCTTCCTCTGCCTTTCCTCTTTCCCCCTCTGTCTCCCCTCTTGTACTCCACGGAGTAGTCTCTCCTCTGTCCCCAAACTGCCATGGTTGGTCTTGCCTTTCCCAAACTGCCGCTCCCCACTCCCGACCACCTCAAATCATCTGATGAGGCAGGGTAACAACAGCAGGGAAACTCCTTGCTATTGAGCATGGGCGTCTGTCAAAACTCCAGGAAATGGCCTATCATTTACTCATGGCTACTTCTGCTTCCCAGTCCTCCTTCACCCAGCACTGAGGGAGAGCCCGGTGCTGTCTACATTGTGAGGGAACTCCAGGAGGAGACTCTCCCACAGCCACTGCCAGCGAGGACCTGCAAGGATGGATGACAAGGACACGCGTCCCATCCCAGCATGGTGCCTGCTGTCCTAGAGTTCATGGTCAGATGCTCTTCGAAATACCTTCAGATGGGAGGCCTTGACCTTCAGACTTCACATAGAGCCTTTAAAGGAAACTAGTTCTTTAAAAGAAGGAAAATGACAACAAGCCCCGATGGTTGCACACCGACATTAAGTGGAGTTTGAAGAAACAAAAATGATCAGGGTTCGCAGTATGATTATAGTCGATGAGGAGAGAGGGACCTAGCCTGTGATTACCTCTCTCTCGCTCACACATGGGAGGGCAAAGTGACTGAAGAATAATCTGGAAACAAGATTTTCTCTAATGCTGGTCTGACTATGGCTACCCCATGAAGCCCACCTCAGCCCTTGGCTCCCTCAGAATCCAAACTCTTAATATACCCTGGGACGAGTCTTCTCCAGAACCTTCAAGTTGTGATAAAGGGGCAGAGTTCGGCTTCATGAAGAGACTGGATTTAGAATTTTGGAAATATAATTTTGAAGACGGGCTAGTTTACATCCAGTAAGTTCATTTGACTGCCTTTTAAAATTACAATTACATGTGTGTGTGCGTGTGTGTGTGTGTGTGTGCGTGTGCATGTGTGCATGTGTGCATGTGTATGTGTATATGTTGGGGTGTGCTCACAATCCATAGTCAGAAGACAATTTTCAGGACTAAGCTCTTGCCTTCCACCTTGTAGAATCCCAGGATAAACCTCCAGCCATTGTTCTTGGTGGCAAGCACCTTTACCCTCTGAGCCCCCCTCAGCCCATGGTGGCTTTTGATTAGCACCCGTGTGAAGAGCTGTGTCGACTGAGACCGAGCAGTCTAGCAGCTACTGCTGAACTGGAAGGAAAGGCTTCAGGTTACCAGTGATATGGCTCACACTGGACGAAGAAGAAGGAACGTTCCACAGTGTCAGCTCTGTGCTTTCCACTCTGGGTTTTCCACTGAGGGAGTTTCCGGACCTGGTTAACTGAGATGAGATGATCTACCCTACATGTGGGTAGCGCCATTCCATGGGTGGAGACAAATTGAATAAAAAGGAGCCAGCAATCTGAGCACCACCATTCACCTTTCTCCACTTACTGACTATGGTGTTGTGACCAGCTGCCTCACACTCCTGCCACCAAGACTCATCTGCTGTGATGGACTGAGCCCTTGAACTGTGAGCCAAAGTCAACCTTTCCTTAGATTGTGGGCTGAGCCCTTGAACTGTGAGCCAAGGTCAACCTTTCCTTAGATTGTG
>NC_034592.1:156981668-156993279 GCF_900095145.1 Mus pahari
CCCTTGAACTGTGAGCCAAGGTCAACCTTTCCTTAGATTGTGGGCTGAGCCCTTGAACTGTGAGCCAAGGTCAACCTTTCCTTAGATTGTGCTTGTCACATATGTTGTTGAAGCAAGCTACAAGACCAGCAATGATCACACTTACACCTCAGTGTGGATGGTGGCCACAGACTTCAGTCTTCTCAGGTGTCGGCTAAATTCTGGATGTGTTGCAGGAATCAAGGGAAGACCTTTCAAAGATACTCTGGAGCCTTTTCAATCTTGTGAATCAGAAACCACAACTCTAATCATTTGTGTTTGTTGCTGATGATGACTTAAATTAGGACAGATATTGGTGGAGCCACAACACCCACCTGTGATGCTCTTCTGAAAAAGAGTAGAGGTAAACTTACCCACCTGTGGTATATGATAGTGGCTGGAGGGGGTATTCTGCCTGTATGCCACGTGCTCTTCGGAAATCTCTTGCACTTTCTATTTGTTGATTGACATTGCTGGCATCAGACTTTCATCATAAGCAACCAATTCCTTCTACCCTAGCTGTCTCATAGGGGTAGGTCCAAGGCTTTCACTAGGTTTGTTGGATTGTTTCTCTCTCTCTCTCTCTCTCTCTCTCTCTCTCTCTCTCTCTCTCTCTCTCTCTCTCTCTCTCTCTCTCTGTGTGTGTGTGTGTGTGTGTGTGTGCATGAAGGTACACTTGTGAGAATATGAGAGCCAAAGATTACATTAGGTTTTGCTCTTCAGAAATCATCACCCTGATTTTTGAGATAGGGTCTTCCACTGGTCTGGAGATGTACAAGTAGGCTAGACTTGTTTCAACCTAGTCCAGGGATCTTCCTGTTCCCACCACCTAGTATTGGGATTAGTCACTGAGCCTAGTTTTTCTCATGGGTTGTAGAGCTCCACCTTAGGTCTTCCTGTGTGCAAGGCAAGGACTTTGCCAATGAAGTCTGCTTCCCAGCCCTGAAGTTCTTGCTGCTTTTGAATGGAGGTCCCACATGGTTGTCTGGGAGGAGGGGGTTGATACCAGCCAGTTGGTCCTAACAATGTCTCTGAGATTGCTAAAGATGCCTAAAGATGAAGACAAAAAGCAAATGTATGCTTATTTCAAAGACCATCAGGGATGGAGTAACACTTCTCGATCCCCTCTCAGAAGAGAACAATGTGGGCTTCTGGAAGGTTCTTTAAGAATCCATGTTCTAAGCCGGGCAGTGGTGGCACATGCCTTTAATCCTATCACTTGGGAGGCAGAGGCAGGCAGGTTTCTGGGTTCGAGGCCAGCCTGGTCTACAAAGTGAGTTCCAGGATAGCCAGGGGTATACAGAGAAACCCTGTCTCAAAAAAAAAAACCAAACCAAATCAAACCAAACCAAACCAAATGAAACCAACCAACCAACCAAACAAACAAACAGTGTAAAGAATCCGTGTTCTAGGATGCTCAAAATTTTCTTTCAACTTCTTTCCCAAGAAAAAGGGGTTTGCATAGGTCTTCAAAGAACATTTAAAGCCCTGGATTGTTTTTCAACTTTAAATACACTTTGAGAGAGACACTGTGAAGTTCTGTTTATTGGACTCCCGTATTGTGAACATCCACCGTGAACATGCACTGGGGCAGATGTGTCATTTCTAGGAACCCACAATCATTAAGAAACTTCAAAGCCCTTTTCTTGTCACAGGATCCCATCTGGAATACCACATGACATACAACTGCCTCCCTGGGCTTCTCTTGGCTAGAACCACTCTCAGACTGGTGGAGTACTGACATCTGGACGAGTACTGGGGATCTCGTAGGATGAACATCCATCTAAGATTGTCTGATGTTTTCCTCATGATTAGACATGGCTCGTGTAGGCTAGGAAAGGGAGCCAAAGAGAGGAAAGCCATTTCACCAACTTGGAGGTTATTGTCCCCGACTGCCTGACCAACATCATACTTGTTGGGTTCTTCATGGTCAGGCTTTTTATCTTTAGAAATTTTGACTTTTTCTTTTGGCCAGGGCCCTTCTCTTCTCCCCACAGCTCTCTCTAAGGCACACTTTGCCTTCCATCCTTGGGAGTCTACCATGCACCCTGTTCCCGTTTCCTCCAACAGGAGAGCTACTTGGTATTCTTACAGCGGCCTCTGTGCTCACTCTTTCAGAGCTATGATGTGAAGCTGAGGTCGCCACAGTCTTTACCAACCCAAACTGTGACTGGAGAAGTAAATTACTTATATTTTCCTTGAAAATATTTGATATGAACCACATTAAAATCCTCACTGAGAAAATATACCCCAAGCCTATAATCAGAGAGGAGATGATGTCTATAAAACATAAAGAACCATAGGGTACATTGCTGTGCAAAAACCTACTTTAAAATTTTATTATTTGCCCCGTACAATTTCATCAGCTCCCGTCCCCTCGCTCCTTATTTATTATAAGGTGGATACAGCTTTCTCCCTCAAATAAACATCCTAATAGCAGCTTATGAGCTGGTTCTTTCCCAGCAAGCAGGGGCCAGTGATGTTTACTGCAGAAAGATGGATAGCCTTGGGTCTTCATAAGGAGGGAAGACATATTTCGGAAGCAAATAGACTAATCTTTTTTAAAGATAGGGCTTTTGAAGGTTGAATTTGTATACAAAAGTTTCAAATGACCCAGACAGGCACCAGGGTTAGGTTACAGAATACAGAATGCCAACTTTTCCCATTCTGACCATTGGCCGATTACCTATCATCTACCATCAACCTCTTGTGGCTTTCTGAGTCTGTTTGGTGTCCTTATAGATTCATTCCCTTCTCCTGGGCCTGCCCAATGTCCCTCTAAAGAAGTTGCCACGACTTGGTTGTAGCCATTTCTCTATATATGCAACCACAAGATGGCTACATCCGAGTCTGTCTGCCCCTGGCTCATCTATACTCCACTTTACGTTACATCTTTCTTGTCCCTTGTCCCTTCTCTCTGCATGGAAGAGTACAGGAGCAACCAAGAGTCTTGGTTTGTTCTCAAAAGTGGTGTTCTTCTGAGCCTTGGCTGACTTGGAACTCAGTATGTAGAGCAGGCTGGCCTAGAACTCACAGCAGCAATCTTTTTGCCTCAGCACCCTGACTGCTGGGATGGGCATTACAGATGTGAGCCACCAGGCCCAGCTGACAGAAAGGTCTTGACTTATTCCCTCGAAGATCTTTTTCCTAGAGAAAATCCTTCTCCTTCCCATGAGTGAGGCAGCTTTTCTTATGAGGCCCTTGACCTCAGATGATGAACAAAGACTTTTTTTTTTGGTGGGGTAAAGTCTGTTCTTGCCTTTCTCTGAAGTCCACGATGTGGACACATTCCACCACAAAAGTTTGTGGCTTTTATTTTTATTTTTTTGTTCCACCTTAGTTTAAGAGTAGGCTCTTCAAATTTTCTTCTTCTTCTTCTTCTTCTTCTTCTTCTTCTTCTTCTTCTTCTTCTTCTTCTTCTTCTTCTTCTTCTTCTTCTTCTTCTTCTTCTNTTTTCTTCTTCTTCTTCTTCTTCTTCTTCTTCTTCTTCTTCTTCTTCTTCTTCTTCTTCTTCTTCTTCTTCTTCTTCTTCTTCTTCTTTCTCTTCCATTTTAAAGATCTTGAGGGGAAAGTTAGGAGCGTAACAAAACTCTCATGTAGAAAATGTCCTCGAACCTGCAATTACTGGAGCTTGGCCGCCTTGTTCAAAACCTGCAGGCTTGTTTTTCCCTAATGTGCCTTGTAATGATTATTATTCCCACCGGGCTGCTGAGGCTCTGGTCCTTCCCTGGAGTTTAGGGGAGGCTCGAGCTCTGCACTTGAAAGAACCTTCCAAGTAATGGCTCTATTTAATAATAGTCTCTCCTGGTGCTTAGGGGGCCATCTGGGGAGAAAATGGATAGCCTTGGGTTCTCCAATAGTGGGAAAAACAGATTTTTTTTTTAAGATCAGATGTGCTAATCATTTCTCAAAATGAACTTTTTGAAGGTTGTTCTTCATGCTGTTCTTAAATACACACACACACACACACACACACACACACACACACACACACTGCACGTGTTCACATACAAACCACCCTGAGAAAGGACATGAGGACTATGCTGGCCATGTACCACACTCCACATTGCTTTCTGCCTCTCAACAAGATTTTTCGAGTTTCTTAATGCCTTTTCTATAATCTATTTCTTTTGAAGACCATCAAGGACTTCCCTACCTACGGGTATTTGTAAAGTGCCCATTTAAATAAAGGCACATTTATTGGTAGTTAGTGCTCATTCAAAGTTAACAGGGTACCTCATAACCAGTCTCAGTTTAATAGTCTCTCAATGATACAGAGCCTGGAGCCAGGGTGAGAGCAATAGTTGGCGGTCCAACTCAGTCTTCAACAGATTTCCTTCTGACCTGTGTCTCTGCCCTCTGTCCTAATGGAAGTTAGTCAGGTCTCGCAAAGAAAAGTGCCAGACACCAGTTAAAATTGATTTCAAGATGTTAAATTTGAATTCTAAATGGCATATATATATATATATATATATATATATATATATGATTTTTAATTTTATATGTGTTTTTTTTTTTTTTTTTTTTTTTTTTGCCAGCATGTGTGTCTGTGCACACATTCACGCCTGCTGCCAATGGAGGTCAGGAGAGGGGATTGGTTGTCCGGGAAGTGGGGTTATAGATTGTTGTGAGCCACCTTGTGGGTTCTGAGAACCAAGTCCAGCCCCTCTGCAAAAGCATCAAGTGTGCTTTACCATGGAGGCAACTCTCCACCCTGGCATACATATTCCTTAACATAAATGTGTTCCAAGTGTTACGTAAGGCACACCCATGTTCACAATGAACTGTTACATGCCTGCGACTCCCACGGACTAGGCATCCATGTTTGGTTGGCAACCCTTCCTACAGCAGCACTGAGGGGATATGACAGCATCTCTCATCTTCTCTGGTACAGTTCTCCCTGTGGAGAGTTTCAAATCTGATTTCTCTCCCTCATGCTAGCCAGCTGGAGACTTCTTGCTCATACCTGCCCAGGCTGCCTGGGGTTCTTCTTCCAGCCAGGTAGATTTCTAGGCTGTTATTCCAACACCTGCCTGATTACCTCTTTTGAGACAGGAAACTGGTTCCCACCTGCGGGGCAACCTGATTCCCTGGTGTCTCTGAAATCAGTGCTTTTGATTTATCTCTCTCTTCGGTCCACCTGGACAGCTGGGCTCTGATGAGCTATTGCCTGCTCAGGATGTGGCCATCTCAGCGGGGCATTGTGACTGGTAGGCTGGGGGGGGGGGGGGGGGATGCAAGATGTCCACCACAAGGGGCCGCATCCGTTTCCTTCTTTCTAAAAGCTTACCAAGGGGATGGAAAATGTCCACCATGAAGGGCTGCATCCCTTTTCCTTCTTTCTAAAAGCTAGTGTGCAGAAAGGAAGGGGTTAATTGCCTATTCTCTTTGATATGGATGAGAAGGACATCAAAGGTGCTCATTCTGGTTGAGAAAGACACTCATGGACTGTGATCACACGGGCAGGGTGTGCGCCTGCATGAAAGGCTACTCTACATTTCATTATCCACCTCATGCTGTCTCGTCCCCTCACACCCTCTCCACCTTGTATTTTTTAGAGCCCTGGTATGGATTTCTTTTCTAGATGGGGCTTCTGCAATAATGAAGTGTGCTAGACAGTAACCTCCAGCTTGCATGGAGTTAGAGGATGTTCTTGTGAGAAAGTGGACAAGTGGCTTGGGTAACCTCGACTAATATCTCCTTTAAAAGAAGTCGAAACTTCTTGAAGTGACAAGCAGGGATGTAGGGGGCAATGCCGTTTCTACCACAGGCTGTGGAGTGTCCCTCCCACTCGCCCCCTTAGAGCACTTCTCACAGGCTGGTGCTCCTCAGGGGCCCCATGTGAGGAAGCTCCACCCACCGCACTTTCCACGTCTCCAGACTGCATTCCTCCGTAGACGCATATGCAATTTTCCCATTATCATCTGTCCTCATTCATGCCAACAGTGTAAGCTATTTTATTTCAAGTCCATTGTGCTAGTTATGAGCCCCCAAGCTGTGTATTCCTTTTCTGGGTTGAATTTATGACGCACGTGTTTTAAACACCAGGACAAGTCCCCCAGTAAAACCTCATCTGCCATGTCTGACTTACGGGTGCCTTTTCACCACCTCTACGTGACCTCGGTCAGAGTCTCATCCATTACCAGTGTTCTCTGCTAGTGTTGTAGGAACACCCTCTGGCTTCCACGAGGAGACGGTTTGAGGAGGGCCATCTTGTGTATGTGGTTGACTCTACTCACGGGTGTTTAGGAGTTCAGGTGAGCCATCGTGCCTCAGCCCTGACCAAGACCATCCTCATGAGAGGAGTCTTGGGAGCAGCCCGAAGTTTCTCACGCTTGCCTTCTTTTTCTCTGGGATGGTCTAAGTATTTGTTCTTTTTTCTGTAAGCCTTTAGTTTCTCTCTATAGGCTTCAAGATTAGCTCTCCACACCTGCCAGCCCCTCCCTTAGGGGAATATGCTGTGGTGTTTACATTCTTGAATCAAGGAGAAGGCCCCTTCCACACTTTTCCCCACATGCCTCTCCAATCACAGAATGAACTCCATTGGTGAGTGTTGAGGTAAAATCTTTTTGGGGAAGATCAGACTTTTAAAAAAATCACATTTATTTTGGGGGGATGGGTGGGTTGGGAGTATCGCTTGTGCCTCAGAATACATGTGGAGGTCCGAGGACAACCTGTGGGAGTCACTTCTCTCCTTCCACAGCCTAGGTTCCAGGGTTCGAACTCAGATTAGGCACGGTGGCAAGCACCTTTATCAGATGAGCCATTTTGCTCTCCCAGATGGGTGGATTGGTTTCCATGCTTCCAATTCTTTTTCTCGCATATGTCTTAAGTGGTTCTCATGTCGATTTTGGCTCTTTTACAGAAGGGAAAGGAAAGGTCTAGAAATAAGTTGATAATTTTGCTTGTTAGGTTTGACGTGTGTGTGTGTGTGTGTGTGTGTGTGTGTGTGTGTGTGTGTGTATACCTCGTTTGTTGATATGGGGTGTCTCACTGGCCTGGAGCTGGCCAATGGGCCCTGAAGATCATCAGATATATGCAATATGGATCTCCACCATGTCTCCACCCAACCTCACCCCTACCTCCACTAGTTCTTCTCTCCTCTCCTCTCCTCTCTTCTCTTTCCTCTCTCCTCCCCTCCCCCTTCCTCTCCTCTCCTCTCGTCTTCTTTCTTGGCATCCGTACTGGGACCAAATTAAGGTGCTTTTGCTGGCAGAGTTAGCACCTTATCAAACAGGCTGCCTCCACAGCCTGAGCTAAAGATCCCTCCCAAGGCCATATTCATTTTTGACCTCTCTCTTTTCCCACCTGTATTTTGGGGTTCACTTGCAATCTTGTGAGCTTACTGAGGTTTTGGATCGAAAGTGCTTCTTAACTGGACTGGTTGCAGTTAGGGTGAATTTAACCAAGAACTCGTAGGGTAAGAAAGTTCTTGACCTCTGGTTTCATATCACAAAAGAGAGAGTTTTTAGAGTTGGTGTGAGGTTGCACAGTGACTTTGTAGGGCTCTCTCAGAGTTGGGTCCTATTCTCTCAGAGTTGGGTCCATCTTCCCACAGTGACTTTGTAGGACTCAGAGTTGGGTCCATCTTCCCACAGTGACTTTGTAGGGCTCTCTCAGAGTTGGGTCCATCTTCCCACAGTGACTTTGAAGGATCCTCTCAGAGTTGGACCCATCTACCCCATTGTCACTCTTGGTTTGCAACTCCTGCCTCAACTTTTAAGCAACACACACAGCCTCCAAGTTCAAGACCACGCGATCCACCCATAGCCTGGCTCAGCTGACTCTTCATACTCTCTGCTCCACTTTGGTGGAGCATAAAAGAACTTATGACCACGCCCTTTACTTTTTTTTAATGGGACTCCATAGAAACTACATCAAGCTTCTGTGGAGAAAACACCACTTCAGTGGGTCCCTGTGCAGCTGTATTGCAAGATGAAGTCATGAGGAAAACACTTCAGCATCCCATGTCTGCCCGCTTAGTCCCTCATGTGCACACGGGTGAGAGAGAGAGCGTTGGCCCTGAGTGAGCTTTGGCACAAGCATTCCTTCTTCTTTAAGGAAAGCTTTGGTTGACCTCTATTCTTCTACCTTTGTCTCAGGCCCCCCACTTTAATGGATATTATCCCTGCTCTTCCACTCACATTGTCTGGAAGAAGTTTCGATGTGTTGGTTTTCCCAAGGCCTCTCTCTCTCCACAGAGAGGAGGAATAGTAGGGGCTAGCACTGTAAGTGAGGGGAAGGGAAATGGACAATGGACAGAGCCCTACACTCAGAAGGAATGAAAACATGGCTTCCATTCTCTTGTCTTTCTGACATTTGGGATTTGATCGAAAACTGAGGCTCTTTCTGGGCATCTATCTTCTCACAGAGACTACACCTAATTTTGTTTCTCCCTAAGGTGATTGAAAAAAACAAAATTGATGGGGCCAGCTCCCATGGTCTCTTTCTTGTCTCTGCTTCTCCTTTGATATAAGCATGTCCCCCTACCCAAGCACTCTCAGGATTAATGGGGGAGCCAAGAGAAGATCTTTCTTCCTGGCTATTATCATTGAAATGGATCAATTTCTCCTTTTTAAGGATGCAAAGAAAAATGAGCTCTCCCAAATAACTCAGTTATAGTTTGAGAAATGAAGTGCCTCTGACAGGCTCATTCTGCTGTGAGAAACATTAAGAAGTAATCGTTCAGAGTCCGTGTGTGTGTGTGTGTGTGTGTGTGTGTGTGTGCGCGCGTGTGCGTGTGCGTGTGCGTGTGTGTGTGTGTGTTGGTACACAGAAGTGTGTGTGGGCATGTACACATGGAGTTGAGAGCCCCCTCCGGGTGACAGTCCTCAGTAGTCATTCAACTTGTGTTTTAAGATGTATTTTTCTCTGGGACCTGGCGCTCAGCCAGACACAATCAGGCCGTCTGACTCCACCTCCCCAGCTCTGAGATTACAGGTGCACACTACCATGCTCAGCTCCCTGCACAGTGATGGAGATCCCAACTCAGGTCCTCATGCGTGCAAGGCAATTACTTTAGCTCATGAGCTATTCCTTGAGTCTTGGGGATGGATCACTTGAGTTCTGTCACAGCATTGCAGGCCTCGACACATATTTCAGTAGCAGCACTTCCGCTTCTTTCTTCCTTCCTTCTTCCTCTGATCTTCCTCCTCTTCCTCCTTCCTCTCCTACTTTTCTTCTCCCCCACTCTCACTCCTTCACCCTCTTCCTCTAACATTTTCAGGTGCAGGCTGTGATGTCAAAAAAGTTTAATTTGGGGTCTGATTTTGAACACGACTCTACATATATTGACATATTTTTCAGAACGGGGGGAAACTAACCTTCAAAAGAGAAATGTTAAATTAATTGGCTTTCACACAAAAAAATAGCAAGAATCTGAGCAGAGGAAGGTAGTCTCTGAAGTCTGATTACTTCAGAGAGACAAAGTTTCAGAAATCACAATGGAAGGAGGATATGTTCTTCTCCAGAGTGAGATTTCGACAAGTGTGATTTTTCTGCTCCTTTCACCCCATCTCTCAGGGGAGCTGGAGTTAAGGCTCTATGGCCATGGTGGCTCTCCTTGAATGGTTTGGGGAGGTGATATTTCCATGATTCCCGAGGCTGTCCACTTCTGACACGTGAACCAGATGAGGTACTCTTATGGCATAATTTGCAGCCCATCTCTTTGTGGCATTTACCACGGCAGCAATCAGTGGATAATTAGGCTCTAATTCCTTCTCTTCAGCCAAGTGAACACTACATCAACTGTTCAGAACTTAATTCCTTCAATTATTAGCAATGAACCTGTATTTAACTGCAGGGCAAGGCAGGGTGAGGGTTGTCATCTGTTCTTATTCTCTGTCTCTAAGTCTTCTTTGGAAACTTCATATAACTAACAGAAGTATTTTAACTGGGCAAACACACATATACACATATAGGCCCACATACCACACACACATATACACATACAGACACACACACATACACACACCCTTGTGTAGTTGCCATTCATTTTAAAAACTAAAGAAGTGAAGTGCCCAAAAAGGGATGTTCAGAGATAAAAATGTTTACCTAATTGTAGGCAGCAGATGAACCAGGTGTTGTGGTGTGTGTGTGTGTGTGTGTGTGTGTGTGTGTGTTTGTGTGTGTTTCTCTAACAGAATCAAGATGGCAGCCTGAGATGAGCTGCAGGGCTCCCTCACCCACCGACTCCCTCCCTTTTCTCTGACGAGAGCTAATGGGTCTACAACATTATTTTTCCTGTCAAAATTAATAGAAGATATTCTTTCCCAAAGCCATTATTTAAGTAATATTGCTTACAGAATTGCTGAAGCAGGATAACACCTCTTTCTGCAGGGTGTAAATCTTCAGAAACGATGAAGCAATGACTTAAACACATCAATTATACCCAAAGCCCGAATTTTTTCTCTTCCATTTTCATTTAGACTTAAGAAAGTTTAAAATTAATGACCCATAAAGTAGATTCTCTTGAATTAAATTTGGCACTAAAGAATTCAAATAATATTAACACCCCCCCCCCACACACCTCATTTAGTTTCTTTCTTCTCTGCAAATTGTCCTTCCTTTATTTTAGAGCATTCTTTTATTGTCTGGCCATGATTAAAGGTTTGATTTACCAAAAGATTTTAAATATACTTCCCCACTTGCATGTGGGGTGTTTGTTGTTGTTGATGTTTGGCAGAGGTGGGGGAAGGGCGGTAAATGAGGGGTTCTCAGACCGATTGCCTTTCATCGAAGAAGAGAACAGAAATAAGAGAGGGACTTGGAAGGTGGATCAGAAGAAGCTAGGTTGAAAACAAAACGCAGCACAAAGACACCAGGGATTTGGTTAGAGAGGAAACTCACCAGCAACACATCTTTCCCCATTTCCTTTCCTGAGCCCCTCAATTCTGCTAGAAAAACTAAACCTTAGTCACCAACCTGTGAGGGTCCTAAGCAACATGTTCTGACCCTCTGGCAATGGGACAACGTGGCTTTTATCTTGTCTTAACGCATGTGCACATGTGCTGGGACGTTTCCTCATCGTGTCCAGCCCAAGTTTTAGAGGTGGCATCATAATTTGCCTTTTAGTTTTTCTTTATCACAAACAGCAACAGCAAGTGGTCAAGGAAAAAGGCAAGAACTCACCCCCACAAACCCTACACAGTCAGCTTGATGCACTGCCTTCAGCATCTCTGTCCACACAGACAGAATCACTAGTGGACACTGCGGACACATTTAACAACAACAACAAAAATCACATCGTAAGTAGGTGAAAGCAGTGGGATGTTGTGGCAAGCCGCCGCATTCTGCCGTAGCAAAATGGCGCCCGACCCGAAAGGGGGAAGGGAGAGAAAAAACAGCTTGCTAGGTGCATGCGCCAGGCTTGGCGATGAGCCAGCACAGAGATGCTAATGAGGTTCAGAAGTAAGCACCAATCACAGGCAGACACGTTCCCCTTAGGGCTATATAAACCAGAGGGTTTCGGGCTCGGGGTCCTTTCGCCTCCGCAAGCAAGAGAATAAAGAAGTTGTGGAAGAATCTCTGGGTGTCGTGTCATAGTCCTTCTATCCTGCAGGCAGGAGCGACGGGAGCGACAGGATGTCTTTCA
>NC_034592.1:156993496-157035954 GCF_900095145.1 Mus pahari
CACACACACACACACACACACACACACACACACATACATGGAGATGGTCATATCTTGCTAAACTTAGCTGAGGTAGGAAGACACAGTGAGTGCCAGCATTTCCTGGCACAGACAGGGGGCTGTGGACTGTCCAGAGTGAGCAACAGCATGACTGACTGGGTGATGAACCGCTTTCAGCTCCCACTGCTGCCTTGACTCCTCGCCATGGTGGACTGCATCCTTGAACTGTGAGCCAGAGTCAGCCCTTTCCCCTTTAAGTTGCTTTTGTCAGTGTTTTTATCACAGCAACAGGGAAGGAAACCAAGATGAGCAGCAAGTAGCAATTCTTTCCTTCTTACACACCTTATGCAAAAATTCTCTCTAAACACACACACATACACACACACACACACACACACACACACACACAGTCTGGCAAATATTTTTGACACTATTTTATATTTTCTACATTTTCTGACAAAGCTTTTTATAGCCCAGGCTAGCCCCAACTCCCTCTCCCATATAATGTAGCACAACACTACATTGCTGGTCCTCCTGCCTCTGCCTTCCAAGTCCTGGAGGCTCACCATTCTTGGTTAAATAGTATTTTTTTTTTATAAAAGGAAATCTAAGGTTAAGTTTACCCTCATGGTCCAATCCTTGTACTTGGATGTTTTAACTACCAGGTAAGAGGAAAACAGGCCACAGTTCTGGCTTCTAATGGTCAAACTCAGGGCACAGAGCTGTTGGGTAAACAAGGTTTGTGTTTAGAGAATAGCAATGATAAAAAGCATGTAAAATACCAGTTCCTGTGTCTGAAAACTCCGGGCACATGTGCTGAGTGAGCGAGAGTCTCTGTCCTCTCGTGGCTTCCTCCGTTGGATCTGAGGGTCAGGAATGCATCTCCTGGGTCTGGTCCCAATGTCCCTGCACCCAGGCAGCCTTTTTTATTCCCATTAATTTATTTACTTTACATCTGGATTGTAGCCCCCTCCTAGTCCCTGCCTCACGTTGCTCTTCACTCCAGTTCCCCTTACTTCCTCTCTGAGAAGGGGGAGCTCTCCCTTTGTTACCACACCACCTTGACACCTCAGGTCACTACAGGACTGAGTACATCTTTCCCCACTGAGGCCAGACAAGACAGCCCAGTTGGGGGAGCTGGATCCACAAGCAGGTAACAGGGTCAGGGTAACCCCCACCCCTACTGTTAGGGGACTTGCATTTTAAGACCAAGCTGCACATCTCTTATGTAAGTGAAGGGGGCCTAGGACCATGTATGCTCTTTGGTTGGTGGTTCGGTCTCTGGGAGCCCCCCAAGGGTCCAGGTTAAATGACTCTGTTCGTCTTCTCGTGGAATCCCTATGCCCTCTGGGTTTCCCAACCCTCCCCCCAACTCTTCCATAAGACTTCCCGAGCTCTGTCAACGTTTGGCTGTGGGTTTCTGTATCTGTTTTGGTCAGCTGCTGAATGGAGCCTCTCAGAGAACAGTTATGCTAGGAACCTGTCTGCAGTCGTAACAGAGTATCCTTAATAATGTCAGGGATTGATACTTGCCCATGGGATGGATCTCAAGATAAGCCAGTCGTCATTGGTTGGCCATTCCTTAGTCTCTGCTCCATCTGTGTTCCTGTACTTCTTGTAGGCAGGACACGTTCTGGGTTGAAGGTTCTGTGGGTGGGTTGGTGTCCTTAGCTCTCCACTGGGAGTCCTGCCTGGCTACAGGAAGTGACCACTTCAGGCTTCGTATTCCCCTACTACTGCTTGGAGTCTCAGCTAGAGCTGCCTTCATAGAGTCCCTTGGAGCCTCCCCATCCCGGTCTCTGTTCCTTGAAATGCTCCCTCCCCAGTTTCCATCCACTCTCCTGGCCATCTTTCCCTAGTTCTCCCTACACCTGATCCCCCATTCCCCTCCTCACCCCCTCTCCCACAAAGTTTCCTCCCTTTTTCTATCTATCTCCAGTGACAATTTTATTTCCTCTTCTGAGTGAAATTCAAGCATCCTTCTTTGGGCCCTCCTTGTTACTTGGCTTCTTTGGGTCTGTGGACTGTAGCATAATTATCCTATACTTTATGGCTAATATCAACTTATCAGTGACTACATACCACGCATGTCCTTTTGAATCTGGGTTACCTCACACAAGATGGTTTTCCCAAGTTCCATCCATTTGCCTGCAAATTTCATGATGCCATTGTTTATACTGAAGTTGTGTTCCATTGTGTAAACGAACCACATTTTCTGTATTCATTCTTTGGTTGAGGGACATCTGGGTTATTTCCAGTTTCTAGCTATTATGAATAAAGCTGCTATAAACATAGTGGAGCAAGTGTCCTTGTGGTATGGTGGGATATCTTTTGGGTGTATGCCCAGAGGTGATATAGCTGTGTTTTGAGGTAGGACTATTTCCAATCTTCTGAGAAACTGCCAAATTGATTTTTGAATTGGTTGTACAAGTTTGTACCCCTACCAGCAATGGAGGAGTATCCCCCTTGCTCCACATTCTCACCAGCACATACTGCCACTTGACTTTTTGATCTTAGCCATTCTGATGGGTATAAGGTGGAATCTCAGAGTCATTTTGATTTACATTTACATGATGAATAAGGACATTGAATAATTCTTTAAGTGTTTCTCAGCCATTCAAGTGTCTTCTGTTGAGAATTCTCTCTTAACTCTATTGGTTGTTGGTGTTTAACTTCTTGAGTTCTTTACATATTTTGGATATTAGCCCTCTATCGGATGTAGGGTGGATGAAGATCCTTTCCCGGTCTGTAGGCTGCCATTTTGTCATCTTGACAGTATCCTTTGCCTTATAGAAGCTTTTCTGTTTCATGAGGTCCCATTTATCACTTGTCGATCTTAGAGTATGAGCCACTGGTATTCTGTTCAGGAAGCTGTTTCCTGTGCCAGTGTCTTCAAGATTTAGTTCCCTCTTTCTGTTCTGTTATACTTAGTGTATCCAGTTTTATGTGGAGGTCTTTGATCCACTTGGATTTGAGTTTTGTGCGGGATAATAAATGTGGATCTATTTGCATTCTTCTACATGCAGGCATCCGGTCAGAACAGCGCCATTTGTTGAAGATGCTTTCATTTTTCTATTGTATGGTTTTGACTTCTTTGTCAATGATTGTCTGTAGGTGCGTGGGTTTGTTTCATAGTCTTTGATTCTATTCCACTGGTCAACCTGTTGTTTCTATACCAATGCCATACAGTTTTTATTACAGCTTTGAAGTCAGGGTTAGTGATAACTCCAGAAATTCTTTTATTGTGCAAGATTGTTTTAACTATCCTAGTTTTTTTTTTTCCAAAAATTCTATCAGAGAACTTCTACAGCTAATAAACACCTCCAGCAAAGTGGCTGGATACAAAGTTAAATAAAAAAAATAAGTGGCCCTCCTTTATACGAACAACAAACAAGCTAAGAAAAAAAAAAAAAAAAAAAAAAAAAAAAAAAAAAAAAAAAAAAAAAAAAGTCAGGGAAACAACACCCTTCACAAAAGCCACAAATAATATAAAATACCTTTTTGTGACTCTAACCAAATAAGTGAAAGGCCTGTATGACAAGAACAGCAAGTGTCTGAAGAAAGAAACTGAAGAAGATCTCAGAAGATGGAGAGATCTCCCTTGCACATGGATAGGCAGGATTAACATAGTAAAAATGGCCATCTTACCAAAAGCAATCTACAGATTCAATGCAGTTCCCATCAAAATTCCAACACAATTCTTTATAGGCCTTGAAAGAATAATACTCAACTTCATATGGAAATATAAAAACCCAGGCAGTCTGTTTTGGGTGTGCCATGTGTTAGGTCTTTGCCAGTGAGGAGACCTCTCCAGTGCCCCACACTGCCGTTACTCTGATTCAGGAGTCCTGTTAGACCCAGAACACTATGGCTGATCTTCCCCAGTCAAATGTGAGACAGGCATTCCTAGCGGTGCTTCCTGTGGAGTTTTGAATACTTCACTGGCCAGGGTGAATTCTGTGTCATAGCCAGGTTTGAAAACCTGGTTAGCCCCGTCTGCAGAACTAAATGAGCTGAGATGATCACATGACCCAGACACACTGCTTCACCCCAGGAAAGAAATGGGTATCCCAAAGAGAAAAAATTTCCAGTGACATACACATAAAAGGCACAGATTTCTAAATATTATATACAGAGGACTACAGGCGATTCTGGTGAAAGGCCATGTTCTGCCTTTGCTGACTGCTGTTAGTTTTAATGGCTTCCCGCATGGGCAGTGCCCTCCATGGGCACTCACCTGCCCTGGGGCCTGGGGCCTGGGGCCTGGGGCCTGAGATCCTGTAGGGTAGTTTTCAGAAGGAGGCTCTGAGGTATGGCGGCCTCCCCTCTCTGACAGGTCCTCCTACATCTCTTATAATGACCTCCTTCTCTATACCTTTTTTTTTTTATTATTAGGATTAATGGAGGAGTATTAATTCTTTCTCGCAGCTGTAAGTTAAATCACGGTTCTCTGAAATTGCTGAGACAGAATAATTTCTCCCCACTCCTGGCTGTATGAATCTTAAGGAGCGATGAGCCTCTGTTGCAGGTGTGTTGATTGCATCCCAGGAAGAGACACACACACACAATTTTCACTCGACAACAAGAGACTTTAAAAATAAGAACTCTTAAAGTGCTGGTTCGGGTTCGGAATCCGAATTTAATGGTCTCGGTGACATTTCTTTAATCATCTTCTATTCCTTTCCTTCCATGATTTCAGAATCCATATCTGAAGGGTACAATTTTGTAGAATGGGCATGTTTTTTTTTTGAAAAGGTTTTTAAAGACTCATGACAAGATTTTTAAGCACCATTTTGTCCTAAACATAGTCAAGGCACAGGATGTCCATGAGGGGAGAGTGCCTGGCCTGATTGCCTCTCATCAGAGAAACCCAAGTGCTGAGAGCCACTGAGAGACTGAGAGAAGAGACAGGAGGACTCTGAGGAGAACTTTCCAAAGATTGCATTAGAACAGAAATACCAGAGGCTCTGCTTGATAAACACATTTTTCCGGTCCTCTCTTGGGTCCCTCCTGCTGGTAGAGCTGGAGGCTGAAGCTGCTTCTGCCAGCTCTCCAGCCGCCCACCAGCTTCTAGGTTTCCCATTACTTCCTGGCTGCCTTCAGCCTCCAACAGTGCCCATCTTCCTCTGCCCAGGAGGACCGACAGCTCTCTGCCACCATGACACACCATCCTGTTTTCCTAAAGAGATTACATAAGCTGTAGGACGTGAGTAACATGTGAAGGTACCCTCAGACTACACGCCAGCTAAACTGAAGGGCTCCAAGAAAATCCATCCCATAGTGACACGGCTGAATAATTCACATTTACTGGTGACACAGGGATAGGCACTTTTTGCATGGTTTCTACTCTTCCTATGGACAGAAGTTGGGACATCACCTTGCTGTCTGAGCATCGTCTTGCTGTATCTTTCATAATGCTGGTGACACCTGCTTGGCGACATTTTGTGTGTATGTGTGATTATGGCTCAGCAGGTAAAGGCATGTGCAGTTCAACCTGATGGCCTGATGACAATCTCTAGGAGTCACGTGGTAAGGGGAAAGAACTGACCCCTGAGCATTGTCCTCTGAGTTCTGCGTGTGCACTGTGGTGTGTGTAAGCCCCCAACAGCAATCATGATAAATCAAGAATAAAATAAATCTCTGTCCCCATTAGATAGCAATCTCTATGAGGTGGTACCAACCTCCTTTCCCATTGAGCGAGCACCTTAGCTCTTGGCACAATATTGGCTGCACTCGGTGTCCGGTCAATATTCAAGCTCAACAATACGGGTTTTGAAAATACAGACTTAAGATGCATTCGATAAATACTTAAATAAGTGAGCAAATAATCATTCATGACGTGATTAGTTTTAAAGATCTGCCCGTCTTTCTTGTAAGTGATTGCTTGAATTGCCAGCACGTCGTGTGCTCTTTAATGGCAAAGACCCTTTTGAACAATTTAATCTCAAATCAATGAGCAGTCCCAGAGACAAACGCACCTTCCTGTTTATAATCTCTACCTGCTTAGAAGGGCGGCTAGGCTGACCCTGTAGGCTCGCTTTTCCTACTTCAGACTTCTGAGTCCGTGGACTCCATAGGAACAGACTTTGGGGAGATATTGGGACAAACTAAAAGAAGTGATTCAAATTACTCACATTTTGAGATAAAGGTATTTGAGTAATCCATTTATTAGCATTTTAATAAGGCCTGGAAATGAGACGGCCTGAAGCAGATCTGACATTAAAGAGGCCGATAATTCCACCGTCAATTTTGCCCTGTTGTCTCTGCCTGCGTTTTCTTTTTAATTATTTTACAGTTTCTTACAGCCTTTTCAAGAGGGCTAAATTTGCAATCGCTGTAACCGCTTAAGCAGTCTCTTCCCCCTGACGTGGCACGACACTTACTTCTGAGAGAAATTATTAAGAGTGCGCGTGGCCTTTAATCAGGGAAAGAACACGCAGCAGAGATCCTCAGTGAGAGATGGGTCTCTAATAAGATTCCTGTAATTGAGTGTGGGCAGCCGGGCTCTGAAGATGCGTGGAGATGGCAGGATCTGTAATTCTGAAGATGGGGGAGGTGACTCATAGGGCGCAGAGCTGAAGCCTAAACAGGATGGCATCTGCACTTTAGAATTCAACCAGGGCAGGCCTTACTTTCTGAAAAGGGCCATCCATTCCAAAGCAAGTTAGTGTCCTGCTTCAATAATCCAAATTAGTTTAACATACTTCGGTGACATTTTTTTGGGCATTTTTCACAATTATTAGAGATAATTCACTTTTCTCTGTAGACTCTGGGGTTGAAAGCAAATTAAATCAATAGATTTTCTTTCTTCGCTCTCCCCGATGAGCCAGAAGTTATCAGTCAAATGTTCACACGACCTTTCTGCTTAAGCTTAAGAACCCAAACAACCTGTTGGGAAGACGTTTGGCTAACCTGATTATTTTCTCTATACTAATTGGCTTTATTTCTTTATTGAATTGAATTAATTGCCTGGTCCTTTTGTCACCGTGGGGATGAGGTTTGAGCTACTTAGATTGAGCGGCTGTCTTTGGCACACCATGGGGTCGTAGACACGTTAGCCATTGCGACAACTTCCTCTTGTCATGTCATAGGTGAGGATGGAGCAGAGCCTTTGGAGACTCTCCACTGTGAGTTTTACTGCCCTGGTTGAGACATGGAATCTGGGCTGTGAGACGACCCCAGGACCCTGGAAACTGCTTTCCTACCTCGCATCTGTTCTCCTTCCTGGCCCATCTTTAGCTGGCGTCTTCGCACTCTGTTTTCTTTGAGAATCCCGGGAGAACTTAGGCGTCTAATGGGTTTGTGATACCCATGTCCATAGGAGATGATTCCGGGAGGCAATACCATGTGTGGAGAACAGAGGAGACGTCAGGTGCCAGCTATGTTGTTTATTTTGAGAGAGCGTTTCACTGACCTGGAGCTTACTTGCTGGGCTAGGCTGGTTGGCCAGCAAGACTCAAGGTTCCTCTTGTCTTTGCTTCTCCCAGGCTGAGGTTACAAGTACGTACATTGCACCCAACATTGCTTTTAAGCCTCTAACTGAGACCCTCTAATAGTAAGGCCTACAATGGAAAAATACCCGAGAAGACCACTAAATTGGTTTTTAAATTGCCATATCTCTTCTGTCTTTTTCTCCATTATTTATTCTTCACTCCTTCAATTCTTGTCCTGTTCTCCCTCCCACCTTTTCTGTCTCCCTCTTTAACCCCTCCCCTCCTTCGTTCCTTCCTTCATTCTTTTAAATGGATAAAAAAAAAGAACTTCCAGAATTTATTATATGCTGAAGGCATGAGTTTTAGCTTGCCCAGAGAGAAATCAAACTGTAGACAGTTTGATTTTAATACCAAACTAGGGAGTGATTTTAATATGTTCCCAGAAAGGTAAACAGAGGAAGTGGTGGGGACCTCAGAACTTATTGACTCCGAGGAAAACAATTCTGTTTTTAAAAAGGCAATGCAATATTATTGTTCAGCACAGCTCAGTGGTGACAGGTGTGCATCTACACGTGATGTCCACTTAGAAGAGCCACCTACACAAGATCCTGGTGTGAGGGATACGCACATGCGGGCTGAGAGGATCGGAATGACAGTTGTGCTGTGTGCAAGGGAGCTAAAGTCTTAGAGGGAGGCTCTTAGAGGAATAGCTGCGCTCTTCTGGTGTTGCGGTAATAGGTCAACCTGAAGTATGAGAGAGAGAGAGAGAGAGAGAGAGAGAGAGAGAGAGAGAGAGAGATCTAGGAAGACTCCAGAATGAAGCAAGGTGGCTGGGTGGGCGGGGGCGGCCGGCTTTCCTCATAAGCAGGGAGGCTTGAGGTTTTCAAACTCCGTGCTTGGATAACTTTCATCAAAACAAGAACAGACTTGATGGTGTGCCCACTGCGACTTCCAGGGATCCAAGCATTCCGGAACTTTTTTTTTTTTTTCTAGCTATCTCATGATGCAATCTCACTCCTTGGAAAGGACCACCCTGCGGTTCTTTTGGCCCGATTTTGGGTCTCAGTGAGGAAATGGAGGAGAGAAAGCAATGGGAGACCAGAGGGAGTAGGTGGGAGAGGCTAGTCTGTCTCTTCCTTTCCCACAGGGAGACAGCTACCACAGTAAATGACAGTGTCCTATGTTACCTCATCCACGTATACCTCATCCGCTGCTGCCTGGCACTCTGGTGGAGAGCTTTTCATCAAGGTCTATTGAATTCTCTAATCTTGCCACCTGGCTCCAAGACCTGGGGACTCAAAGCCAAAGAAACCTGGGCAGAAGATGACTCTGTAATGAGAACAGACACTGTGTGGGACATGATTTGCAATGGAGGTGGTTATGGAGTCTTGGACTTAGGGGCTTGTTTTTGCCATTTCCTTCCTTGCAGGAAGCGGAGACGACTCATTTGGCTGGGTGTGAGTTGACTGCAGTTAATCAGGGAGCAGTGCAGGGTTCATTGGAGCTGAGGGTGGTTGTGGAGACTCAGATGGCCTCTGTGTCATTCTTGCCTCTCTTCACAAGTCTAGATGTACAATAACACAGTCTCTCTTTCAGGTCTAAATGTACAAGGGGAGCCATCTTGTGTCAGCAAAGACTTGTCTGTGGCTCATGGGAACAAAGAAAAGGAAGGCGATTATAGTCAGACTTCAGGACCCATGTCTCCTGGCATGAGCTCAAAAACCATGTTGGAAATTGACAAATCAACTCTGAAGGTAAGAACCACCATTCTAAGGCACTTCCATCTATCTGTTCTATAGACTTATATGTCTTTATTCCTGTATCACCGCCCAGGTGGTAAAATACCCTGATCTCCTTCTAGGACTCCCCAGAATCCTAAAACCAGACCAAAACTTTCCTAAACATACACTGAAAAATTAACCTACTTTGGAGCATAGGAGTCAGCTCAGGAAGGAGATGACCTGCTGTGAAAATGTGAGGACCTGAGTTCAAATCCCAGAGCCCTTACTAAAGCAATCTCAGAGCCCATATCAAAGCTGGGTGCACATTTGAGAGCCTGTAACCTTAGCACTGCTGCAAGGAGATGGGAAGTTGAGACAGGAAAATCTCTAAAAGTTCTTGAACTAGGTAGCCTGGTGTGTGCAGAGGAAACAAGGAGAGCCAGCTGTGACCAAGGTGGAAGGTTGACTTACATCCAGTGCTAGCCTCTGACTTCCATGTGTCACATGTACAATAGGCTGGTTTTGGTTGTGGAACCTTTGGGATGCTTTAGGGAAAAACCTCAAGTCCATGTGATTAATCCCCACAGAAGAAGGGGCTACCATGTTTCAGATGCTGCTACAATGCAAAATCATCCTGGGCAGACCGTGTTGGACCCACATGCCCACTTACCAGTTCTGCTGGCTGGAGGCAGGAAGTGTGGGGCTGGTTAGGTAGTAGAGTTGTTTGCCTTCGGAGCCACAGAAGATCACACAGTGACCTATTTTGTATTAATAAGGAGTTTGTCTAGGGTCAATGTGCTGATTAGTTATTCATAGAAACTTACTGAGGGATCCTGTTGAGGTCCCTGCTCAGGAAAGATTCATCAAGACCTTGCTTTCATTGTGGACCGTGTTTCTAAACAAGTTTTTCTTTAGGCCAATTATCCTTTTCCCTATTTATTTTCCTTTGCACTTTGTTGTAGGATATTTCTCCAACCTCTGGTGAGCATAATGACTGCTCTCAGGAGAAGGAGCATGCTGATGGGTCCGAACTATCTCCGCAATCTAACTCGTACTTGGCAGTGTTTCAGGAAGATCTGCCTCAGGGCAAAGGTCTTGATGTTCGACCTCCAGAAACTCAACTGCCACCTTCCCAGGATCAAGTCTCTATAGTTCCCAACTTGTGCTTCTCCCCAGATGTCCCAGAGCTGCCTTCTTCCTTTAAACCCAAAGGAACATTTCCCCACCATGACGTCGCTACCTCTGTGGCCGCCATCTGTGTTTCTGCGGGGATAAGAACAGGACACAAAACCCTGGGGGCTCACAGTGCAGACTCCTGTTCAGAGGATACTGTGGCACAAAACTCCCCAGACAGAAGAGCCACACAAGACAGCATTCCACGGGTGCTCCTGCCAGGGAGGCCTTCACCTGGTAAACAACCACCTGGAAAAACTCTAGAAATACCACCTTCAGAACCAAGTTCATTCAGTTCACACCAGGAGGAAGCAAGAGCCCAGGCAGATTTTCCTTTGTGGGGCCAATACGGATGTGGGGATCTGACTGTCCAGGGTGCTGCTTCAGGAAGCGAGAGTGGGACTTGTCAAGCTGAAGGATCAATTACCTCCGGGACTGTCACAGTTCCTTCTGACCCAGGACAACCCTCAGAAGTCTCCGAAGAGGCCCCTTTGAGATCCATCCGAAAGAGGAGTCTGGAAGGAATGAGGAAGCAGACACGGGTGGAGCTCAGTGACACCAGCAGTGACGATGAAGACAGACTGGTCATCGAGATCTGATGTCATTGCAGAGAAAGATGGTGGCAACCGGCCAAGGCCTAGGGCTCTTTTGAGATAAACATCACCAGGTGTCGTGGGCACTGAACTTTATTTATGAAACATCTATAGACTAGGAAAGCCATCTATAATTTCTTCAAGCCAACTCTAACCAACACCGTGCCCAGATCCAGTCATACCTTTCTTTAGCTTCTCTTAGACAGACCTTGAACTCTTCTACCCCGCCCCTGACACTCTACCTCTCCCAGTCCCTGCCCACCAGGTCTCCCCACTCTCTGGGGCCTTCTACATTCATCTGGAAGACTCAGAATGGCCAGGAAGGGCCATTGCAAGAGATGCCGAGTACACAGCTCCAACTTGATGCTGTGATCCCCATTGCCTCGCCAGGTAAAATGACACTAATCAGAAGAGCCATATGGGACTTTGTTCCTGACCAGTGAGGCCCCACTGGGTCAACACATCTGACACCATCGCCACTAAGTTAAGAGTGGCAAACACATCTGGGGTCATTGGGGGTAGCTTGAGAAAGAAGCATGGGGTTTGAACTGGGCACCAAGATGGCTCCATATAATTTGGAGACTAACTCCAGATGCATTCGAAAACTGGTCAGGGCCAGCCATCTTCTTAACGAATACTGTAAATATACATCACAATGCCTAAGGCCATTTAATATGTTGCACAAATACTTGTTTTTGATCCAGTAACACAAGCATGTGTGTCCCTAGTACTTGGTGCCTTTTCTGTGAGAACATACCCCCCTTCCTGCTGCCCCAAAGCCTTGGGATTTATATATTTTTTTCTATTTTTTAGGTCTTGCAAAGGAACATTGCATTAAGTTGGTAAAATAGTCACTGTAATGAGTCATTTTTATTTTTGAGGGGAAAATTAACTTATTTTCCTCTGATTCTTTTTGTCATATTGGGCTGTGAGCAATTTCAATTAGAGGGTTACATTTTAGTAATCTGTGCAACCTGAACTGATGCCTGTGCCTCGTGATGGAGCCGTTCCCACTTCCTCCAGAAGCTTCTATGGCATAAAACTAATTGGAGTTTTGACGCTGTTTTACATCTTGGTAATTTTATTTTGCGGGCTTAGCGTTACTTTGCTGTCAAATTAAATCAGCCTTTGTATTGTGAATTTCAGATCAAATCCCCCCAGAATTTCAAGCCGTGGGTGGAGGCAAGGTCTGCGTCAGCCAGCCCTCTACGCAGGCCTCAGGTTCCCCTTAAACGGGAGGGGGAAACTTCAAGAAGTTTACACTGCTCAGTCCTTTACGATTTTCTACTTGCCGTGGCGATTTTGTACACTTTGTGATTTCTAGCCGAACTGTTGTTGGCTTAACGCTGTGGTGGTGATGTTCACGTGACATCTTGTGCTCTCTGCTCCCAGGCAAGGCAGCCATGAAAAGCACCTGCCTCACGCGTGCGCAAACATACTTTCAAAAGTCCTTATCTGTGAAGAAGTATGGTCGCTCAATTTCAAATATTTTCACGTGACCTTTCCTGTTTTGCTGCTATTCACAGAGAACTTCAATGCAAGAGCAGCTTCTCGTTATTTAGCGTATGTCTGGTCATCACACGTGTTCAGAAATATCTCACTGATCAAATCCCAGCCTACAATGGCACAGAGGAATAGGAAAGTGCTAACTACCACCTCTCTATGCTTCTTTTAAAAAATTATTATTATTATTTTTACAGTCCAGTTGTTATCCCCCTCTGGTCTGCCCTTAGACAGTTCCTCATCCCATTCCCCCTCCCGCTATCTCCAAGAGGATGTCTCCACTTCCCAGACCCTACTTTCTACCTCCTCCTCATTCCCCCTCCCCACTCCCAGGTCTCCCCACTCCCTGGGACCTCAAGTCTTTCTAGGTTGAGTCTTCTCTCACTGAGACTAGACTAGGCATTCCTCTGGTATATATGTGTCTGGAGGGGGTGGGACCAGGAGAGTGATGGACTTGTGATTGGCTGCCCTTTGAATGACCTGTACCTGAGGAAGGCAGTGGAGGAAGTGGGTCAGAACCCCGCTGACCCTGTCTTTGGCTGGGAGAGCTTGGTCTCTGTGCATGAGACTTGAACGAAGTTGGGACCTGGACAGAGGAGCCGAGTGTCTCTGAGGGGCTGGATCCCGGTGGGAGTGGCTGATAGAGAAACATAGTCTCCTTTAATCTGTGCCTTCATAGCTTAGCAGTGTCCCCTACAGAAAACATTGCTCCTGAGTTGTCGTGGGAGATGTTGAAGATCATGCTGGGGAGCTGATGCGCAAATACTGTTAGGATATTCCTGCCATGCAGTATGTGAGCGGAGGAGAGGGTCATCTTATGCACCTCCCTGGAATCCTGATTTGGGGGTGCAGTCACCTACCTTATACATCGGAAATAATATAGCAAAAAAGCATAACACTGAGTGGAAGAAATCATGTATGTAGGTGGAGCTGGCCCCTCTGTCTTAGGAGGTATAGGGCAGCAGGGCAGGACCACTGTCTAGATTAGTGGTTCTCAGCCCTGTGGGTCATGACCCCACTGGGAGTCGCCTAAGACTGTTGGAAGACACAGGTATTTACAGTATAATTCATGATAGCATCAAAGTTATAGTAATGAAGTAGCAATGAAAATAATTTTATGGTCAGGGGTCATCACAACACAAGAAACCATATTAAAGGGTCGTAGCATTAGGGGGGTTGAGAACCATTGTCCTAGATCCTTATTTCCAGGGGACAATGAAGTCTAAGAGGGTCACCAGGCCCACGTCATAATCATAGCTCCAAAAAGCATGCCGGGAGCTCTGCTTCTTCTGAACCACCATAGCTAGCTGCTGCCCCCAAGGCTGGATCTGATATAGCAGAATATTGATTCCATCTTGGTAACCCCTCCCCCTGTCTCTTACAAAGCTAGAGAACTTGCCAGACCCACTGGTTCACCTGACCACTTAGTGCCAGTCTTCCCAGGGGGGTCATTTAGTTTAAATCAACATGGATTTGTGAACCCTGTATTTCAATAGAATTTTTGAAAAAGTAAACAATTATTTTAAATGACCTTGGGAGGAGCTAGCTACTGGAAAACATCCTAAAGTTACACACACACACACACACACACACACACACACACACACACACACACACATATTTGGCTTAGTTTGGTTTTAAGGGGGAGTCCTTTTGATAATGCACCAAACAGTCACTGATTTTTATAAATCTAATTTTCTTAAGGCAAAATACAATTACAAGAAAATTATAAGAAAACTTTTACCTATAAACCCCCAAACTCAGCTTGGGTTATTAAAATAAAATTCTAGTACTACCAGTCGATTGTTGCTGCAGTTTGATGATACTGCAAGTGTGTACCACACGGTGGATCAGGACATGCATGTCTGTTTTTTGGTGCTGGGGATGTAGCTCAGTGGTCTAGTCTTGCCTGTCATGTATGAAGCTCGGGATTCAGTTCCCAACACCACATGTAAGAAGCATGTTAGGACAAGGCCAGCCCACTGTTCGCCAGTGCTGGTACTCTTATGTACCTTCATGCAGGAGTCTTGAGAAATTGGTGCCTCCAATTTCCCCAATGGAGATGAGCTACAGGGCTGCCAGCATGGGCTGAGAGAAAGAGAACCTTGGATTCTTTGCCACGCAAGTGCTGCTGCTCATTGGTGTCTGATGCTGGCCACTGATAGTCCTCCTGAACTGCTGTGCCTGGCCGCTTTTTGAGATGCATATAGGAATAGGTATCAGCTCTCCACTTGGCCAACTCTTAAAGCTTTGTGAGTTTTGGTGGCCGGTCTGACCCTTCTTGCTGTGAGGTGTCGCTGTGGGAACTGCTTTTCCCTCCCTTAGGACTAAGCTCGGCATCTCAGAGGAAGCTAAGTCTCAAGATCAGTGGTGCACAGCTCTCAACTTGTGGTTTATTTGCAGGGTGGTGGAAGGGGAGAGAGGTAGAAGAGGGAGAGAAAGAGAGATGGGAGAGAGAGAGGTGGGGGAGCGAAAGAGAAAGACTGAAAAGGGGATGGAGGGGGAGAGGGAGGAGAGGGAGAGGGAGAGAGATAAACAGACAGATCTTCTGGATTCTAATAAAAGCATACTTGACAACTTGGGGAGTGACTGAGAACTGACTGGAACTTCCCTTTCCTAAATACTGCCTTCTGAAGCTGGGATCTGAAGTCTTAGTCTCGCACCAGTGCGGTGTGACCACTGTCCTCAACATGAAAGATAAAGGACTCTCAGTCTCATGGCAAACTATTTCCTGGCATTCACATCCATTACTTAGAGTGAACTCATTATTCATTTCTCCCTCAGCACAGAAATTTGCATTTTGCACAAAATTTACCTTGTGCAGCAGAATCTTACAGTTAACGTGGAGTTGCTCAGCTTCCTGGCTGAGGGAGGAAGTGGCCCACCTGGCTCGAGACTATCAAATTCCTACAACTGCAACAAGGAGTCTTACTCCAGTTAGCCCCCCAGTTCAAGAAGCATTGGCTTTTGAAACACTCTATTTCCCCATCTCTATCAAAACTCATCTCACACACAGGTATGAGGACGTAGAATAGTGTTGAGTGCTAAATTTCAACCCTTGCGTGCGTCTTCTCCACACTTTACATTGACGTGGCAAATGCACAGTTTGGTCTGAAGGGACATATGAACATGTGAGCATATTGAGTCACCGTGGAGGGAATAGGAGTCAGGAAGAAGTCAGATCTGGCTGGTGGGCGCACTGGAGAGTGGCCTGCTTGTTTCTGTGCACAGACAATTCCCTTGCTTATGGTGGGGAAACACGTGGCTTCTGGGGGTGATGAATATCTCCCACTTCTTTCTATGGTTGAATTATTTTTGTTTTGATAAAAATAAAACTTAAAAATGAAAACGTCTTGTGTGATTTATTAATTTTAACCCGAACCACACGCTGCAGGCAGTGACTTTCTGTAAAGCTTCACTTCAGCTTATTTGCAACCCGTTAACCAGACACTATGTCAGCCATGTTGGAATTCCATTCCAGCCAATGAAAGGCTAGATGACAGCAAGTGGCCCTATCTTCTTGTGCTATTGCTCACCCCCAGTACCTCATTTGTCACACGGCCTGCCTTAACTCATAGTTTCTAACTTAAAAATGCTTTTAAAAATTCTTAAATGTAGTTAATTTTGAAAACTTATCAGAGTACTTAATAGTCACAGTGCAACAATCTAGAACTTTCTCCTTTGGAATTGATGTTCTTGAAAGCTTAATGTTATTATTCATCAACAAAGGAAACATTTCTGCTTCCAAATCATACCTCTTCTTGAAGACAGATTGTGTGTTTATTTCAAGAATGAGGCAACAGGTTTTCCAACCTAGCATAGTGTTATCCTTCTGTATGTACAGCCTCAGGGAGCCAGTGGGTCTGACATGTGCTCTGTCTGACAGCTCATAACGGCTTAGTCTCTAACTCCTCAAACTCTTAACTCTAAGAGATAAGCCCATTAATTTTCAAACTTCAATTTTTTGAGAACCATCTCAGTGGCTTTTTGTCATATGTTTCAATACAGCACTCACAGGTATGTTATTTACTTAATCTTCTTATTTAAACATCTCTGCACTAAAGGAAAGATTATTGCTCTAAGCAACAATATCTGTGAAATGGCTCAAGTTACATGAACTAGTTAGTTATCTTTTCTAATATACACTTAAGTGCAAAATCATTAAAATCATTCATCCGTATAGCACTTAAATATTGTCTTTATTGCCAGGAATGGCGTGTTCACTGCACTTGGGGAAACAATGAGATGATCTAAAAGATGAAGTTTCTCTCAGATTGTCCTCCAATTATTCCAGTTCCCAGTAAGCATAATTTCTGTCCTCATCTTTTTTCCCCTCCAAGAAGATACTGAAATTGATGACCACACATAGAATTGTAAATATACAGATATGTTTTCTCCATCAAAATGTACAACTGAGGGCTGGAGAGATAGCTCAGCAATTAAGAGCACTGACTGCTCTTCCAGGGGTCCTGAGTTCAATTCCCAGCAACCACATGATGGCTCACAACTATCTGTGATGGGATCCGATGCCCTAATCTGGTATATCTGAAGACACCTACAGTATACTCATATAAATTAAGTAAATAAATCTTTTAAAAATGTACAGTTGAGAAGCTGGAGAGATGGACCAGCAGTTAAGAGTGCTGTATTGATTTTGTAAAGGTCCTGGATTCAGTTTCCAGCATCCACATTAGATGGTTCTCTATTGTCCATAACTCCAACTCCAGGGAGGAAATAGCTCCCCTTTCTGGCCGCCACTGGCACTTGCACTCACATGCACATAGTTAAAAATGCATAGGTAAATGGATGTGTTAGTATTCACCTTTAACCATGCCATCCAATAGGCAGAGGCAGACAGATCGATGTGAGTTCCAGCCAGCCAGATAGGGTATATAGTGGTGCCCTATCTCAAACAAGCAAACAAACAAACAAACAAACAATCAAAAAGGCTGATTTTACCCTGTGGCCCATCATTATATTTTGGGGTGTGTGTGGCTAGGGGATAGCCTATAACTATATTCTGCTAAAGGAACAGACAACTTGGAATGGCATACCACAGTAGCTGCAGACTAGTACATCTCGCAACCCTCATCACAGAAGCCTCTTGCAGTAGATGGTAATTAACACAGAGGCCCACAGCTAGAAAATGTCCAGCAACTTTGGAGTACTCAGTTTCAAATAGGATGTCTTTATCAAGCCCTTCTCCTTGAGGCTCAGGGACCTATGTCCAAGAGTGTTAGAAGATTGTTAGATCCAGAGGTGACAGACAACTTCGAGGAAATGCCATCTCAAGGTACACGGGGGGGGGGGGGGGGGGGGCGCCACACACATAAACTCACAGAGACTGAGACAACACACATGAGACCTACACAGGTTCAAACCAGACAAAATACCAGCATGGAGTTCTCTCTCTGTCTGTCTCTGTCTCTGTCTCTGTCTCTGTCTCTGTCTCTGTCTCTGTCTCTGTCTCTCTTTACCTCTCTCTCTCTCTCTCTCTCTCTCTCTCTCTCTCTCTCTCTCTCTCTCTCTCTCTCTCTCTCTCTTTCTCTCTCTCTCTTGATCACAGTGCAGCTCTTAGCTACTTTTCCAAGCACTGCACCTGCTGAAACTCTAAGCCAGGCCCCAATTCAACACTTTCCTTTATAAGAGCTGCTGTGGTCATGGTGTCACTTCACAGCAACAGAACAATCAGGTCACTGTTTCTATATAGTTGGGGTTTTTATTGCTGCAATAAAATACCATGGCCAAAAAGCAAGTTGGGGAGGAAAGGGTTTATTTATTTGGCTTACACTTCCATATTGTTGTTATCATGGAAGGAAATCAGGGCTTGGCCCTCCCTCATCAATCACATTAAAGAAAATGTCTTATGGGCTTGCATATAGCCTGATCTTATAAAGGCATTTTCTTAATTGAGGTCCCCTCCTCTCAGATGACTTTAACTTATGTCAAGTTGACATCAAACTGTCCAGCACAATGACTAAGAGAGAATGTCCCTGTCTATGTCAAGTACACTCGAGGCAGGGTCCTTGCGCAGGAGTAGTTGGCCAACACAAACTGTACAACATGGTTTTTGTTGTTGTTGTTGTTTTGTTTTTGTTTTTTTTTTGTGTGTGTGCGTGTGTGTGTATGTGTGTGTGCGTGTGTGTGTGCGTGTGTGTGTGTATGTGTGTGTGTGCGTGTGTGTATGTGTGTGTGCGTGTGCGTGTGTATGTGTGTGTGCGTGTGTGTGTGTGTGTGTGTGCGCGCGCGTGTGCGTGTGTGAGTTTTGTTTAGTTTGGGTATTTTTTCCTTTTGTCTTTTGTGGTTTGGGATTATGATTTTTTTTTTATTTTTGTTTATTTTCAGTAGAGAATCAGGGAGAATCTGGGAGGTGTTGGGAGAAAGGAAAAGATATGATTAAACTATATTACATAGTAAATTATTTAGAAAGCCAATAAATGAACTGCAGATTTCCAGCTCCCCCTCCATTCCTCTGAATTCAAGCCCTCGGTTCCATCTCTCCACAGCAGACCACCTCCCTCCCTCCCACTTCTCCCATCTCTAGGGGATCACATAGTTTCTCCCCTCCTACCCCCCCTCATAGCTTTATCCCATCTGCCAGCATCTGCAGGTACTCCATGGGAACCCTCAGTGGCCAGGGAAGCAGGGAAGCTAATTGTAGATCTTCACCTACTCTTTTTGTCCTCCAAATCTGATACCCTATTGTCACCCCCATCTCTAACAGATCACCTGCCTCCCTCTCTTTTGTGTCCCTCTCTACAGTGGATTATACAGATCTTCTCCAACTCCTCTCACCCTGCTATCCCCATCCCATCTGTGCACACACTCCCTGGGAATTCAACACGATGGTTGGACAAGAGTAGCCAGCGAAGTCCTCCATGTCCTTGAGTCTCATCTCCTCACTCTGCAGCAGACTACATCCTGTGGCCTCTCCTCACTCTCTGCCCCTATTCCCAGGGAACTAAGCAGATCCTGATGTACCACTCTGATTTCCTCTCTCCTGTGGATTTCCTCAGCCCACCTCTTAGCCCATTTCCATTCCTAAGTGTCCGCTCCCAATACCTAGAAGCATGCTTTACCTGGAACCCTCCCAGTGGCCACCCCTATCAGGATCCCAACAGAATCCCCTACCAGGCAACACAAGGTCACCACACACTCCTAAGAACCTGAGGGAGCAAAAGAAACCAGAGAACAAAACAGCCACCCAACCAAGACAAGAACAGATATTAGCACCTAGAATTATAATCTCTCCAAACCTAGATACCCAGGCATCAGCACAATCAATAACAGCCAGGGCAACATGTCTCTGCTAGGGCCCAGTCACCCTCAACAGTAGGGCTGTGAGAAAGGCAACGTAACTGAAAAAGAAGACAGAGACTTCGAAACAGCCTTTTAAATATTATAGATGACCTTAAAGAGGCAATGAGTATATCCATGGAGGAAATCTATGAAATCATAAGCAGTGGAAGGAAATGAATGAAGTAATTCAGGACCTTAAAGTGGAGAGAAAATCAAGAAAACCTAAACTGAGACAAACCTGGAAGTGAAATACTTAAGAACTCAGAAAGGAACCTCAAACCAGAGCCTCACCAGCAGAGTAATAGAGATGGTGAAAGACACGTAGGCATTGAAGACGGTAGAAGAAATGGATACCTTCCTTAAACAAAATATTAAATCTAAAAAAAAAAATTCTGGCACAAAATATCCAAGAAATCTGGGACGTTATGAAAAGATCAAAGTTAATAATATAAAGAAATAGAAGAAGAAGAAGTGCATGTCAAAGGAACAGAACATATTCTCGATAAAATCACAGAAGGAAATTTCCCTAACCTGAAGAAGGAGATGACTATTAAGGTACACAAAGCACACAGAGCACCAGACAGATGACTAGAAAAACAAAGTCCTTTCAGTAATAATCGAAACTCTAACCATATCGAACAAAGAAAAAAGTGTAAAAGCTGAAAGGCAAAGAGACATGACACCTGACTTCTCAGTGGGGACTCTAAGAGACATAAGGGCCTGGACAGATGTTCTACAGAATCTAAGAGACCATAGATGCCAGGACAGACTACTATACCCAGCAAAACTTTCAGTTACAATACATAGAGAAAATAAGGCATTTGATGATAAAATCGGATTTAAGCAATACATATTAACAGAAGGTGGTAGAGGGAAAACTCCAACTTAAAGAGGTTAACCACACCCTAGAAAACACAATGAGTAAATAATCTTAGAACAGCAAATCAAAAGAGTACACACACACAACACACACACTACACACACATTACACACACTGCACACACACAACGCATACACATACCATACATACACATACACATACTACACTGCACACAAATATCACACACAACACATACCACACCACGTACACACACACCACATACACACATACCACCATGCACACAATATACATACATGTACCACCATAATACACACATACTACATACAGACACACACCACACTGCACACACATACACCACATACACCACTGCATACACTCACTACATACACATGTACCACACCACACACATTGCACACATGCACACCACCATATACACATATATACACATACCATATACAGACACACACACCACACACAGACACACATATCACATCACACCACACACTACCTTACACACACAGAGAGATACACCACACATACATATACCACACTGAACACACACGTACCACACACATACACACACACATATACAACACCACACACACACAAACATACCACACACCACACACACTATACTACACATACCATTCACTGGTTACAGAAACAAAATAAGAGACTAAGAGAAATAAGCATGCCCTGCTCATTGATATCTTTCAACATCAATGGTCTCATTTCCCCTAATAAAAAGACACAGAGGATTTTTAGGGTGTGAAAACAGGGCCCATCCTTATGCTGCAGACAAGAAACACACTGTAACATTAAGGATAGACATCATCTCAGAGCAAATGCTTGGAAAAGGATCTTCCAAACAAACGGACCTGAGAAACAAGCTGGTGTACCCATTTTAATGGACGAAATAGACGTCAAGTCAAAACTAATAGAGATAGGGATGGAACTACATATTCATGAAAGAAAAATTCTCGGAGTATTGTAATTCTGAACGTGAATACGCCAAACACAGGGACATCCAGCTTCATAGGAGAAACTACTCCAGCTAAAATCACACTCTGAAAGTGGGAGGATTCAACACCCCACTCTTGTCATCTAGACAAAACAGTCACTGGAGTAACACTGGTACCAGTGACACCATGAGCCAAGTGGTTATAACTAATACTTACCGAGCACTTCAAGCAAGTGCTTAAGAGTGTACCTTCTTCTCAGAACCTCATAGAACATTCTCCAAAATTGACCACAGACTGGGACACAAAGCAAATCTCAACATATTCAGAAAAAAAATTAAAGTAACACCCTGAATCCTATCTGACCATGGCAGATTAAAACTGGAGATCTACAGCAGAAGCACCATAAAGCTTACAAACTCACGGACACTGAACAATGTTCTACTGAATGAAAAAATGGGTTAAGACAGAAAGTAAAAAGTTAAAGACTTTCTAGAACTCAACGAAAAATGAACACACAGCGTACCCAGACTTATGGGGCATGATGAAGGTGGATCTGAGAGGCAAGTCCAGAGCACTAAGGGCCTATATACAAAACAGGAGAGATGGAAGATATACAACAAAAGGAAGAAACCACAAACAAATTAGATGGCAAAAAATAATCAAGCTCAGGACTGAAATCAGTAAAATACTAACAACAACAACTACAAAATTGCAAAGATCAAGGAAACAGAGTTGGTTTTTGAGAATTTAATAAGATTGACAAACCCTTATCTAAATTTACTAAAAGGCAGAGAAAAAATATCCAAACTAACGAAGTTAGAGATGAAAAGGGGAGACATACCAAAAGACACGGAAGAAATCCAGAGAATCATAAGGGCATACTTTAAAAATACCCGAGATACATTATGCAAAACACAAGAAAACCAAGAAGGATGACCATCGTGTGGATACTTCATTCCTCCTTAGAATAAGGAACAAAATACTCATGAAAGGATATAGGTACAGAGACAAAATTTAGAGCTAAGATGAAAGGATGGACTATCCAGAGACTATGCCATTTGAGAATCCATCCCATCATCAGCCACCAAACCTAGATACTAATGCACATGCCAGCAAGATTCTGCTGAAGGGACCCTGATATTGAGGCTATGCCAGTGCCTGGCAAACACCGAAGTGGATGCTCACAGCCAGCTATTGGATGGAACACAGGGTCCCCAATGGAGGAGCTAGAGAAAGTACCCAAGGAGCTGAAGGGGGCTGCAACCCTGTAGGTGGAACAACAATATGAACTAACCAGTACCTCCTGAGCTCGAGTCTCTATCTGCATATGTAGCAGAAGATGGCCTAATCAGCCATCACTGGGAAGAGAGGCCCCTTGGTCTTGCAAACTTTATATGACCCAGCACAAGGGAAGGCCTGAGCCAAGTAGTGGGAGTGGGTGGGTAGGGGAGCAGGGGCGGAGGGGGGGTATAGGGAACTTTCGGGATAGTATTTGTAATGTAAATAAAGAAAATAATAAAAAAAATGGAAAAAAGAAATGTAAATAAAGAAAATATCTAATTAAAAAAAGAAATTGAAGAAGAAAAACAAAACTTATACTCCACCAACTTGGATAATCAAAAAGAAATAAATAATTTTCTTGATCGGTACCACCTTGTAAAATGAAATCAAGTGCAGGTACGCAACTAAAAATGACCTATAGCCCCCTAGTGAAATAGAAGCAATAATTAAGAGTGCCAGACAAAACAAAACAAAACAACAGCAACAACAAACAAAAAACTCAGGGCCAGACAGATTTAGAGAATTGCACTATACTTTTAAAAAAAGAGTTAATGCCAACACTCCTCAAATTATTCCACAAAATGAAACAAATATTTCCCAATTCATTTTATGAGGCCATAATTACCCTGAACCAAACCACATAACGACCCAACAAAGACAGAGAATCACAGATCAATTTTCCTAATGAACATAGACACAAAAAGTCTCAGTAAAATGCTTGGAAACTGAACATGTGGACACATCAAAAAGATCATACATCATGAACAAGCAGGCTTCATCTGAGAGATGCCAGTATGGTTCAACATATGTAGACTGATAAATATAATCCATCATATAAACAACCCGAAAGGCAGAAAACAAACAAACAAACAAAAAGCCACATGATCATCTCATTACATGCAGAAAGGGCCTTTAACAAACTCCCAACACCCACTCAAGATAAAAGTCCTAGAGATTAGGGGTAAAAAGGACAAACCTCAACATAATAAGGGCCGTTTACAGCGAGCCCATACTCAATATCAACTTCAATGGAGAGAAACTCAAAGTAATTCCATTAAAATCAAGAGCAAGACAAGTTCATCTAACTTCTCTATACCTACTCAGCATAGTACTTGGAGTCTTAGCTAGAGAAATAAGACAGTAGAAGGTGTCTTATAAGTTGAAAAGGAAGAAGTCAAAGTACTGTTATCTGTAGATCATATAATAGTATACACTAGTCACCCTAAAAACTCCACCAGGGAACTGATAAAGCTGATCAGGCTGTATCCAGCCAAGTAGCTAGATACAAAATAAACTCAAAAACAAGCAAACAACCCCCCCCCAAACAAACAAACAAGCAAGCAAACAAACAAAAAACCAGTAGTCCTATATGCAAATGACAGACTGAGAGAAATAAGAGAAATAACACCTTTCACAATAGCCTCAAATAGTATAAAATATCTTAGGGTAACTTTAACCAAGCAAGTGAAAGACTTGTATGATAAAAAATTATTACGTTGAAGAAAGAAATTGACGAAGATATCAGAAGATGGGAAGATCTTCCATGTTCATGAACCATTAGGATTAATATAGTAAAAATGGCTGTTCTACCAAAAGCAATCCACTCAATGCAATCCCCAACCACATACTTTTTCATAGATCTTAAAATGACAATTCTCAGCTTCATATGGAAACATTAAAAACCCAGGATAGCTAAAGCCATCCTGAATTATAACAGAAGTGGTGGGTGCATCTCTAGCCTTAAGTTTAAGTTATATTACAGAGTTAGAGTAATCAAAACAACATAGTATTGGCATAAAAACAGACACACGATTAATGGAATCAAATAGAAGACCCAGTCATAAATCTGCACACTTAGGGAGACCTGAGTTTTGATAATGAGGCCAGAAATACACACTGGAAAAAGGAAAGCATCTTCAACAAATGGTGCCTGTCTAACTGGATGTCCACATGTAGAAGAATGAAAACAGATCCATTTTTATCACCCTGCACAAAACTCAAGTCCAAATGGATCAAAGACCTCAACATAAAACCAGATACACTGAACCTGATAGTAGACAAAATATAGAATAACCCTGAACTCACTGACAGAAGAAAAGACTTTCTGAACAGAACACAGCACAGGCTTAGCTAAGATCAACAATTAATAAATGGGACCTTATGAAGCTGAAAAACTTCTGTGTAGCAAAGGACACCTTCATTTGGACAAAACAGCAGCCTACAGGACAGGAAAAGATTTTTATTAACTACACACCCATTAAAGGGCTACTCTCCAAAATATAGAAAGAACTTTAAAAACCTAAATATCAAGAAAAGAACTCAACTTTAAAATGAGGTAAAGATCTAAGCAGAGATAACTTAAAAGGCAAAACTCAAAGGCTGAGAAGCATTTAAAGAAATGTTCAACATCCTTACTCATCAGGGAAGTGCAAATCAAAAATATCTCGATATTTCATCTTATAGCTGTCAGAATGGCTAAGGTCAATAGCACAAATGACCGCTCATACTGGTGAGGATGTGGAGCAAAGGGGACATGCTTCCATTACTGGTGGGAGTGCAAACTTACATCCACTATGGACATCAGTGTGGCAGTTCTTCAGGAATATGGCCATTGATCTACCTCAAAATCCAGCTCTACAGTTCCTGGCCATAAATGGAAAGAACTGGTTATCCTACCACAGAGACATCTGTTCAACCATGGTCACTGTTGCTCTGTTCATAATAGCCAGAAATTGGTAACAACCTAGATGTCCCTCCACAGATAAAGAAAACTTAGTATATTTATTTACACTGTGGAGTAGTACTCAGCCCCTCCCCCTTTAAATGAAATCATGAAATTCACAGGTAAATGCCTGGAACTAGAAAAAAAAATCATCATGAGTGAGGCAACCCAGACTCAGAAAGAGAACTGTGGTACTCACTCATATGTGGATATTAGCTTTTAAGTCAATGATGAGCTACTCTATAAAATCACAGAGGTTAGTTATAAAGTAAGGGATATCAGATAGATCATGATAAATAGCTATGGATGGATGGGGGATGGTTGGGATTGGAGGATCAAGTGGAGAAGGGAAGGGAATATTGGGAGGGATAGCTAAAATAAAGGGCAATTGGTGGGATAGTTTGTAAGCCTAATACAGTAGGAACTCTTTAAGCTGTACACATATATGAAGGCAATCTAAACGAAATTGCCAAATAATGGGACAGACAGTCCCAAATGAAGTTTCCAGTAATGAGATTGGGTATAATTGAGCTGTTGGCCAAAGGGGTCCCCTGGGAGTCCCTAAACAGGCTGTTGCCAAGACTCTAGGTTGCTCTCCACAAGCTGACTACAAGGACCCACTGTAGGAGACAAACGTCCGCAGAATTCCTTGAACATGGAGAAAGCGAGCTGCTGCCTACAGAACCCTCACCCCTATGTGCTAGCGTCTTTTGTACAGGAAGGTATTATGCATGTACTGAAAGTTACATAAATACCATGCCAGGCGCAAACGCTTTGATCTACGTGATATCCTGCCTTGTTATGGCAATGGTGGCACAAAGCTTGTGGCAGTGACCGACCAATATCTAATTTGACGTAAGGCTCACTCTAAGAGATGAAACCCATACCTGACAAGTCTTTCGTAACCAACATCCTGAGACTGAATAGCCGGGGGACCTAGGGTTAAATGAAATACTACTGTTCAAAAACAAAACCAACCAAACGTGTAGCCATAAAAAGATTCCTAATGACATTCTTCTGTAGTCATAGATCAGGACCCTGCTCAGCCATCGTCAGAGAGGTTTCCTGCTATATCAGACGGGAACAGTGACCCACAGCTAGTCAATATGCAGAGAGTGAGAGACCTTGGAGCACTCAGCCTTAAATGGGATGGATGTCTACCCTAAATCCCTCCCCTAAGGGTTCAGGGAATCCTGCCGAAGAGGAGATAGAAAGAATCTAAGAGCCAAAACCCAAGGCCCTCTAAATTATCGTGATTGATGCGCATATGAACTCTGAGACGAGGCCTACGAAGGTCTGCATCAGATGGGGCCTTGGAGTTTAAAGGAGCAGTGGACACATGCCCTCATCCCTAACCCAGAAATAATCTCTAATTGATAACTACTTGCAAATGAAAATGGAGTTTTCTCCTAGGGAGTCTTACTGGAGAAGCCACATGCATAGCCATGGATAGACAACGGAAAGAAAGCTCAGTGGAGTCTTTGGGGGTCCCTTAGCTCATAATATAGTCCCAGGATTATTTTTAAGAAAAAATTATCTTATATATCTTCTCTTTTTCTCCTACAGGTCCTTTGTGTATATTCTATGGCTTCCAGTTTAGTGTTTTTATGGATTTCTGTAGTTTACAAAGGAGTGGGTCTCTATTTCTTGTGCCTTCTCTTGGACACTTGCCTTTCTATTGGTTTTTCCAATTCTGCTGTTAGTTTCTGTTTTTTGGGTTTTTTTTATTATTATTTTATATGATTAAGCTTTATTTCATTATTTTCTCTTAGCAGCTTTTTTGTGTGTGTGTGTGAGAGTCAGAAAGTGTGTGTGTGTGTTTGTGGGAGTATCTGGATGGGAGAGGAGATAAGAGGAGTTGGGGTGGAATAGAAGGAAGGAAAACCGTAATCATCAGGATATATTATGTGAGAAAAAAAAAATCTACTTTCAATAAAAGGAGGAAAAGCCAATCAGTAAAATCAATAAGTAAGCAAACGAGTAATAAAATAAAGCAAATAAATAAAAACTTAGAGCTGGATAAGCACTCTTCCAAATCAGAGTGATACGATATTAGTTAGTCTCAAAGAAATTTTGATGTGTTTTCTTGTTGCTTGAAATGATTCTTTTTTCTCTTGGGTAGTGAGTGTTAGTTGCTTGCTTAGTGAATGTAGAGGAACTTCTGAGGACATGTAATTAGGTGTTCTTGCTCACACGGCATGAGGTGATAGTGCAGATGCGCCTGGCTCCATACTTCCTTTGCTTCTAAATGTGAAGCAAATGGATTTGGCCACACTAACAACTGTGGAGAGCAACTTTTGAGCCTCCTGCTTGGTGATCATTAGGCTGTGACTAGGGAAAGATTCCTCTGTGGCATCTGGGTCCTTTGTCTCCCACTGTGGCAGGCTTGTTTTCAGTTTCCCTCAATTTTTGCCAGAGGCAAAATCAATGTCCTTTATCACTCAGCATCCCAGGGTTAGTCTGTGGCTATCTCAGCCCAGGAGTTGGTAGGTTGTTATTCTGAGCCGGTGCATGGAGATCACTAAAAGGGATCGTTCTCCTACTGTCCCCAGAGAGAAACCCAGCCTTGCCTACCCTAGGAGTCCTGTTGTGTGCAACAGAGTAACAACTTTTAGCCAGACAGAACTTTCTCTGCTTCTTTGTAAACAACTTCATTTTCTGTCTTTCTAACAAGTAGGTATCAAGTGCCTGGAAACTGCAGCAGGTGTACTAAGGATTTGAGCTGGAAAAACAAACAAACAAACAAACAAAACGATGTTTGAGAAGGAGTGAAATATGGGCGTGTCTTTAGCTTAATTAAAACATTGAATGCAAATATACATTTTCTCAGCTAGGAACTGAGAAACGCATTCAAACTCACTTCTCTGCCTCAGGCCAACATTCTCAGCTATCAGCAGGAAGAGTCAAGAAGCAGGAAGAGTCAAGAAGGTGACAAAGGGCACCTGGTGCTTAGAGTCTTAATGATCCTCCTGGGACCTTCAGTTTGTCCCAGGGATCATGGGGCGCCCCTGCATGGTGTCCCAGAATAACTTTGGTCTGCATGCTGATTCCCATGTACCAGCCTGCAGGCTGCCAATAGCTCCTTGAAACCCTCTGCAGCACCATGGAGTCTTAACTTCTGGAGAAAAGTTCCAAGTGTTTGACGCCTGGTGTGTTCCTTTTCAATTCTTTTCCCCAGGGAAAGCAGATATCACCCTTGCAGATCCTGCTTGTCAAGAGGCAAACACTGTGTCACCCAGAGGATACTGGGCAATGTCTGGATACAGTGTTGATGTCATAGCATGTACCAGTACCTAGAGGTGTAGATTGTACTTGTTCACAGAAGGGATGGTCCATAACAAAGAGGAGCCTGGGTTGCAGTGTCCATGTGATGAGCAAAGATGTCCTGGTGTAGGAAGGCAAACTTATAGTCTGCCCAACACAGCCAAAGCTCATTCCATGCATTCTGCAATGTCCAGGCTCCTTGTCTAGACAGAAGCCCAATTTTCATTTAGCGATTCCCCTTGAGGATTCTCCCTTGAGGAAAAAGAGTCAGGATGAAGGGATGTAACTCAAGGGCTGTTTGCTGTTTCCCCATCACTGCACACACTTGACAATTGTCCACTAGCTACTGTCCTGTTGCCGTGACAACACACCTGATGAAAGCAACTTAAGGAACAGTATATATTGGCTCACAGTTTGAAGTTACGGTCCATTACAGTGGCACAGTCAAGGCAGCAGGAGCATGAGGTAGCTGGTCAGGTGCATCTGCAGGCAGGAAGCATAGAGCAATGGGTGTCAGCCTTCCGCTCATTTTCTCCTTGTTATTCAGCTCACATTCCGGCTTGTGGAATGGTGCTGTCCACATCCAGGACAGCTCTTCTCACCTCTGAGTGAGAAGAGTGGAGAAACTCCCTCATAGACATGTTCAGAGCTTTGCCTCCTTTGTAATTTCAGAGCCTGTCTGCTTGACAATCAGTGCTAACCTTCAAACGTGAATTAGACATGCCTGACACATCAGAGGGCTGGGTGCAGCTCAAACTGTACAGAACTACTCAGACGAACATGGAGAGGCAAGTTCTGGTCCCAAGCACGCTTATTTGGTTGTGATGACCCGTATCTTTGGTTGGTACCTTCTTCCTTTTAGGGGAAACTAAATCCCCAAGAGGAGATTTCTGTGCCTTGAGTTTGAGGTAAAGCTGTTGCTGATACCAGGCACCACCCTTGTGTCTACCATCTCTGCAAAGGCCGCATCCACTCACCCAGACTTTTCCACTGTGCCCTGGCATCCTTGCTAGGAATGGAAAGAATGACAGATTTTTTTTAAAAGAGATGTTCTGCTTTGACGTTTGAAAGTATCGATGGATTTCTGGTTAACAGGAAATTACCCAGAAAATTAAATCACCCAGCCCCCCCCCCCGCCCCTCAATGTTCCAGTTCATCAAGGTTCCATTGTGCTTGTTTCTGCAGAAATAAAAGTCTTCTAAAGACACTTGGGCTCAAAGAGATGCCCGTGGCTCCTATGCGGCCTCATAATTTATGTGCTTCCGATGCCATTCCTCGGGCACTTTGGCAGAGACCACAGAGCAGACAAAGGGGGATGCGAGCAGCAGGAAGACGGGGCCAGAAAGCCTTCGGAAAACAGATGCGCACATCTTCCATTATGAGACAGCCTGATGCCGAAAGAGCATAAATTAATTTAAAAACCTCCCGCACAAAGGAAATAATGGAAAAATACATCTCAGGTAGTTATCGCTTTTGTGCTAAAAACAAGAGATTTGGAGAAAATAACCACACAGGGCTTGATAGGTTCATCTTATTATCTTTTTTTTTTTTTTTTTTTTTTTTGTTTTAAAGTTTTAAAGTTTTAAGGGAAGAATAGAGAACAAGAAAGATGTTTGCGTTGTTTTAGCAAACATTGATTGGATGCTAAGTAAGTTGCCAGGCACCAGGATACACTTTTCTGTGACTTTTCCTGCTTTTAAAATCACTTTCAATGGTGAGAAGGAAACTTCGAGATATCTCATTACTGATTCCAAAAGTGGTCTCAGGAAGGCCATTTCTTCTCTCTCTCTCTCTCTTTTTTTTTCTTTCAAAACCATCACGATTGTACGTAGGGGTGCAGCTGGAATTATTGCAGGTGTTTTCCCCACCTTGAGCCTGAGTCTTCTGTGTGTGTAGAGGCGGGGCTGCAAGGTTGATTTATCCTAGGCCTTGGGGACCATCCATTCCCAAAGAAAGTGCCCTGGATTACTTAGGATTTATGAGGATTTCCAGTTCCTTGGGAATCAGGCTAAAGTGGAAGTCAGAATGCATGTGAGTTTTATTAGGGAGCTCACTGGTACCCAAAGAGGTTGGGAGGTAGGCAGATGGAAAGAGACACTGAGAGAGAGAACCACACTTTTGGTCAACCAAGGACGCTCCAGAATCTAAATGACTCTTTAAGTTGATCAAGCTTGGACTTTAGAGCTCTGCATCTGTCACTCAAAAGATGTGGGTTCCTGGTACTACCTGAGAAGATCTGCAACTGGGGAGTCAGTCCTTGTGTATGAAGAAGCCGGTGGCCAAAGGCCGGCCGTGAACAGCACTTCTGGCATCTCATCTGAGGTTGTGGTCTATCACCAAGGAGAGACTAGGTAGCATCTCACAGTATGTGTACAACACTGTCATGAGCTTGCACTGGGGATCACCCCTCCCTCCCTCCCTCCCTCCCTTCCTTCCTTCCCTCCTTTCTTACCTCTTTCCTTCCTGCCTGCCTTCCTTCCTACTTCTTGATGTCCAATGTCCACCAAGTATCTGCCGTCTATGACCCAGGCATAGCCTGATGGAGCCATTAAGCTAAATATTACACTTGATTTATTTGCAGCATATGATAAATTCTAGAAAGAGACCACACCACATTAGAGCAAAGAAGACCACCGGAGTTACCACAGAATAAGGGGCCCTTGCTGACTAACTCTGAAAAGGGAATTAAGGTGAAGAGAATGGGTTTTCCAGGTGGACAGAGCTTGGAGTGAGTTGGAGAGATTAAGAGAGTGATCTGGTCCAAGTGTGCAGTGATGAGACGAGATGCCGGAGGTGGCTTTGCAGGGGTGAGGTCCAGATCTGGAAGGCCGCTGCCTGTCATGTGCTCAGCAGTCTCCTTCGTTCAGTTCAAGTCCTGGCTTGAATATAAATGGACATTAACCTAGGGGGATCCTGGGAATGGCTGTGGCTGAGCTAAAAACATCTATATTCAATGTCACTGGAAGAGCTGGGCAAAGTTCCCCACAGACCCCTTTGGGTTTTTGTCTTGCTCATTTATGCTGATCTGTGTAATTTTCACAAGAGTGCATTTAAATGGAACATTCCAGATGATGAAGTGAGACTCAGAAACAGTCAGTGAAGGCTGCAGTTCATAAACCACCAAATAGACACGAAGCTGGCTTCTGCAACCTTGCGCCTTTCACCTTCTGTCTGCATGAAGAGATGGCAAAGCTCCTCTGGCATCTAGAAGATTCCCAATGTCTGCTGTTGTGTCTTATAGGACTCGAATTGTAAGAAATGTCTCAGGGGACTTGGGAACAGAATTGAAGTGAACTGAAATCTAAGAATATTCTAGAAGCTCAGACTCATATTTCGTCTCTGTGCCGTCTGCTGCTCTTTCTCCATTGAATGGCAAGAGAGAGTTTTGAAAACATGTATTTGTGGTGGGGGAGCAGACCTCCAGGATTTGTGGACCTGTTTGGGATTCACTGAGTGCTTTCGCTGGCCGGCTTCATTTTGTTCAGCTCAGGCTTTATTTAACATAGATTTAGGCTTTGAAAAGCTTAATCTTTTCAATTAGTAGCAGAGCTCTCCCCCTTGGAGACCATCCAATTAAAAAATCCAATTCATAGGTCAGTGTCTCTGGCTCGTCTTTTATTTGGTGCTTATCAAAAAACGGTCCACAGCTGCCAAGGGGCTCATGGGGAAAAGCACTTTAAAATGTGCTAGCATCGGGCAGGTGAGATAGCTCAGCAGGTGAAGAAAGACACAAGCTGTCAAGACTCACAACCTGAGTTTGATCCCTAAGCCCCACATAGTGTGAGAAGAAGACAATAGATCCTCACAAGCTGATCTACACACACACACACACACACACACACACACACACACACACACGCACATGCACACGCACACGCGCGCGCACGCACAGACACACACACACACACAATTTTAAAAAAATATTCTGTCTTAAATGAGTTAATGCTAAGAGATGAGGAACAGAAGGCACATACTAGTCTCCAAGTAAGGAAACTGTGCAGAATCTTTAACATTTTAAGCCACCTGTAGCCCATAGGCACCAGGAAACTTGTGTAATAAAGATGAGCTAGGCTCATTGTCCCAGCGTCTAGGTTCCTGCCTGGGGTAGAGCAGGTGACCCAAAGCTAGATAATCCATGGTGGTGGCGATGGGGCGCATGTATAAACGACCAGCAAGCTCTTGCTGAGGTCCCTCAGTTCTTTCAAGTAGCAAGGAAAGTAAAACTGAGGTCTCCTCTCAAGGGATACATTTACCACAGTGCATTAACAGAGCCAGAGATTGCTGTGGCCTTTAGCCAGGACAGACCCACGGACAGGGGTGCAGGTGAGACCACTCAACCACCAGAACCTCACTGTGTGGGTTTCATCATTACTTTATCTGAGGAAGATAGAGCTCGTGGGGTGGGGTCTGCTACTGGCTTTATAATCTGTTCTTTGGCTATTACAGGCAGATTGAATAAAACGATCTGCTACGGAACAGCAGGGAGCCTAAAGGTGGAAATTGAATTCACTACTACCCCAAACCAAGATGCTGGGGTGGGAGTGGGAGCTATATTATTAATCACCACAGTGGGCGCTCCTTTCTGGTTTCCTACAGAGCAAGAGGAAAGGTAGCTTTCAACGAGAGACACATGAATCTCAAATGAGTACCTGGTGTACTGAGAGGAAGCATGCAGCCCTGGGCCTCAGCCACGTGTGGACAGCAGGAGCAGAGCCATCGCCTTGTAAAGGTCCAATTAGAGAAGAAGGGGTGGGTGCCACAGGGCCATGTACAGCCCACCCCCGTGAGGGCCACGGGGCCATGTACAGCCCACCGCCGTGAGGGCCACGGGGCCATGTACAGCCCACCGCCGTGAGGGCCACGGGGCCATGTACAGNGCCACGGGGCCATGTACAGCCCACCGCCGTGAGGGCCACGGGGCCATGTACAGCCCACCGCCGTGAGGGCCACGGGGCCATGTACAGCCCACCGCTGTGAGGGCCACGGGGCCATGTACAGTCCACCGCCGTGAGGGCCACGGGGCCATGTACAGCTCACTGCTGTGAGCAGTTTCCCCTTCCTTCCTACGAACTCTTGAAGTGGCTCTGACCGGCAGGTATTACCCATTTGCCTTGAATACAAGCACCTGAGGTTGTGCTTGGCCATTTTCTGCTCTGGAAGTCTCAGGGACCAAGGGTAGTTTGTGCCTGGCTTTGAATGATATCCTGGAGGCCCCTGATGCCAAGAGTAGTCTAGCATTGGAGAGCTTTTTCTAATTATGAGTTCTCCAGCATCAAATGTGAGTGGGACCTTCTCTGTTAAGCTCCAGGCTTTGCCTTGTGCTCCTACAGATTACCGTGGTGGGGTTAATTCTAAGAATGGATGCTGGTTCTCTTTACCAAGAAGGACTTCGCTTTCAGGGAAAAGAGGAATTCTCTCTAAAATCTAATTTGACTCTCCCCACACCTCCCCTGGGCTTGAGGCTGGCTCTGAGTCTGCTCCATGCCCCAGCCTCTCCTCCAGTGAAAAAGAAAACATAAGAAACACCTCCCAGATTGAGGACATTCGTGTGGGACAGTTGTGGTCATCAACACCCTAAAAGACAGCCAGAAACCTCAAAGCGTGTCAGTTAAACATTCTATGTTGCAGATCAACTAAAACTTATTAATGAAGAAACACAATTTCTGAAATATCTATTATAAAATAGCCTCCCATGCTTTTTAGTTTATAAATTAAAATAAGAGGCATGTAAATCTGTTAGTTAATCTATTTTGTACTAATAATACTAACAATACTAAATGTACTGCATATTTTTAAATAGAAAACAAGACTTTCCAAAACAATTTCATGAAAAGGCAAGCGCAGCCCACTGTGCTTGCACATGTCTCTAAAGTCTTTTCTTTTTTCTATTTATTTAATTTTATTTTATGTGTATGAGTGTTTTGGATGCACACATGTATGTGCCATGTGCCTGTAGTGGTTCAGAGGTCAGGAGAGGATGTTAGATAAGTGTGCTTCCATGAAGTTGCTGAGAATTGAACCTGGGTCCTCTGGAAGAGCAGTCAGTGCTCTTAACCTCTGAGTCATCTCTCCAGCCTCTCTCTTTAATGTCTGTTGCCATTTCCCATTCGGTGTTGCCTCTGGAAGGTGCCCCTCTGCATAGATTAAATACCTGTTACTTATCTAGACAAGTGGTGACTCTACTTCCTGGAGTAGCTTGGGGTGGAGGGCCCACACCACCCCTTTAAGAACTTCTGCATCATTATTTGGGGAGGAGTGGACTGTGTAACAGAAAGGTTTAGGTCCAGGTCTTGGGAGGAGAACCCCTTCACAGTTCACCAACATCACTGCTGTGGCACTTTGGACTTGAGATTCCTTACATATCTGAGTGTTTGTTTAAAGACCTGCACACCTATTTGAGCAGCTCCAGGACTGGAAGCCACTCACAAAGGACAAGCATATCCCTGTCCATCCCGAGAGTTCCAGAAAGGCCCTAGCCACCAGACGGCTTCTTCCTTGTTTTGCCTTGCAGAGGAGTTAAACTGGATGTGCCCACAGCCAACAAAAGAAGCAGGCACATTGAGGACCTAAAGAAGCAGCCTTTCCAGCAAGGGGCATGGGTTTCTCTCACCTAGCTTGATTGGACAAAACTGGTGGGCAGTTTATCAAAATGACTTGCACCGAGGGGTACATTTGGAAGCCAAGCAAAGTAGTCCCCCTCCCTTCCTCCCATCCCTCTTCTCTTCTCCCTCTTCCTTACTGTCTTCCCTCCCTCCCACCCCTCTTCCTTTCCCTCATACCCCTCCTCCTCCTCCTCCTCTCTTCCCTCCTCCATCTCACCTCCTCCCCGCTCCCACCCCATCTCTCTTCCACAGACCATTTGTTCTCCAGACTCAAAGCACTTCAGAACACCTCACATGTCTGCAGGTGCCAATCAAAAAGAAAAATAGGAAAGGGGCGAAAAAGTCACATTAGAATTCATAGAAGAAATGAGATTGTTTTTGAAACACCAGCAACTGCATTTCTTTGTTTTATTAGCATAAGAAAATTATTAATTCAGCCCAGACAAGGCATAGATCTCTGTCACATAAGACTCCGTCCCACCAGGGACCTTCACTCATGGGCATGATGATAATATCTCCCTCCATTTGCATAAATTTTTCCACTTTTCTCGGCCCCGTCATATACTCCATGGATTTAACTCTGGTAACTATGTGGAATAGAGTTTTTGCCCCAGGTGAAACCTGCAAGAAAGCACAGGGGTTTTACCTTATTACCACTGCGCCCCCAACATGAGCAAACACTTCAGATTCAGTCCATAACACTTCAGGAAAAATACCATTAATATTTAACATGTAACATTTTTATTGCATTCCGAAACTTAATCAAACTTTTTTTTTTCTATCTCTCAGAACTTGCCTTGGAGAGTGCAGAGATCTGGCCCTAACTTTGGGGAGTGACTCTGTAAATACTCTTCCTAGTGGGTGGGGCTGCTAATGACTAGGTGTCTCAGCACATAAGAACATGCACTGGTTCTTCGGTTCTGCTGTCACTGTGTATGTGCAGACACGCAGACACGCATGCAAGCCGATCTGTGTCTATCCTGTGATGCACTTCACCTGTCCATAGGTACAGACCTACTCAGTCAAGGTACAATAGACCTTCAGCTTCCAGAATGCTCCCTCAAGCCTCTCTCAGTCCATTACTCAGAGACAGACATTTTCTGGCTATCACTGTTCACACACACACACACACACACACACACACACACCCCTCTTTTCATGTGTATGTGCATTTGGTGTGCATGCATGTGTCTGCGTGGGTGTGGACTGTGTGTGCTCATGGATTTACATGCTTGTGGAGGCCTGAGGTGGTTGTTGGGAATCATCACTGGCCCTTTGGTTCTGCTGTTGCTGTGTATGTGCAGACACACAGACACGCAGACACACAGACACACAGACACACAGACACCAGTGAGGGCTCCACCATTTTATTCGTTGAGGCAGGGTCTCTCAGGCAAACACAGAATTCATGGAAATGGCTACTCTTGCTAGGCATCATATTCTGGGGAGTCCCATCTCGAATGTCCTGGGCTGGAATTACATACCAAGCCTCTACTTACACAAGTTTCTGGGAATCTGAATGTTGGTTCTCACATTTATCTGCCAAGTGTCTAAACTGCTAACAGGCTGGGCTCTGGCCTGAATTAACAGGAGACAGCGAGCTAAGCTTCCCTCTTCATCTCCATCTGCTTCCTGACTGTGGACACAACCTGACCAACAGCCTTACTGCCCTACCTTCCCCATCTGGATGGAGTGTACCTTCAGACTGTGAGCCAAAATCCTTCCTTAAGTTGCTTCTGTCACATGATTGTCACTCCAGTGAGAAAAGCAACTCACGCAGATGGATTTCAACACATCCCGTTTCGGAAACCACTTACAGAGGTGTGTGGACATGGCTGTTGGTGCCATGGGTGATGCTTTCCAAACTGGATGCCGTGGGAAACGTTGTGCAAAGGTCGAGAAGTCCTCTGCCTCCACCCATCTGTCCTTGGGACCCTGGAACCCAGCCCTTTGGGGCAGACTCTCTGAGGAAGCAGCAAATCCTCCTCATCCTGTGTAATTTTGGAAAGATCAGGAAGGTTCTACAAAAGAGGATTTGGTAGCTGAAGTTGATAGCAAAGGAAAATAAATGAATTAAAGAAAATAATCATCACTCCTCCAGCATCAACACACCCCAATTCCATGATAATTCAACCCAGACGAAGAGAACTTCAAACCCAGCCCTGGGACACTCCATCTGGACACTGTGGTACTAACAGTAGCAGACCCCTTGAAGGTGGGTACTTGACAGCTCTAAGCACCAGTGCTGGCTGAGAAGTTAGGAGATATCAGAGCAGACCCAGGAGTTGGATGAGACTCAACCAGTCTGGGTTTCCTCATCAGTGAAGTGATTTGGGGTGTTGACTACCCATTTCCTAACCTTCAGTCTCCTTGTCTATAAAATGAATATGAATGTCCTTGAAGACCACAGCTAAAGACACTCAGAACTCTGGCATTCAGCAGCGCTGCCCAGCCCAGCACACCAACATGAGTTTTTATTCTGACTTCACAGAACGTTGTTACATGGCCCCTCTGGATAGTATCCACGTGCTAGTTGGGTGATGTTGGAGCCATTAAGGTTGTTCCACAGCGATGGTTGTACATGTTCCCACCCATGGGACATGTTTACTGATGTGCTATGTACAGGGTGGAGGGAAGGTCTGTAGCATCATGTAGAAGGAGTTGATGGGTGTGTGTGATGAGCCCCATTTCCATAACCAGATCTCTGTAGAAATAAGGAAGAAACAAGATGTAAGAGCTCCATACATAGGAGATCAGAGAGTAGTGTTTCCATATCTAATGTGTTTTTTTTCCCTTAGATTCCATTGTCACCTATTCAGTTAATGATGGCCACTTCTGAGACTGGAAGAGGTAGGACCCTGTGCTAACCTAGTGTGGTAGTCCCTTATCTGTCGCCTCACAGCAATCTGGGGTGCATTGCAATGTGCCAGGGGTTTTAGCCTTAAAGAGCCCTGGGGCTCTTCTCTATTGACGGTAAGTCTCCCCCCAAACCTGCTGGTCTCATGTTCCTATTCCTGACTCCATTAGACAAAGCCAGGACTGGAGGAGGGAGGGACAACCTCTATCAAAACCTTGGGCATGGGAGCCAGCCTGCTGGTGGGTGGGCTGATGAGCAGTGATGACCACGTTGCTGTGGACAGAAAGAGAATGAGAGCTTGATAGGTGTAGCCATTAGGCTTTGATGGGTACACGAAAGGGCTGGGAGAGAAGGGACCTTCTGAGAAATCCCTGTGGGTCAGACTGGAGGCGCCCGAGGACATGGATACACAGCCGTCTCAGTGAGGGGAGGAGGTGCACACTGAGCAGCCGGGAGCTTGGAAGGACATGTGTGTTTTTCCTTGCACTGGGGCGAGGGAGCTGTGCTTTGAAGATGCAGCAAGGGGAATGTGTGAGAACTCGGGGCTCTGGTGGAAAGTTGGCTTTCCTGATTGGAAGCAGCTGTGGGCCTTTGACTTCTTGGAGGAGTAGACACGTCGGTGTCTTTATGGAGTTAGAGGTTATTCCAGATGACTTCCTGCCACCCAGACTGGATCGTAACCATTTTTCAACTTGCTCAGGCATCCACGACTTACTTAGGTTCTAGATGATAATGGAACACCCCATCCCTCTAAATCAATGACACCATGTTTCTCTCCCCTGCAGCACTTTGACGACTGAATTACCCAGAGAGACTCTCAGCATCCAGGCTCTGCAGATGTGTTTCTTTCCTTTCCCTCAGAGCAATTTGGGTCATAAAGGGTTCTGAGCAGAGAAATTGCCACGTCAAGTTCTTCTTCATGATCTAATTCTCAGGAGCCCCATGGGAAAAGGAAGCGTCTTAGAGAAGGGTCCGAGGGATTGCTGGATGATAATCAGGTTAGGAGACAATGCTTTGGACTTCTCTGGACGGTCTACTTATCTGTAGCACCTCTCTTTGAATGATAGATTATCGTGTATGTATATGTTTGTGTGTGTAAGGGCTCACCCACCTGCCTCTGCCTTCTCAGGGCTGGAGTTATAAGCACACCATGTTCAGCTTCTGATTTTTCTCTCTTTTATTTACGTGGGTTGGAAGCTGCAAGTTAGGTCTTCATGCTTGCAAGGCCATCTCTGCTGGCTGGGCTGTCTCAGGACTCTACCCTCTGAGCTATCTCCCCGTCCTCAAGGGCTCAGTCCTTTAGCAAACTATCTTTAAAAGTCATCTAATATTTACAAGATAGGTTGTAGATCCAACATGGAACTCCCAGAAACTTTTCATGCAGTTTCCTCTGCTGATGACATCCATTTCTCTGGGGTGGATATGTCACAGACTGGATAGATCACAGGTCCATTCCTTTCGACTGAACCATACAGATTCTTGGTCTTCCACTAGTTTTTGCCTAACATCTTGAGCCTGGTCTGGGCCTTCATCTGGACACTCAGCTTGTCAGTGCCTTTGGTTTTTGTTTTGTTTTGTTTTTCCTTATTTTTCATGACTGTGTTAGGCATTTTGTTGCTGTTATACATGACCCAGGGGACCTTTTAGAGGTGCAGAGTTTCTGAGGTTCATTTTGGCTCACAGTTTCATAGTTTTCTGTCCATAGTCAGATATCAATTAGGGTGAAATACGACACTTTCTTTTGAATGATATATTATCATATATATGTTTGTGCATGTAAGGGCATATAAGAGTCATGACTGTGGTTCAGTGGAGAGGCAGAAGAGCATCATGTGGGAAAACAAAGCACCTTACTTCATGTTGAACAGGAAGCAGAGATGGGGATATAAAGAAGGCAAGGGTAAAGGCATTCCTTTCTAGGACATGTCCTAGATATGACCTATGTCCTTCAACCAGACCCCACCTCCTATTCTACTGAATTCCAGCCATACCATCATGTTTAAAGCCTATCAAGGATCCATCTGCTGCCCAGTTCAGAGATTTCACAGTTGAGTCAGGCCTAAGATTGGATCTGGGGACCAAGCCTTCAGCACAGGAGTCTTTGCAGGGAAGTGACGTTGACCTTGGCATGACCTTGGACATGCTGAGGTAGTATGGCCATATCTTTTATGCAGTTTTCCTCAGGTCAGGTTTGCCTGGTGTTTTCACCACAACTGACTGGGCTTATAGTTTTTAGGGAAGATGATGGAGGGAACGCATCCCTTCATGCTGTCAAAGATACTGGCCTTGATCCCACTGGGTCACTTTGGAGACATGGTGATGCGCATGGAAGGGGCTAAGAAGAGCATATACACAGTCCACATTGCCTAGGAGGATAAAGCAAGTAGGTTTGGAAGACTTCTCACTTTTTCAGGTAACAGTGTCCACTTCAGTTTCCCACAAAGATGAACCAGGCTGGGTCCTGTCCTCAAGGAACCCCGAAATTGGGGACTAGATGGTGACTTTACCTCGATCCCAGTAATGCTCCAGTCTCTTTGCTTTGTTCAGCAGCTCCTGAACAATCGTCTCTGCTCAGAGCAAAGGCCGAAGCTCTTGGCACCCGGGGTGTGTGGGAAACCAGAATATGAAACAGCATAGCAATTGCTGGCCAAGGATGAACAGCCCAGAAAACAAAAGGAAGAGGATTAGAATGACGGGCCCAGCATGCGGTGGGGACAGCAAGCCATAAGAAGGGAGACCCTTTGTGTAGCAGAATGACTCTCAGGAGGACAGTGTGGCCTGGAAGGTCATCCGCTGCAGCTGTCCTTAACTTCTCAGACAACGACGGAAGGATCCGTGCCAAGCAGCCCAGTTCCACTCTTCTTGGTGCAGAAACAAGCAACTTTCTCACCAGGTCCCCTTCAACCTAAGTTGAAACCCAAGGCCTCTGCTACACACCAATATGGAGGAAAAGTCCTACCCCCCCCCCCCAGATACACGAGTCATAGAATATTCTTGGAAGGCATGAAACACATAAAAGTCACTTTGCAAAATAGGAAGTTCTGTGCAAATGTGAGCCCCTAAATGAAAGGACAGGAGGCCTCACCGTCCTCTGACAGCGTCTTCTCACTAGAGTCAGCCCCTCAAGTCATCTTGACTAGAAGTCTTTCTGCAGGGGACATATATCTATACCAGAGTGGCCATCACAACAAACAAGGCAAGCCCTACCTTCAGCTTTTACAAGAAGTAAAGGATCTTTAAATGACCATCCTCCTCCCATGACACATAGTCTGACTACTCAATGCTCAAATCCAGCGTGCCTGCTCTCAGGAGATAGTCCAGCGACCGTGCTTCACCACAGCACACTTTACTGTTTCCAAGGCCAGGTACGACAACTCACTGCTGAAGCAGTGGGTTTGCCGTGAGTTTGAGGGAAGCCCGGACTACAGAGTAAGACAAAAATGTGTAAATGGTTGCACTTGTAGGCTCTCCTCGGCTCACAGTAGGACAACAGCCTGGTAACACAGTGATGGAGACTTGGTGGGATCTGGAGTCCCCTGGGAGACATGTCTTAGCTCGCTTGTGAGGGAGTTTCTAGAGAGGGTTAGCCCTGAATGGGGGTCGGTATCATGCATAGACCAGGACACCCATACTGAGCACAGAAAGGAGGGCAAAGTCAGGGGCCCACCAGTGCTCGCTCCTCTCGCTCTGCTTCCTGACAGGGTTGCTGGCAAGCAGTGGTCACTGCCTCACCCACCATGCTAGACTTGCCTTTCAGGCTGTGAGGTAGAACACAGTTTCCCCTCCTTGGGTTGCTTTTGGAGGGTGTTTTGTCTCAACAACAGGAAAAGCAGCTAAAACTCACGAGCCAGAAGCTTCTAAGTTGCCAACCAACCCTCCTAGCTTACTTAGGCTTAGCTCAGAATACTCACATCAGCCTCAACATGGGCAAAACCATCTCTCACCAGGCTGCTACATCAAAGACTGCACTACAAGTAAAAATGGGGGCTGGAGAGATGACTCAGGGGTTAAGAACATCTGCCACTCTATCAAGAAGACATGTAGCCATATGGGGCAGTTCCCAAATGTCTGTAACTTCAGCTCCGAGGGGTCTAGTGCTCTCTTCTGGTTTCCAGGCCTCCAGTCCTCCAGGCTTCTGGAACACCTGCATACATGTGCACCCATATGCACTGGCATGTGTATGCACACACACACACACACACACACA
>NC_034592.1:157036069-157037932 GCF_900095145.1 Mus pahari
ACACATACACACATACACACACATACACACACACATACACACACGCATACACACAGTGACATGGAAGACTTGTCTGAGTGATTGAGGTATACTTTCTACTGAACCCTCTACCTCCACGTGTTTTAAAACTTACCCCAGTCCCACCATCCTCAGCCAGGCCTTGTCCCTTTGCTTTGGAGTGTCTCTTGTCCTCAAGAACTCCAATGAGATTTTCATCCTTGAGGTAAAAGCAGCAATCATGACATCTGCCTTTTCCCTTTACAAATAACAATTTCAAGCCATATTTTCCTATTTGTTTAAAAAAAAAAAAGACCTCATGGCTCATCTGGAATCATAAGAGATCAGTTCTTGTTTATTGGTGAGGGGCAGGCAGAAGAAAGACCCAACAGTGTTGTTGACCCAGTCTCTCAGGATTTGGGAACTCTCCAAAGCTCATCAGACAGTCTCTCAGCTCTGTATTCCTCACTAGGACTGCACAGAACATCTAGACCTGGCTTAGTAAGGCACAGTATAGTGCATTTATTCTTAGTAAGGCACAGTGTAGTGCATTTATTCTTAGTAAGGCACAGTGTAGTGCATTTATTCTTAGTAAGGCACAGTGTAGTGTGTTTATTCTTAGTAAGACACAGTGCATTGCACTTATTTTTGACACTATTTTCCAGGGAAAGGTCCAAACCCTAGATAGACACTAACCAGTTATCGTGTGTCTCTGAGAAAATAGGAAGAACATGGGGCCAGCTTCTGATGAGAAACAGAAGCCTCTAGCTGGGGGTCAGATGGAGCCTTCAGGAAGACATAGCACAGACGTGAGGCTGACCTGCATTTTGGTTGCCTGATGATGGTTACCTGTCCAAGCAGAGCTCCTGTGAGGGTGACAGGCACACCGATTTCACAGATTATCCTCACTGGCAGGAGTGGCTGGGCACGGCAAAGTCTCTTCCACTTGAGCTTGCCTGGGTGGTACTCAGTCCCTGTCTCCCCTCTGGTTTGTGTACCCGGAGTCTGGAACCCAAAACAATGCTCAGTAAGGCTTTGCTATCTCACCAGTTAGAAGCTCGAATAGACCAGGGTCCCACATCATTGCCCATAGACGTTAGGCCAGATGTTTCTTTGTTCTGTTCAGTGTAGTGTTCACAGCATCCTTGCTCTCTACCCATGAGATTTCAGCAGCCAACAATGTCCAAATACACAAGGATGTAGCAATTCAAAGTGTGTTTTGATGTTGTCAACTATCCCCAAAAGAGCAAACCTCTGTCACATAAGCTTACTTACATCATGTTACCATGAAGAACTTTCTGGGACTAGGAAGATGGTGAGGTCCTTGCCACAAAGAGTTCAGATCTCCAGCACCCACATAAAGGCTATGTGTGGCAGCAGGAAGCTATAATCCAGTACTGGGAAGGCAGAGACAGTACCAACCCCTGGTGAGCTCCATGATCAAGAGAGATCCCATCTCAAACTCTAAGCAATAGAAAAAGACAACTAATGTGGACCTGTGGCTTCCACATGCATGCACTCACATGTACACACATGTAGACCACACTCACAAAACATGTAATTTCCTGAGCATGTTCCCCAAACTCCTATGCAGAGGGTGCTGGAGGGAGATGGTTTAACAGATAAAATCCTTGCCATGTGATTATGGGAACCAGAGTTTGGGTGCTCAGAATCCTTTGAATGCTGTGTGGTTTACCAGCTTGCTTACAGTGAAAGTACTCAGATATGTGAGCTTGCTGGCAAGTGACTAAGGAAGATTCCTGATGTCAACCTTGGTTTCCAAAGCATGTGCAACACTCAACAGCCCCATACATACCACTCACACACACACACACACACACACACACACACACACACACACACACA
>NC_034592.1:157038033-157054350 GCF_900095145.1 Mus pahari
CACACACACACACACACACACACACACACACACACACACACACACCACAAACATAAGAAAGAGAGGGGGAAACCAGTAGATTGGACCTCATCACAGGAAATAGAATAAAATCCGATGAGAGCCCATCCATGGGTCTGGAAGGGCACGTCTTGCTCCTGCTCCTACTTAATGGCTCTGAAGAGCATTGCCACATGCAAAAGCTGAAGCTGACCCAGCCACTTGCCTTCTTGGAGTTTCTGGGAGCTACACGGGCCTCCTTTGTCCCAGGCTTCCTCGACATTCCCTGCTGGGTCACGGGGACTCATCTCCTCTCAGCCTGACCCCTTCTCCCCATCCTCTCATTTAGACCCTGTCTGTCTCTCAGGAGCGGAGAGGTTTGAAGGGGGTAGAAGTTTGCTTATCATCTTAACAGCCTTTATTTATTTGGAACGTCAAATTCCTCTTGAGATGACAAATTCTCTCTGTGCTGAAGGTATGCAGCAGGCTGTTTATAACGGATCCTGTAATTAATTGGCCCCTGTCCCTGGGCGTATGTCACCCATCCTCTGGCTAGAGTGTGTGAAAATCTCACAAGGGCCCTTGCAAGGTTTATGTTTCCTTCATGGTCACCTGAAGGGAGGAGACCTTTCAGGCCGGATCTCCAACACCTTGTTTTTAAAACTTGGTCTCTAGCATAAGTTATGTTCCCCCTATATGGCCCCATTATCTTCTCTGGAATCTGGGTGCCTCTAAAGGCCCACTGCTCCCCAGAACGGGTCCCAGTGGATCTGAGAATTACTGTTTCCCAAAGTTTATTTAGACAACCTCTGGCCCGCTTTCTGCTTTATGTAAGTGTTTTCTCCTGAGCCCCCACGCCTTGTTTTCCCAAGAGTCTAAGGCTACTGCTCAACATGAAGTCTTATTCAGGATTCCATTGTGAACCAGAACAAAGGCTCTGAGTCAACACAGCCTCAGCTGAGGCAAAAGGAGGCTCCAGGCCCACCCAACTTTTACCCACAATGCTTTTCTGTTTCTCAGGAAAGTGTGGTGAACATGGACCCATGGTGAAAGACAACCTAAATATGTCGTAGCCTACGGTGCTTGTTCTCAGTGTGGGGTTTAATCTCATCACATCCACCTTGCTGGGAAGCTTCCAGGATCCTTCAACTTTCCAGTAATCACTCTGTCTCCTCTTCACCCGAAACACAGAGTTTGGGTGAAGGAGCAGAAAGGGCAGTGGTCAAAAGGAAATGTCACAGGCAGTCCTGTGCGCCTTAGTGACAAGCCAAAAGGTTGACTTTAAATTAATTGAATCAGTCAAATCAGGAAGACAGAAGGCCTGGAAAACCAATTATTCAATATGCCAGCTCTTTAAACTGATCTGATCAAATCAGTGGGTGAGCCCAGGTCCTGCCTGGAGGAACCCGGGCAAACATCTATTTTATAAAAACTGATCTATTTTTTAAAGGAAATCTGAGGGACAAATACAGAATGGTTAAGTTGAAAAAACAAAAGTGTAAATAGCATAGAATCCTTTTCCCTGCCTCTGCCAACTCTCTGGAACAATTTGTCATTTAATTTTTCTGAACATCAAAAGAATTCCTTAACTTGAGATATTTTTCCAAAAACATTATTAAATGACATATTTATTCCAAACAAACAGTGAGCTGGAGGGAGGCCTTCCATTATATATGTACCGACTAGGATGTGAGATTAAAATTCCCCCAAAGCTGGAGGCTGTGTTCCTCCTCTTGCCTCCTCTCCCCCATAGCTTCTTTCTTCCTTAAAAACAAACTGTAGACATATTACTACTCACAAAGAGTATGCCACTCTGGCTCCTTTAAAGATGATGATGGTGATGATGATGATGATGATGATGGTGATGATGATGATGATGATGATGATGATGATGATTACATTTATGCATGGGGTGAAGGGTATGTGCTACAGCTTGCTTGTGGAGGGCAGAGGATAGATAACCTGTAGGAGTTGGGTCTCCTTCCACCCAGGAACACAGGTCACAGTCAGGCTTGACAGCAAGCTCCTATACCTGCTGAGCCAGCTTGCCTGCCCTCCTAGGTGTTCTCACTTGAATTTCTCTAGGTTTAGCGATAGGAACATTTTCTCACGTGCTTATTGGTCAATTATATATTTTTCTTTGGGGGAAAAGCATGTCTCTAAGTTCTTTGCCACTTTTGAATTTTTGTTGTTATGGAGTTTTGGAATCTGTTGCACATGGCGCACGCACTTCACCTCTATTGGATAAGTGACTGCACACACCGCTTGTTCTGTGTCTCACCTCTTGGCTCCGTTCACAGTGTCTCAGTGCACAAAGGGGCCTGGAGTTGACATGGGTCTAGTTAGCTATTTCTGCCTTTGTTGTCTGCATGCTTTCTTCTAAGAGATTTCTGGTATGAGTTTTACAGTTCTTGTAGTATGTCTTCAGACCTTTGGTACAATTTATGCTAATTTTTAGTATAATACTTCATTATTTTGAGAACTCTATACACAAACGCAATGTGTGTTAGCCATATTCACCCCATTCCTTCCAGAGCCACTCTTACCCTCAAGCTCCACTCCTTCCCAACTTCCTGTCCTCCTTCCTTCTTTATTAGCCCACTTGTTCCAGTTTGTGCTGCCCAGACAACTTTGCTTGTGGCATCAGGGTTGACCTACCAAGGGTCACACACCCTCAAAGAAAATGGATTCTCTCTTCTCCACAAACCATTAACAGTTAGCAACTCCTGGGCTAGAGGTGGAGGGTTGTGAGCACTTCCTACCTGCATGATGGGCTGTTGCTTGGCTTGATCTTGTCCAGGTCTTACACAACTGTGGTGCACAATCATAGCTGCTGTGAGTTTGTGAGTCGAGCTGCTCTTCACAACCTGGACTCATTGTTTCTCCTTCCTCCTTTCCAAGCTCTGACTCATACAATCCTTCAACTCCCTTTCCCTTGATGGTCTTTGAACACTACGGGGAGGAGCACAAGACAGAAGTTTCATCTATGAATAAGTACACCACAGCCACTGTGACCAGGTGTGGGTTTCTGCAACACCCACCATTTACACCACAAGGAAGCTTCTCTGGCAGGGTCTGAGAGCGAAGCCAATCTGTGGCTCTATAGACTTGGATTTTAAGGGCAGTTTGAGTATATATCCACTTAGCAACATAACAGTAGTAGAGTCTCCACTGGGGCTTGTGAGCTCCCTAAACATGGGCTCTGGGTCAGGTTTACAGTATGGGGCATGGGTTTCCTCCTATGAAGCAGCTCTGATATACAATCACAAAGTGATTACTACAATGGTTTGAATGGGGATAACTCCCATCGACTAATATATTTAAATCCCCAGTTGGTGGAAGTGTTTGGGAAGAGTTAGAAAGTGTGGATTTTTGAAGGAGAAATGCCAATGCAGGAGGGCTTTGGGGTACTAAAGCCCATGCTGTTCCCAATTGGCTCATATATAAGCTCTCAGCTATTGCTTCCTCACCATGTCCCTACCGCCATGCTTTCTGCCATGATGGTCATAGACTCTAACTGGAACCATGAGCCCTCAAATTAAATGCTTTCTTTTATAAGTTGCCTTGGTCATGGTGTTTTATCATAGAAAAGTAATGATATAATATAAATAGAACCAAAAACTAATTAAAAAGTAACTAAGACAGTTAATCTTATAACTTCCATGCCATTGTTGTAACTATGAGCATATCTTGCCACACTGGCTCTTACTATAGCTCACAGGTTGAACTAATTTTGGCATGTGCTGTCAGTAAAAGTCCAACTTCATTCTCATGCACATAGATACTGAGGTCTCCCACCATCATATGTTGAAAAGATTGTCCCTTATCATTGAAAATTCTTGGCACTTTTATGAAAATAGTTCCCTCATCTTTCTCTTCAGGTCTTCCTTTTGTGGTTTATACCCTAGAAATTCTCACTGTATTGAGATTTCCTCTTTTGAATTCTCCACTTCATGGATCCCAGAACATCTCCGTGTCCATCTAGCTGAACTACCGTATGATAGATACTGAGAATGGTGTGTGATTTTCTTGTGATTTTGTACCTTGGTGTTGTTGAGCACTTTTCCTTTTTACTTGCTAGAGTTAATCTGGATCAATGTCGTCAGGCCGTATCAGCCCATGTTACTTGTGGAGTGCTACAGAAATCGGTATTTGATGTGGGCAGACAACGAGCCATCCCTCAGCATCTCTGGGGATCATATGGTTTATTTAATGACTCCTTTCACTTCCAAGGGTGCTAACATCTTTAGATGCTCAAGTCTTTCATACACAATGACACTGTAATTGCTCATAACTGATGTGCATCCTCTTGCATATTTTAAGTGTTCTAGATCACACTACCATCTCACGCAATATCAATGCTACACAATTTGCCATTATACTTATTGACTGTAAATTAATTATTAGAAATGGTCTGTCCATATTCATAATAGTTGCATTTGGCCCCCAAATGCTTTCCATCGAGCTTGGTTGGATCCATGGTTGTGGAATCTACAAGAAACTGATGATTTCCCTTTCTCCTAGCTAGGGTGCAGCAGGAGTGACTGCCAAAGACTCAGTTTCTAACAAATTGAACAAACAAATGAGCCCAGGACAAATGGCCCTTAGGACAGTGGAAGTGGCCACTGGTGTGAGGATGTCACCTCACACCCAGTGTCCTAGTAGGGTGGGAACACAAGTGGATTCTCCCCTTCAGGCCCATTTTTCTAGGTCTCACTTCTGATCCTCAGAACTGTACCTCCAGGTATCTTGTTCTGAGTTTCTGCCAAGTGAGCTTATCCCAGAACCTCACAAGAAATCTGTCTGCACACAGGTCCCGGGTCAGAGTCTCTGACCCAGCCTCACCCTTGCTCCTGTGTGGTGATTTTGCTGAGCCCTGCTAAGTCTTTAGTGTCCTGGTCCATAAAAGAGTAAACACGCTTGATTATGCTTCTGTATACAAGAGAGGCTAGGCTATAGTGCTGGGTATCCCAGAAGTAGCTCAGCTTAGGTACCACTTCAAGACCACTGGTGTCATCAAAAATGGATTAATGGGGGACATGTCAGAGGTAAGGAGATCAAGGATGAACATACAGCAGCTCCCAGCATCTTTTAACCACTGTGTGCAGAGCAGGCAGCTCCCTGGTATGCATCTTCACACTCATCTACATGCCTCTGTCCAGAGGGCTCATCTGTCACTCTTTTTTGTGTCCCGCAACGTTAGGTGATGTTAACATAGTTTTGCAATGCTAGTGATGGTGCTGGTGAGATGAGGCAGGCTGGTGGGAGCCGTTGGGTTCCTGAACTAAACTTAGGCCTGTTCTATAAGGTATCGGAGGAACTGGGCCGGTGTGAGGAGAGGGATCACAGATGCAGGAGCTGGGGGCAGATTATCTCAGTGAGCTGGACTCTGTTGCTGGCCTTCAAGAACTCTTTCACTCTCCTCTCATGAAATCTCTTCTCCGTGTTGTGTTCAAGTCTGAAAGAAAGGCCAGTGGGGCTGAGTCGAGTTTCAGCTGCTGTGTGCTAGGGGTCCCCTCTACTCGCACAGCTCCCTTTTCCACACACCTTCTTGGCAGTCCCTCCTCCAAATGGTCTTCCAGTCCTAGAAGCCTTTCAAATCCTTTCTGTACAATCTTTTCTGCCTTCCAACTTCAACCTATTCAAATACCCAGTTATTTTTGCCTGTATAGCAGCAGTTCTTGATCTGACCATGGACCTGTATTCTGGCCACTGGTCACTCTAGACAAAGCCACCAATAGCTCCTGTTTCATCCATATCGGCATCCCAAGTGGCTTCCTGTCTGTTTCTTTCATCAGTATAGTCTATTCTCTTACATAGCCCTAGAGCAGTGGTTCTCAACCTGTGGGTCATGACCCCCTTCACTAGGGCTGCCTAAGACCGTTAGAAAACACAGATATTTGCATTATGATTCATAACAGTAGCAAAATTGCAGTTCTGAAGTAGCCTCAAAATAATTTTACGGTTGGGGAGTCACTGCAAGGTGAGGAGCTGAGTTAAAGGGTCACAGCGATAGGGAGGCTGAGAACCACAGCCTTAGAGGGTTCAGAATGTGTTTCTGAAAGCCACCAAATGCAGAGTCTGGGCCAGAGAGCGAAGCTGAGAGTTCCTGAGGAAGAAATAGTCTTAACCAAGAGGAAGGAGCCAAGATTAAGACAGTAGTCTTTAGCTTTACAAGATGGAGCCTTCACCCATGGAGAGGTATTCCCAGACCTTCAACCTGAAGGACTTGCTCTCCTACATTCCCAACTTGCTTGAGATCAATGTCTCTTCTATTTCAAGGTCTCTGCTCTTGAGGAGGAATGTCATTCTTTCATGGGTCCCACAGTGGCACTTTTGGAAACATAACTTGACTTCGAGTCCCAGGATCCTTAACCGGAGATATTTTCCAAGGACAGGGCATCCAGTGTTTCACCTTTGCTTGAGTTAGATCATGAATTTGGGGATTACTAAGCTGATGATATCCAGAGGAGATTTTAGATGCAGTGTGGATGTGTCAGGTAGACTTTAGGTGTTGGGAAGTAGTGAATGCATTTTGCATGTGGGATGAATATGCATTTTGGGGATCCAGGGGGAAGACCATAGTGAATAAAATAGCAGTTCCCCCAAAAGATCTGCCCAGAACCTGTGAATGTGGACTTACTTGAAGGACAGAACTTTTGTGGATATAATTAGGTACTGAGGTAAAATCACTTTATATCAGTTTGGGGCTTAAATCTAGAGACAGCTGTTCTTACATCAGGGAGGAGATAAAGGGCAGGGAGGAGGAAGCCAGGATGGAGACAGAGATTGGCATGGTCCTGGACTCCCAGGAAGTCTCTGCCTTAGAACCCTTGCTTTGAGTGCAGCTATGGAGACCTTGGCTTTAGAACTTCCTTAAGGCACTGACTCTGTGCAGTGCTGCTAACAGGTTCCCTCCCCTCTTCCTTCTGCCAAGTCAAACTCCACCTGGCCAGGCTCCCCTCCATTTCCTTTACAGAGAGCACTTTGGGCAGATGTGTAAGTTACTGGCTCCTCCATCTTTGGGATGAGCTCAAATGTCTATCACCAGGGAGGTCTTTGCAGACCATGCATAGATTAGTGGCCTCCCTCCATACTCCATGTTGCTTCACTTCATTCAGATCCTTTAAGGGATCTTCAGTTCGTGTTTTCTTTCCATGTTATTTACCTTCCCATTGCCTGCTTTCTCTCCATCATCTGCATGAGCACCCAGGGGGCTGCAGCCTTGCTTCCTTGTGGAATGTACGAGGCCTGGTGAATGAGAGTCAGAGGTGGTGATTGTCCCTTCCCCTACATGGTTGTCACTCATGGCTACCTGCATTCTGACTGTAAGTTTGCCAAGATCACATAACATGTTGTTTGTTATCGGTCTCTTTGCTGGTTTCATGTCAACTAGGCTATAGCCATCTAAGAGAAGGGAGCCTCAGTTAAGAAAATGTCCCCCAAAGACCGAGTTATAAGCAAGCCTGTTAGGCATTTTCTTAATTTGTGATTGATGTGGAAGGGCCTAGTCCATTATGGGTGGGATCATCCTTGGGCTGTGTGATCCTGGTGAGCAAGCCAGTCACTAGCACCCATTCATGGCCTCTGTGTCAGCCTCTGCCTCCAGGTTCCTGCCCTGCTTGAGTTCCTGTCCTGACTTCCTTTGATGATAAAAAGGGATGTGGTAACATAAGAAAGGAAACCCTTTCCTCCACAGTTTGCTTTTGAGAAACCCTAACTAAGAAATCCTGTCTATCTTCAGTCAGTTTTTCAGTTCTTCTTTCTAGGCACAGGGTCCCCCAAGGTCTAGTTCGCCTAATTAAGACTAACAAGTTAATGACCACCAACATCCATTTTGTCCAACAGCTCCATGTTGAGAGGTCATTGCCAGGCACCTGTGCTGGTCACATACAAGAGGAGGTGAATGAGTTGGGTACCACCAGAAACAGACTGTCAAGTGCCACAGATGTTTGTGCAGGGTGTGAACCCGCTTTCAAGTTCTCTGAGGTCATGACTCACTGCCTCTTATCTCTGGGATAAACCTAGGCTAGCCAGGAATGGGAGGAGCCTTTTGATTACCATAGAAGCTAGCAGTTGGTAGTCAATCTTACAAGCCAGTGCATCTGACTGGGCAGTGGCTGGGGAGTCCCTGCCATCTTTCGGTGGCGTGGCAAGTTCCCAGCCTTTGTGACCAGGACAGTACCTGCAATGAGTCAATTCTAAATGGAAAAAAGATTGTAGAAGCCCAGGAGAGTCCTGCAGGGTCTTCAAGGAGGCACTAGTTCACCTCAGGAGTTAGCATATCTTACCCATGAGCACTCTCATTCACATTTCAGATGTCAGTTCAGCTCTGCAAAATCATTTGATGAGACCTACCATGTGCTGTGGTCCTAAAGATGGTCCATTTACATCTGAGGGCCATGCTAGGATGGGAGATGTGACCACAGACACAAGGAAGGTGAGGAAACTCAGGAGTCTGGCAGCAGACAGACCAAGCTCTGGCCCCAACATCTCATTTCTTAGCTTTATGACCCAAGTCCAGCTACTTAATCTTTTAGTTACTGTTTTTCCTTGGTGGTGAGCATGCTCAAGAACATCTGCTCTGTGTAGACCATAGAGGGAAATGATGACTCAGCAGGTGGAATTTTCAACAACTTGCAAAACCTCTCTCCACTTTCACCCCTGGTCAGGGGATGAGAAATGCACCCTTTGCTACCTGCATTTCCCTTGGTAATCCTGTGACGGAGACCTCACCTCCCGTGCCTGTTGGTGCTAAAGCACAACACCTGGTTTGAGGTAGACTGTGTACAGGATCACATGTTCTTGAAGCAGATTCATTCCATCGCAGTGTTGATGTTCTAATTAATTCTTAGATTCTGCAAAAGGATTGACTATCTCCCAGCCCCACAAGCTAGGACTGCTTTGGAGAGATGGTCTAGTAGCACTCAGCCCATCACCTGCATCGTCTGCTCAACACGGAGCAGGCAGTGGTGGGTCCTTGGATGATGGGAACACTGGCCGTGGCAGCAATTTGCTGGGTGACTCTGAGGCACACCCCAGCAGACCTTTGGAACCAGCACCGAGCAGTTTGTGCTGACACACCCTCTCCTGGGATGTCCCTTTGACCTTCGACCAGAATGGAGGGCATTAGGCAGAGATCCTCAGGTCTCAAGTCGAGAGTTGCCCAAAGGCAACCCCACTAGGAAGTCCATTTATTAGAGCTGCTCTCCTATTGGCTGCCCGTACCTGCTTATTTGCATGCCGGATGTTCCCTCTTCCTGTTTCTCTTTCCATCTTAGTATCCGGGCATGAGCTGGGCCCTTCTCTGCTTCTACAGAGGACGTTAAATTGCTGGGGTCTAACCCTTTGGACTTGATTTCCACTCACTGTCATCTCTACCGGTGGACTTTCCCCAGGCTGATGTTGCCTTCCTGCTAAAGCATAGGTTCTTAGGAGGAAGGCTAAGTGTTTGCCAGATGAGCAAGTGCTACTGCCGAAGCTAGATAAGCAAGGAATGCTGTTGGAGCTAAAGATTGCCACAGTGCCATCAAGCAGAGGCAGGAAGTCTTCCAAGATTAGTCTCGACATTGGCCTTGTAGCAAAAGGGATGATGACATCCATATGTGAAGTTATTTTGAGGTGCATATTATTACACACATGTCATTTCAGTTAAATCCTTCCCAACAGCGTGGTGAGCCACCGAGGCATTGTTACTGCTACCATTTTCTTCCCAAGGAGGAAGCTAAAGCTTGCAGACCTGAGCCACGCGTTCACAACCTGTATTCAGAGCTGCACCTGAATGAACCCGAGCTGGAGTGCTGAAGCCTTCGCCCACAATATATCAAAAAGCAGGTGGAAAGGGGCAGCTAAAACCTTAATCTTTTAGTACACAGTAATATCCGGTTAGATGGGCAACTGTCACGGTTTGGGTCCATGTGTTTAATTTTATCATTTCTTTTTGTTTATAACACGTGAGGCTGGTTTCCATTTAGGTAACTGACGCCATCTCTTTCTAAAGCAAACATTTTGAGGGGATTTTTTTTTTTTTTTTAAATCAAGTAAAAAACAAAAGCAACGTGAACCCAGGTTCAGGCGATCATTCAGTTACATCATAACTCCAGATAGATTGTAGAAGATTATAGAAGACAACCATGTCCTAAGACCCCTGAGACATGGCATTGCCTCCAGTGAATGGCTCCTTTGCAGCTGGAGACCCCACTTCCTTCCAACTGTGTCTGTCTCCCATTGTTCTCCCGAAACTCCCAGTCTTTTCCTTGACCTCCCTGGCAAACCACAGAGACTGCCGCACCTCTGCAAGCTGCTGGGTACCAAACACAATGCTCTGGATCCCCTGGTGATTGACGGACTCATCCCTGGTGGGCCTAACTGTAGTCACGTGACCATACCCCGATTTCCGCATCTGTCGTGAATTAATCATTTATTGACAGCATTGAGGAACAGGCAAGTGCCAGGCTGGGGACTTATCCCAGGAGCCCCTGGCATCCTTTCCTTTTAATGGCTTGGTTTGAGCCATGGTGGCCAGGGTAGAAGTATAAATGACTAACCTACCAGGGGTTCTGGGTTCTGAGGGAGCTAGAGAAGGAACAGAAGGAAGAACCAGGGGTAAATATGACAGCAGCTTTGGTAAAAGGCACATCTAATGCCTTCACCCACTTTGTATCTTTAATCTCTTCTCTGGTGACAGTCCTGGTGATGGCCTACACCGGTATATAGCACAGCAGGTAGAAAATACAAATGCTTTAGTGTTTTCATAGACTGAAAGTCTACAAAGACAGGGGAGTCTAGATGCATGCCTGTTTTAGGTAAGGCTTGATCTGGGTCCTCAACTTGTGCCTGTGTAGACCCAGGTCTCTCATCTCTCCATTCTGTTGTCTATAGTATTCCATCACATGTAACCCTAGGTCCCAGAAAAAGAGCAATCTTCTGTCTTCTGAACGTCCAGTTAATGCCTCCTGGTGTGTCAGGGCTCCAACTTAGGGACGTGCCTGCCCAGAGAGTATGGTTTGTTTGTTAGACACTGGAGTTCATAGCACCTAGGTTAGAATGGCACCCAAAGCCCCACCACTTCCATTCTAGCCAAGTCACCTCCTCCCGAGCCTCAGTATTCATGCCTGAGAAATGGGAGGGTGGTGGCACCCACTTGGTAGATGGGTGTGAGCAAGCTGAGAAGTATCCACTAAGTGTTAAGTTTAGGGGCTGGGCTTGGGGTACAGCAGGGATCTGGTAGGAATGATCTATGGCACCCAATGATGGGAAACATTCTCACTAATCATCATGGAAAATGGCATTTTGTAACTACTATGAAGAATGCTGTATCAGTTACTTTTCTTGTCACTATAACTAAATGTTTGACAGAAAAGACCTTAAGGGAGGAAGGCTCATGATTTGAAGGATTCGGCCCATTATGGTAGAGAAGGATTGGTGGCAGAATTGTGAACTAGCTAATCCCATTGTGTCTGTAATCAGGAAGCAGACAGGGGACATACCTTCTCTTTCCGTAACATCTAGTCAATGCCTTCTGGCCACTGGGGGTGAGCCTTGAGGTTTTATAACCTGACCCCATTCAGGTCTCTTGGGGAACATGACTTGAACTTCACCCTCATCTTGGGGTTTCCCTTCCTATTCTTTAAAAGGGGGCCCCTTCTCTCCACCCGGGCTGTGTCCAACCCTTTCCTCCTTAACACTCATCCATATGTGCTGGTTAGAATATGAGGTGTTCTTCCTAAGACTCATGAGCCAAAGGCCTCTGTTCCCCAGACCATCAGAGCTCTTTTCCAATCCAAGGGCTAACATCCTGATATATTCACAATTTCATATCAATGTTGGGAGAAGTTAGAATCTTAGTGGTGAGGCTTGGCTCATGCTACAGATGACTGTAACACAGCTTTGTAAGGAATAGTGTGTCCTTGGCCCTCTCTTCGGGTGGGCTACTGCCATGAGGCAGGTTCCTTTGCTGGGGCTTACATTCTCTGCCATGATGCTTGGCTTATCACAGTCGGGCCCAGGATCATCAGAGCCTAGGTACCATGGCCTGGAACTTCAGAAGTCATGGAAAAACAAAACCCTTACCTCGTAACTTTTCTTCTCAGCGCCCAGTCACAGCAAGGCACAGCCAAGATGCCAGCCCTGGCACTGTGTTAATTAGGTTAATTGTTTTTTATCACCTTGTCTTTCTTGCACAGAGGTACCTTTTTTTTCTAGCATGGTGCCAGCTCCCTGTAGGTACTTGATGAAGAGATGAATGAATAAGGAAACAAACACAGAAGATGCCTTTCCTGTCGATGTGTTTATACGGTGACTGGTTGACGGTTCTGTAAACTAAGCATTTAATCCTAAGGTTTTAAGAAAAATAAAACCAAACTCTTGCTCTTCCCTCTTTGATCCTCCACAGAGTCTGGCAGGCTCCCGGGCTCTGAGAAGGTAGCAGGGCAAAGCCTGCCCTCCCTGGATTTCAGAACTTGAGTTATGGCTTCCAGACTGAACAGCATCATTCCTTTGTTAAACTGCTGTCCTGCTGAGGCCATTGCTCTGGTCTTTTGGAAGGAAATGGGTTTCACACGAGAAAATGTGGAGCTCATTAAAAGCACAATTGTGAAATTTCCTTCAGAAGAAAACTCGTCAGGCCCGACGCTTGAGATGGGTGCAGCTTAGTCTGAGTTTTAGGAGATCCAAAGCCAGTGGCCGTGCAGGATCCTGTCTTGCCTTCAGCCACCACCTCCTGTCCTTCTTCATTGGCTTCTTGGAAATCAGCAGGCAAATTTGGTATATATATGTCTCTTTTCATTAAAAAAAATTACTTCTTTGGGAAGTTCATACAATGTATTTGGACCCTATTCACCCTTTCCCCCAAACCCTCCAGATCTACCCACACAACTCGAGTCCTTTGACTTCCCCATCAAGTTAAATCTGTCCTACTCATTTACTCTTGGGTGTGTGGTCATCCAATGGAGCCTGGTTGACCTACCAGGGCCCACATCCTTAACAAAAACTGCCTTTCTGTCTCCCAACAGTCATCAGTTGCCAATAACTCTTTAGCTAGGCGTGGGACTTCCTGCCCACCTCAGCATTCCCTGCTGGGGTTTTGTCTGGCCTGGGCTTGCATGGGTCTTGTGGGTTGTCAGTTTATATATGCCATCAGTTTATATATGCAGCTGCCCTGCTGTGTCCAGAAGACACTGTTTCTTTGTCACCCATTGCCTCTGGCTCTTACACTCTTTCTGCCCCCGCTCCCTCAATTATCCCAGAGCCTTGGGAGGAAGGGGTGTGTTATAGGTATGCCATTTGGTGCTCAGCACTCTAATCTCTCATTCTTGTTACCTTGGAAACAAAAAGCCAACAAAAAAACGTAAATAGTGTTGTATAAACAAACAAAGCTACCCACCAAACATACATTTGAATAGCAATGAGTCACCTATACCCTATACATTCATCTATTTTTAGCCACTGACTCTGATGTTTAACATTGGTGACTTAGGTGTGGGTGGTTCCCAAACTCTTGTTTGACTCATCTAATATTTATTTGTAGATGGATTTCCCCAGTTCTGTATCAGTTGTAGGATTTCATTTCCTGGTATGGCACATCAGAGGTGGCCCCAATCCTTCATAATACCTCCTATATCACACCATCATTTCCCATGTGTGTCTTCCTGGGTCCCAGAGGGTTAACTATAGAATGTCTGGACATGACAATAGATGAGCTGGCCAATAATGTGTTCACTGGGTGTCTTCCACCTGTTAAGGGTACTCCTAGGGAGCCTCAGAGAGTGAGGGATACAAGCCACAGAGCTGGATCGTCTGTGTGTCTTTCAATGACACTGTGGGTCCTTCAGCTGCTGATATCCAGACAGATGAGTGGGCTTTGCCGTGCTACTGGTCCAACCAGCCAATGGATGGCCTTGTTGATCATTGCTACTACATTAGGGGGCATTTACCATGTCTGTTATTGTGTCAGCTAGGACCAGGCGTGGTGGTGCACACCTGTCACCCCAGAAAGCAGGTGCTGGAAAGTAACATCACCAAAAGTCCAAGGTCAGCCTGGTGTATATAGTAAGATCCTGGATCAATCAAACAAATGAACAACAACCAATATACCATGCTCAAGGACTTCCAATCTAGCAGAAGAAATGCATCCCCCCAGTTACAGTTGCTGTAGTGACTGTCAGTGCTGGGTAAAACTTATTAAGTGCTTGTTTTATTTTTTTCTAGGTGTGAACACAAAACTTTACCCTCGTAGGTCCATTCTTTCATGATCCCATTTCATGGATGGGGAAACATACTGGGAGAGGTTGAACAGCTGGGCAATGGGGGGGGGGCAACCCAAGAACTGGGTTTTGAATTGGTGTTGGGTAGGGTTTCATGCAACGAGGTGAAAGGCAAGAAACATGTGCATGAATATTTTTATTCTGCAAACAGATCAAAGCATCTGGCAGCTGCTGGAATCAAATTTCCAAAATCCAGTGACTGGTCTCATTCAGGGGACACAGGAATTCACCAGTATCTCATCCTCAGAAAGATGAAGTTTGTGGAAAAAATTCTTGTGATAAAAGCCAGTGCTGCTTCAAGGTGGTGAAGCAGGCAGGTGTGTTTGTGCCCTGTTGACTTAGCTTGCCTTGAAGCAGCCTCTTGTTAATCTGCTGAAATGCCTGAAATTCCCACCTTCAGACAAGGTGCCAAAGGTGCCAGCAAGAATGTACAAGTGTTTGAGGTAAGTTGAGAAGAGTGGTGTGTGTGTGTGTGTGTGTGTGTGTGTTCTGTCTGTGGCACATGTGTGCACATCTATGCTTGAAGTCTGGGTGAGAAGAGTGGCGGGCGTATGTGTGTTTGTGCATATGTCCATCTTTGCACATGCACATCTGGGCAACAGCTCCTGGGAGAACTGGGACAGACATAAGCTGGAGATGTTGCTGAGGGAAAAGTCTCTAATTCCCAAACACAAACTGCTCCCTGCTGGCTTTCCCCCTAAGGGCTATTTTCTCATCTGTGGAAAGATGAAAATGATCCCATCTGGGTATGGGTTCTTGTGCCAGGGAGTGGTGAGACTCGGGTTAGCTCAGCGCTGCACCTGATAGCTTTAGGATATCAGTTAGCCTTTCTCCCTTCCCTTACATAGAGTCAACTCCTATAGGAGAGGGTTTTCAAGGAGTGTGCATTGTTTACTGGTCAGGTGTGTAGGTTGTAGACATTCTAGACTCTTGGCAAGTGCATCTTTTTCCAGTGTCGTTCCAGACAACTGTAAAGTGGGAAAGTCACAGTCAGATGCTTCCAGATTCAGAGGAAGTAATCCAGTTGAGTGGGCAAAGTAAAGAGGGAGATATCTTGGCTGATGGATGCAAAGATCCATGGAGCCATGAAGAGTCCAATGCCTTAGTCTGTCCCCTTACTGCATCTTCCCCTCCCCATGCACCCTCTCTGTTGCTTTCATTCATGGGGTTACACTCACCTTAAGTTGTGTATGGCTACCAGAAGCACCAAGCTCCATCTATTGCTCCTAAAAAGTTTACGGAAACATAGAATCATGTTATCTCCGGCTTCCTGGGCTCAGGACTCAGGAGCATCTCTGAAACAAGCTTTCCTTGGACAAAACTCCGTGAGCTCTGTCAATCCTATTGCTTGATAATCATCAAAAGCAGTGGTTGAAACCAAGTGAATTTAGGGGTCATGTACCCTGCAGGTCAGATCTTTGAGAACCAGGCTGACAGGAGCACACCCCTTCTGGATTTTGCAGGGGAGAACTGTGTCTGCCCTTTGCTAGTTTCTGAAGGTACCTGCAATCTTAGTTCTTGGGCTTCCCTTTCCATGACTCTACAGTCTGCCTCCTGCTTTTTTCATACATGGCATTTATGATGATGTTGGGACCCACAAGTAATCCATTATGTTTCCTGTTTCATGGTCCCTTTTCTATTTTGGATGACTTACCAGCAGGCTCTGAGGACTAAGGTGTAGACCTTGTGGAGAGCTATCATCCTGCTCATATCATAGGGAACAAGAATCTGGTTGGTAGGTGTAGAGTCTCAAGCTATGCCCTGGAGTGTCACCTAGAAGTGAAAGAAGATTGGGAGAAAGGACATGTAGGGATGGGATACTAAGAGAGCTGGTGTGCACAGCAGAGCTCACAAGGCTCACTAGACAGCTCTCGGGGACAATTTCTGCTGGAGATGTAAGGGTTTGGCTAAAGTTGAGAAGACTCTGTGATATTCTCTCTCTCTCTCTCTCTCTCTCTCTCTCTCTCTCTCTCTCTCTCTCTCTGTGTGTGTGTGTGTGTGTGTGTGTGTGTGGGCATGCATGCACACTTAACTTTGTGTGCCCTTGTGAAAGTCA
>NC_034592.1:157054446-157075056 GCF_900095145.1 Mus pahari
TGTGTGTGTGTGTGTGTGTGTGTGTGTGTCTGTCTGTCTGTCTGTCTGTCTGTCTGTCTGTCTGTCTTTCTGTCTGTCTGTCTGTGTCTGTGGTTTTGGGGATAGGGCTCAAGTACTCACACATACTAAACAAATGATTTGCCACCAAGATATATCACATACTTAAATAAATGAGAGCTTGGGAACTCTTATGGAAGAGTCAGGGGAAGGATTGAGGACCCCAAAGGGGATAGGAACTCCATAGGAAGACCAACAGAGTCAGCTAACCTGAACCCTTGGGGGCTCTCAGAGACTGAACGACCAACCAAAGAGCATTAGATCTAGCCCCCTCCCACATCCCACACATATATAGTAGATATGCATCTCTGTCTTCATGTGGGTCCTGAACAACTGGAGTGGGGGCTGTCCTTAAAGCTGTTTTCTGTCTGTGGAATTCGTTCCCCCAACTCAGCTGTCTTGCCTGACCTCAATGGGAGAAGAAGAACCTAGCCCTGCAGAGACTTGATGTGACATGATGGATGGATACCTAGATGGGCCTCTGCTCTCTCAGAGGAGAAGAGAAGGGGGTGGGGAAGGGACTGGGGGGGCAGCAATCTGCATGCTAAATAAATAAATAATAAATGAATGGAAGTTTTAGGACCCCCAGGCTTCCTTGAACTGAGGATTCTCCTGCCTCTCTCAACAAGTCGAGCAGCTGGGCTTACAGGCTGCATCACCAAGTTTGGCTTGTGGATGGGTTTATTTCACGGAATCAATATTGTGATGTACATTGCCTTTAAAGCAAGACATCTGGAGCTGTGTGAGGGTCTAAGGATGAACTATCATGACTATTGTTTACAAAGCTAAGCTTGCAGAACAGGGACAGGGACTTAATTCTCTGACTTCAGAGAAAGTCCCAGGCATCCACTGCTCTTCCGGATGGGTGGAGGAAGAAATTTTAGGATAATGGAAAACTACAAAATATATTTTGTCCCTGTCTCTTAAATCCCCTAAATTTAAGGGAAAACAATCTTCAAAAGAGTCATAAAGTACAGGCATGGGTAACTGGAGGGGGTGCTTAGCTGAGATAAACTGCAGTGTTCTCAACCCTGGGTTTTGAGTCAACCCATAAGAGCTACAGTGTCAATGCCACGGTCACACATCTGACACCAGGGAAGAACACGGATGCCTAAGAGAGCGGCTGAGGCTTGCCCTTGGCTGAGGCTCAGCAGTGTCCTGAGAGGTGAAGGCTCTTGGGACACACAGTGATGGTACCCGAGGAAGATCAAGGAACACTGGCGGACCTCAAAGGAGAGAGGACTGTTTATTATTGTCCTCTGTAGAGACAGACACATGGCCACTATTCCCCATCATAGCCTCTCAGGAGAGATTCTGAGCATTAGGAAACTCAAGAGATGCCGAGTCGATGATTTGCCTTCAGGAACACACTGGATAGAATGACATCAAGTATCAACTCAGGGTGTGAGTTCAAGAGCTAGCACTGCTTAATGAGTATGAACTCTGCCCTGGAATGAGTTAGTACTGAATTCAAAACTGAACTCTGATAAGTCTAAACATTTTGAACCAAATAAAACCCTTACTGCTGGTTTACAGCTGAACAGTGTAGATTTCAGGGCCAGCTGGATCCAGGAACTTAAATAGTACATCAAAGCTTAAACCCAGTGTCTTTCTCTTGAACTCCATTTCCTCTATGTTGAGGTTGATCATAGTCTGTTTTGTGTCAACATGCCTCCCAGGACCTGTGGATATGTTCTCTACCACAACATTGAATGGAGAACTTCCTCAAGAGCTCTTGTCAAGATCTTGAAACCAACTAATTTACCTAAGATGGTCACAGGTCTAATCCAGACTTGAACTTATAGCCAGAAAGTTGTGTCTTCTTTGTGTCAGCTTCCCAGGTCTCAATTGCATCCTATGTTAAAATTTCAGACTCATGGGGTTACAGAGGACCTACCTGAACCAAATGGGGAGCAGAGCTTTCGAGAGGAACCACTAGGTGTAACTGTAAGGGAGCGAGATGAAGTTGGGGTGGACAGTAAACAAGGCCGACCAATATGGCCTTCAAGGTGACTGTTAGTAAGTCCGTGGACGTTTTGTCAGTGGTGTGGCTATAGTGGGGTCCAAGAGGTTGGGGAAGGAGACCAATTGGTCCACCTTCCCCATCACAGCCCTGCAGGTTGTTTACAGTACAAGAAAGTAAGGATAAAGCTTTTGATAGCCCAAGGCAGAACTTCCTAAGTCTCTCTAAGTCAGCCAGTACCCAGAAATAGATGGCCAACTTGGTGAAATTCTTTCTACCACTTTGTCAAAATATATTAAGTGTTTTGCTAATTTCCACAGATTCTGAAGGCCGATTTCCAAAACACGATGAGATTCTCTCTTCCCGATGCCAACTCTCTGGTGATAAGCACCACTCTCTCAGGGACACTGCAATCACCTGGTCCCTGGCACTTTCTTCTGGACACCTCATGTGGTTTTGTGGTCCATTCACTAGAGTTTACCCCTGTTTCCAGGGGTTGGTGGCAGGCAAAGCAGCTTTGTGATTCTACCACAGCACCAAATCAGCTGAGCCACAAATGAGTTACATCATGTTCCAATTCAGATTACTTCTCTTTGATTTAACAAAAATTAATTTAGAAAGGAATGTTCTATCTCTACCACACAAGGAAAGCCAGCATTGATTGCCATAAATAAACAATGAGCACACAATTAAGAGTAGAGTACAATGTCATTAAGTCCCAGCTGGACTCCAATCCTGCCCAGAGCCCAGCCACTGACTGCTCTCCTTGGCCACAGAGAGTAGTGCTGGCTAGAACATTATTGAGAACTGCCCCATTATTGTTCTCTTGGATGGAACAGCAACAAGAGCAGAATAGGAAAGAAAAGGCCTTTGGAATTTCTACAATGTATCCAAGTCACTTTAAAGACCGGTTAAAGTGCTGCCTCCCCTGAGGGCCACCTGCCTCCTCTCTGCCCTCTGTGCTGTACAGTGTCTTATACTCTTAACCCCAGTACTCCACCTTTAACCTTCCTTATCTCAGCTGGAGTGAAGACCCAGGGCACACGTCCATCCAGGCAGTGTTTGCTTTGGCCACACCCACAGAGGCCAGTGACAACTGGGCTGTCAGTGCCCTCGACAGCAAATGGATGTTTTAACCGCAAGGAAAGAGAGAATAATAGACACCCCTCTTGACCTGGTGAAACCCAAGATGACTGTTAGGAGGTGGGACCTTGGAGGTGATCAGGTGGTGAGAGCGAGCCTTCAGGAATAGGGTTAGTGAACCATATTGTAACAGTTAACCATAAGTAAGGCCCCAGGCAGCACTGTGGCCTTCCACCACAATCCACCATTGAAGAAGAGCCATCCATGAGCCATGATAGATACCGAACATGCTTGGACATCCAAGACCTCAGAACTGGGAGCAGTATGTTTCTGTGTATGAGCCCTCAGTCTAAAGTGACACACAGCAGTCCAAACCAACTGGCCTTTAGCTGGAATCCTTGGAGGCAGGGGCGTTAGTCTCTTTCTACTTACAGTCTGCTTTCTCCATGCCAGTGGCTGACATTCGCTGTGAGGCCTCAGTTTCTCTTCATGTAGGATTCCCCATGGGACCCCTTTGCCTGACTGGTTGGGGCTTCTTCTTGGAATAAAGGCTGAGCCAGTTAGCGACAATTGTACCCCTTTCATGGCTTGCCTCATGAGAGCCACCTGGACCACCTCTTTGGATTCTACTTTTTAGAATGCCAATCATTAGAAATATTGGCAGGTGGAGAAATGGCTTTGAAACCCACGTTTTATGACAGTCAAAGGTTTGAAGACCCATTAAACTACCTCAGTGCCCTGAGAATCGACACTTGTATGACCTTTGGAGAGAGGTCCCTCACTAAAGGGGCCAGAGAGGAAATAGGGTTCCCCCGAAACCGCTAACTCACGTTGAATGGAATCTTTGTGACTTTGCTCTGGTCCCACAGCCCCACCTGCCACTCAGATCTTCCAGAGTCAGGGAGCTGGCTCAGGCACCCATGAATCAGAAGTGTAAAGTACACCCAGGGCCGTGGCAAAAGGGCCCTCAGCAAGAGTAAGGCCATTGGTGAATAGAGCTTTTCCTTTAGACTGATTTCAAAGGAACAAGAAGCCCGCAGCCGTTCTGTGCAGCCCTTTCATGGTCTTGGTGCTCTTGGGGTGGGGGTGCGGTTGCTTTGGGCTGGGCAGGGGGTTTCAAGTGTGAGTCTATGTGTAAGTGAGCAGTGTGAGCACCGACAGAGCTTGGCCTTCAAGCAGCTGTTCTGGCCTTCACCCTACCCCATCCACCCACGGGGAGCGCGGCGTCCCCGCCTCTCTCTAGCCCTGGGTGAGCCTGGGGCAAATGCGCCTCTGGTCAGCTCCCCCCTGAGCTTGGAAAGCGACCCCCGTGAGCCCCGGGTTCAAAGGCCTGGCGCGGCAGTTCCAGCCCCTCGGAGGGGCGGGGAGGCGAAGGGGGTGGTGCGGGAGCCAGAAAAGCCTGAGCCACAGCCGGCCAGCCCTGAGCAGGGATGGGCAGCGCGCTCTGAAAGTTCGTGACCGCCTCAGCCAAGTAACTCTGAGCCGGGACGCGCAGCTCAGGCAGCGACAGGACTCGAAAGCTGTAGGCAGTCTCACTACCCTTTTGCGGTCACAAGCGGCCACCCTCCAGGCCCGGTGCTCCCGCGCCTGATCGGGGTTCATGGAGCCGGGGCTGTGGCTCCTTCTCGGGCTCACTGTGACCTCCGCTGCAGGTAAGCGGGAGGGGCGGGGCGGCGCGCCTCTCCACGCGGGAGTGCACACAAAAGGAAGCCAGGCGCGGGTCTGTGTTGCGGGGAAGCTGGTAAGTCTGGCTTTGCACCCTGAAGTCTCCCAGGGGCGGATAGAAGGGCCTGAAGACATAAAGATAACTTCCACTGGGTCTGGGGATTTTCAGTTTGGGAGACTTTCTTTGGGCACTTTTCAGAGACTATACAAAAATCGAGTTTCACCCAGTGAAGAGCAAATAGCTTTCAGACTTCACAGGGACTGAAATAACTCTCAAGTTTTTACTGAATGTGCACGGAGCTTTGTAAACTTTTTAAGGCATTTGGCTTAGTTTGGAGACTTGGGGGTGGGGGGGAATGCAACCAGCCTCCAGACATTGCAGAAGTTTGGTTGAGTCTCATTCTGGTTTGGGGGGCGGGGTAGTGGGTGCCAAGAACTCTGTGTCAGCAGCTTAGGAACCCTTCAATCCTCCTCCTGCAGGACTTGTGCCTTGCCCCCAGTCTGGGGGCTCTGGCAGAGCCAGTGTGTCCCAGGGTCCTCCTGAAGCTGGATCAGAGAGGGGCTGTGAAGAGACTGTGGCTGGCCCTGGTGAGAGGATTGTGTCCCCAACAGCTGCACTGCCTGCACAGCCTGAAAGCACTGGGCAGGAACGGGCACCAGGCAGGTCTGGGAAACAGGAGGACAAGGGGCTGCCTGCACACCGCCGACCTCGCCGCTGCACGTGCTTCACTTATAAGGACAAGGAGTGTGTCTACTATTGCCACCTGGACATCATCTGGATTAACACTCCTGAGTGAGTTGGCCTAGGGGTTGGGGGAGGAGTGTGGCTCTGTGCCAGCCCTGAGGCTTCAGGGTTTTTTGCTCAGACCTCAGCCCACCTCATTCAGATCCCTGAATGTACCACGGTACAGCGTTCAGCTCTTGCAGTGGCTCTGGGCAGCATGACTCCTATCACAGGCCAGGGGCAACCCACCTCCCCTCTGAGAACCAAACCCCAAAGAAACTCAGTGCTGGATTTGAGATGGGGTGGGGTGGGGCTTTCGATGCTCACAGAGTTCTATGCTCCTACCCCAGAGGCTCGTTGTGCTGAGCCTTCCTCCTAACCCTCTTTGGAATCCCCTAAGAGCAGCTTCGGGGTGGGGGCAAAGTAGGAAGGTAGGCTTGGCAGACCCAAATGATAAATATCCCTTGAAATGGCTTCTTCCATTTCTGCCCATCTTAGATGCCAAGCCAGAGTGACACATGTGGCTTACATAGCTGCTACTCCCCAGGGCTGACCCCAGTGTCCACAGCCATGGCCCCAGAGGGTCTCTCTGATCTGTCTTAAAATCTCTCACAAATACCTAGTAGCAGGTACTGATGTATCTAAGTGTCTCTCGGCGTCACCTTTGATAAGGGGCACCCTCCCCTGGAGCCATAGAGAAGGTTTCACTATTTTATATTCCACTCAGTCCCCACTGGACCTCTGGGGTTTACCCCTGTGCTAAGATATGACTTATAAGCAGCTATAGGGCGTGTCCTTGTGGCTGCTATCTCACAGCTTGTCTCTTGGATCCCTTGAATCTTGGTCTGGATGATGATAAACTCAGTTCCTTGGATGTTCTCTGCATCTCTAGGGACATCTACTTGAACTTGCCTAGGAGTCCTTGTCTGGGAGCTTGGAGATGGCTGAGCATAACCCCTCAGCCTGGAAAGGCAACTAATTATTCTCCTTCAGGGTTTCCTCTGTCTGGAGGCCCATTGGTGTCAGGGTCCCCTGGGTCATGGCTTTGAAGAGTCACCCACCACCTAGATTTTAGTAATAAAACACACAGGAGAGGGGTACTCTGAGGGTCCAGTGTCTTCTGAATCTGTTGACAAGACCCCTAACCATATCCAGGTATGTCTGAAATTTCCCCAAGTGTCCAGAGTGGCAGGCAAAACTGGCTTCACTGAAGAGTCACCCAGACTCCTGCATAGGTCCTGGGCTCAGGTGGACCCTGGGTTTGTTTAATCATGGCTGCTATTGTCCTGCAGCATCTAATCCCTTACTGTACCAAGAGCTGCCTGAGACTTCTCGGTTCTGTAGCTGATCTCAGTGGAGCCATTTACTCTCCACCTGTGTCTGATGAGGCCCTTATACAATCTGCTGGCCACAATGGGGAGATGGGAGGGTTACAGGGGTGAGTGTTGGGTCGCCCTGTATTGGTGTCTCTTCTCAGAGTCTTGAGCTCATCTTTTCTCAGAACCACCACCACCCTGACTGCTGTCCTTAATACCTAACCATTTGCCGTTGTTATTCCCACAAATGAACACCCCAGAAAGGGGATCCCTAGGCAGTCACAAAGCCCTGGTCCTGGTCTTGGCTAGAATCTAGAATCTAGAACCTCAAGCTGTAAGTTTAGAAGAATAGAGAAGAAATTCAGCAGGAAGGCACAGGGTGGAGTCAGGGATTGGAAACTCCTTTAGGTCTCTGCTTGCTGTCCAGTGTTTTTTTTTTTTTTAACTTATTTTATTAGATATTTTCTTCATTTACATTTCAAATGATATCCCGAATGTCCCCTATACCCTCCCCCCACCCTGCTACCCTGCCCACCCACTCCTACTTCTCGGCCCTGGCATTCCCCTGTGCTGGGTCATATAAAGTTTGCAAGACCAAGGGGCCTCTCTTCCCAAAAATGGCTGACTAAGCCATCTTCTGCTATATATGCAGCTAGAGACACGAGCTCTGGGGAGTATTGGTTAGTTCATATTGTTGTTCCACCTACAGGGTTGCAGACCACTTCAGTTCCTTGGGTAATTTCTCTAGCTCCTCCACTGGGGTCTCTGTGTTCTATCCTATAGATGACTGTGGGCATCCACTTCTGTATTTGTCAGGCATTGGCATAGCCTACAGAGATAGCTATATCAGTGTCCTTTCAGTTCTTGCTGGCATATGCAATAGTGTCTGTGTTTGGTGGCTGATTATGGGATGGACCCCCGGGCGGGGCAGTCTCTGGATGGTCCATCCTTTCGTCTTAGCTCCAAACTTTGTCTCTGCCACTTCTTTCATGGGTATTTTATTCTCTATTTTAGGGAGGAATGAAGTATCCACGTGTTAGTCTTCCTTCTTCTTGATTTTCTTGTGTTTTGGAGATTGTATCTTGGATATTCTATGTTTCTGGGTTAATATTCACTTATCAGTGAGTGCATATCAAGTGACTTCTTTTGTGATTGGGTTACCTCACTCAGGATGATATCCTCCAGATACATCCATTTGCCTAAGAATTTCATAAATTCATTGTTTTTAATAGCTGAATAGTACTCCATTGTGTAAATGTACCACATTTTCTGAATCCATTCCTCTGTTGAGGGACATCTGGGTTCTTTCCAGTTTCTGGCTATTATAAATAAGGCTGCTATGAACACTGTGGAGCATGTGTCCTTATTACCAGTTGGAACATCTTCTGGGTATATACCTAGAAGAGGTATTGCTGGATCTTCCGGTAGTACTATTTCCAGTTTTCTGAGGAACTGCCAGACTGATTTCCAAAGTGGTTGTACAAGCTTGCAATTCCACCAGCAATGGAGGAGTAGTTCCTCTTTCTCTACATCCTCGCCAGCATCTTCTGTCCCCTGAATTTTTGATCTTAGCCATTCTGACTGGTGTGAGGTGCAATCTCTGGGTTGTTTTGATTTGCATTTCCCTGATGATTAAGGATGCTGAACATTTTTTCAAGTGCTTCTCAGCCCTTCGGTACTCCTCAGTTGAGAGCTGTCCAGTGTTCTTAGCACTGCTTGGGTGGGAACTGAACACCTGGGACATGTCCTAGAGGCCCCATAAACACCCTGAGATATTTGAGATCCTGTGCTGGAATTCTGAGCTGTCTTAGGTGGGGTAAAAGGACTCCATGGACCATCTGCTTCTTCTGGGACAGCCACCTGGAGGAGTTCTCCTCGTGTCTGGTCCACATCTTCCTCTCTCCTCCTACCTTGATTTACTCTACCCAGTGGGAGGGAAGGGGTGAGTCCAGTGTCCCCGTGTTCCCGTTCAACTTCTTGGGAAACAAAAGTGACAGTTGCCAGACTAGAGCACTTGAAATTCAGACAGGATAAATACGTTAGCTGGGAGATGTTTCCTGGATGGCCTTACTCTCTTTCTGTGCATGCAGACGTCTGCATGCACACACCATCCATTCTCTTCCTCCTCTCCTTCCTTCCCTTAAGTAGATCCATTTGCTATCTTTAAAATATTGTAAACAAGATTACAATGAGAGAAAATGAGCTCTATAGGCCTCCAATGGAATAGAAGAACCTGAAAAGTTACTGACTAACTCACAAGGTCTACATCTTCCTCTCAGGCACTCCCATCTCAGCCCCTCCCTCTCACATAATTTCTGTCATAAAGGGACCTAGTGTTCTCACTCCCCAAGTGCCCCCAACTAGGCTGCAGCAGTTCCTAGTCTCTATGTCTGGCTGCTCAGGTGGAGGGAGGAGTCTCGACCCTTGTTTCTAAACCAAGAACCTTGAACTTTGGGAGTTTCTGCCTTTTCATGATGCTCCAGTTCCTGTCCACTGGGTTGCATGGGGATCAAGTCCACCCTCTGCTTTTGTCTTTGAAGGACACTTGTGAGGGCCTTCTGAAGGTTGTGCTGAGTGCGCTTGATTCTACATCCCAGGCTCTGAAGGAATGACGTTGGAAGTTACCATCAAGCCCCACCCGAGTCCCTGTGGGATGCTAACTGCCTAATTTAGGCTCAAGGGACCTTTATATCCAAGACTCTCCTAAAGATGAGCTCTGAGGTTCTGTGGTTTCGCCATGTTTGTCAGACCCTGAGCTCAATTAGACTATACTCACACACTCAGTATGCAATAGATGCTCCATCAATGTTGGCTGACTTTTGGTTAAGTCCTGAACCTAGTTTTGCTTCCTCACTTTAACTTTTGCCATGGCTCTAGTCTGAAGGATTTTCTCTCTCCTGGGAGATCTATTTGTTCAGAATGTGTGGCCCTATTAGAGACTCAGCCCTTCCCTGCACTGTGGAGGTGTACACCTTTCCAGGTGCCTCACCCGTAATTTTCCTCATGGTCTCCAACAAAGCCCATGGACCTAAAGATCCACATTTGACCTTTACCAGTTGGACTTCTTGGCATCTGAGATCACAACTAACAGATGGCACAATGTTTCCTAAAACTTGCCTCAGCCATGTGAAGAACCCCAACTTCCCACAACCTGCAGTCAAATTCCAACATTGCCAACAAAACCAGAAACAAATCCAAACCAAGGAAAACCCATTCCATCTTGTCCTGGAAAATCCACAAAGCCTAAGAAAGTGATTAGGGAGGTGGTGCATGGGATGTCACGTGTATACACATGTGCGTTGAAGTGTGGTACATGGGATCTCATGTGTGTGCACATTTGAGTGGGGAGGTGGTGGGTGAATGTTATATGTGTACATACTCGAATGCTTAGGGCTGCCCTGCCTGCACAAGTGTGCTTATAACACATGTGTCCTACCTTCAAGGAAGGTGGGGATTGTATCACTCCGAGTTCACCAGAGAGATAGAAGCAATAGGATGTGTCTGTACAACCATGTAGAGGCAGAGGAATTACTGTTATATGATCACAGTCAAAGGCCACCAATGGCTGAAAACTCCAGTGAGAGATGGTGACACAGACTTGAGAGCAAAAGGAGCCCAGAATCAGAATTCTGTTTTTGTAAGGGGACCTGAGTCTTGAAGGCTGCCAACTGGCTAGACAAAGGCTATCTAGGTTGTGGGAGACAACCTGCTTTGCTCAGAGGGTACTATATACATGGCAATGACATCTGAAAAAGACTCTTACAGCTGCTTCTAGGTTGGTGGTTGACCAAACAACTGGGCATTGAAACAAAATTAACCCCCTTGGAACATTGGTTCTAACATGCCCCACAAAGAGGTCCCTTCTGAGGTAGGTGGTTGCAAATAGTTCTGAAATAGCAACAGAGTGACCAGGGAACCCAGCAAAGAGCCTGATGTGTGCTTCCTCACCCCTGTGCCAGGGGACCCGCCATCTGTTAATCCCTTAGGGACATCTGAGGGAGCCACTGTGATGCTGAGATGGCGACCATGTTTCCCAAACAAAACTCTGAGCCACATGGCTGACAAGCAGGAATGTATTTATGGAAAGAGCAAGCCAAGACACTGAATCGTGACTGTGGCATGGTGGAGAGACTGGTACTATCTTCCATCTCTGCTTGGCTTTGAGTTCTGTCCAACCTTCTCTGTATGACAGGAGGTGCCATCCACTCCCTGCTTCCCCTCTGTAGGGTGCAGTTTCTGGTGCAAGTGTAGGGGAGTGACCCAGGGGTCTCCCCAAGTTTCTCTAACTGACACCTCCTAAGGACATCCAGCCTGCTGCCCAGCCTTTGCCAAAGCATGCCACGCTGACTTAATCCCTCAGGAATGGCATTTGTTTTGCGTTCAGTAGAGAGTACACTGATAATGATAATAATTAACACAACATTTGAACTTGCATTTTAATGTCTTTTACTGCAGAAAGGCACAAGTCGTGCTCTCAGCATCTGTGATCTTCAAGAAAGGCCTTTTAGCAGGTTTCAAAGAGCAGCTGCCCAACTGTTACAAGATTCCAGTGGAATTTAGGGTCTGGGGCCCTAGCTTCCTGCAGACTAGAGCATTTCAGGATCCCAATAAAAGTCACCCTGTTCTGTGAGCCAGCCCTCGGTGGGATCATGCCTGTGGTGGGTTTATTTGAACAGAGAGGGCAGTCTTTGTGGCCATCCTTGTGTTGGGAACACGTCACGAGTGACTGACAGGCCCACAGTGACAATGTGGATTTGTGAGAGCTCTGCAGCTCTGTTTGTGGGATGTGTTTGTGTGTGTCCTCCACAGTTTTCAGGAGGCTGAGTCGTTTTCCTGGGGTTGTAGGAACCCTCGGCTCAGTAGTGTGGCTTCTGGAACGGTCTTCTAAGGTGCCCCCTGTTTATCATTTTTAGCACAGGCCTACCCACTGTGCTGTAACTAACTCCTGCATCCATTCTTTTGATGGTGTGTGTGTGTGTGTGTGTGTGTGTGTGTTCTCATATGTATATGGTTGCATGTGTGTTTATGGGTGGAGGCCAGAGGTCCATCATGTGTTATCCTCAGTCATTCTGCATCTTGGTTTTTGAGACAGGGTCTCTCCCTGGGCTTTAGGACTCACTGATTCAGTTAGATTGACTACCCAGCATGTTCCAGGGATGCCTCTGTTTTCATCTTCTCAATGCTGAGGTTGAACTCACCACCACATCCGGCTTCTTATGCGGGTGCTCGAGATCGAAACTCAGGTCTTCATGCATGTGTAGCTTCACTGACTGGGCCATCTCCCCAGCCTCAGAAACACCTTTATGAATACCACTTCTTCACGGCAGTGGGTTTGGCTCTGGGACATAACTGTTATCTCTGGCCACCTCTGTTCTTTGCAAGGGTGACGTCGATTCATGTACACAACTCTTTGGAAGAATATATCTGCCCCTTTGCAGGATTAGTTTTACAGACAAAAAGACATACACAAGCAAAACCACAAACTGTTGGCCCATCGTATGTATACATTTTACTCTGGAAGCTGAGTGTTGACTTGTTGAGATGACCGTTAACCTTTGAGAGCTGTGGGTGGGCCCTTGGATCTGGTAGTGTATGTGCCTGGCATACCGGCAGGTTTAGCCTGATGGCAGAGATGCTGGGATAGACAGGTGTGGGTCTGAGGGATCCACAACCCCTTGACTCCATCCTGGGTGGGAGTTTTCTTTTTCTGACTGTTGTTTCGTGCTCTACCATTCCTTAAGTCCATGCCCTGACCAGTCTCTCACCGCCTGGTGCGATCACAAAGAGAGATGCATTTGCTTAAACCCGTTCTCCCTTGCTGTCCAGAGTCTCACATACCTTGGGTCCGAGACTCATGGCATTTAGGGAGAGGGGGACCCCAGGACTCCCTCATGTGATTTTTCACAACCAGGAGAAGAAAAGCCATGTGTCATTGAAGAAGTTAAACTCTAGGGTCATATCGTCTTGTTAGCAATTACACTTGGAAGATGTCCCTCTGTGGGTCTCAGTTCCCTGTGTGCCTGTAGGGGAGTGAAGAGTCTGTGAAGGTAACTGGGGGAAATATCTGTGGACTGGTCAGCATAGTCCTTAGGAATAGTCACCGGCCAAGTCTAGAAAACATAGCCATCACAATCCAGGACAGCCTCTACCCCTGCGGAAACCTCTCTCCACAGAGTGACTGTCTTGCTATTTTTCATCCCATGCTTGGACATCAGTGACTACAGAATTCCTTCTCAAGTTGACTTCTTGGACCAAGAGACCTCTTGGTATCTCTCTTGGCCAGGAGTAACTCATCTGCAAGTGCCTACCCTCCGTGCCTCTCAGACTTGCAGCATTTCTGATGCTGTCTTTTCTGTCTGTTGGTGTCCAGTTAACATAAAGGTTTCTAGACCTTGGGAAAAGGTGTGTCTGGCTGTCCCCGTGGCTGATAAGTAGCTAGATAAAGCTACCTTTGGCCAAAGGTTGTTACAGGTTAGGGTGGGATTTTTGTCCCGCCCTCTTCTGTTACTTCCTGTTGCTTCTCTTTGTTCTTGGTAAATTATCAGAAGACTTGGGGACTGGAGCATGGAGCTCCCTGAGATTCCTGGTATAGGTGTGGTGCTCCCCCAGGTCCTCCACAGGTTCTCTTGGCACAGTAGGCAGCACCTGGCCATCTTGGGGTTCGTTAAAGACACTGTTCGGCGTCTCTCTGTTAGATCCTGTGGAGTGTTGGAAGGAAGGCAAGGCCTGCCTTCTTACCTGGAAGACTCTAATGGAGTCCAAGCAAGGGATCTGTAGCTGACAAGCCCTGGGGTTCAGAGCTTCCCACTTCATCTCGGTCCAGACCTAGTCCCTGAAGTAGGTACAGGAGACGGAGTCGCCAGCAATGATGGAGAGGAGACTGTACAAGTACACATGGACTGCTGAGAAAGAACTGCATGGTGCTTTCAAGAAAGGTGTGTAGGAAATAATGCTGGCCTAGTTCATGGTTCTGACTGTTCACACTCTCCCCTGACTCTTGAGCTTGAGCTTTCTTATGTATCCGTTTCCATCTCCTCCTTGGGTAGTCTAACACCTTACATGTCAGTTTTCAACTTGAATAACTTAGGTCTTAGAGCATGTGACAAGAAGACTTGAGGACTTTGGAGTTCAATTTAGAGTAGGTTTGAAGGTCATCTCCACAAGGTGACCTTTCTCTGGGCTTCCCACTGGCTGAAAGCCCGAGTCAAGAGGAGGAGAGCTCTTGCCTGGGAGCAGAGTCAGGCTTGGCTGGAATGCAGCTGAGCCCTGCCTGAGGCTCACCAGCGACTTGAATGGAAGCAAGAAAGCTTGGTGAGAAGAGGCTGTGACCCTGCATGACCCCAAGGGGGCATTTGGGTTTCCCCTAGACGAAAGGGGTGTTGCAGTTAGGAACTTGGCCTTAAATCTAAAAGCCTTTGCAAGTCTCTGACATCTCTGGTGTGGTTTATTCCTACAAGAATTTAAAACAAAGGAAGCTGGGAGGTAAACAATGTTTTTCTTAAGGAGGCTCCTTGGCCATGACTGGAACCGGACTGACTTCAACATTCCAGCTCTCAGTCCCGAGCTGCGCCCTTCACGTCTCCGGATGTCTGCTGGGGAGCTGTTAGAGAGTTCTGTTCACACTGGAGGAGACCCTGTTTAGCCACTACTCGACTTTCAAGGTCGCATGAGAAAACGGCCTGCTGCTGTTCTCTGTGGGTACAATGGCACTGAATAAGAAAAACACATATGTGCAAAGATTCACATGTGCACGTGTGCAAGCCCAGCATGTCTACATGAGTGCAGACCCTTGTGCCCCTTCCACTGCTCTCAAAGGGAAAACAGACTTTTCAGAATGGCTGGACGCAGTGGATGCTGGGTTGTTTGTCTAGGCACAGTACAGGAGGCTAAATTCCTAGCAGCCCACAGGTCTCCCTAGACTAAAGTGACAGGACAGGACCGTGCTGCCGCAGCCTCCTCAGCTGTGACACTGAGTCTCAGAGCCAAGGGCTCTTCAGCAACTTGGCAGCACACAGCCTGGCCTTCTTTTATGGCCTTCCGAGGCAGGCTTAGCAGGAGGCTCTAGTAAACAGGGACAGAGTTCCACATCCTGACCCAGTAAGTTAAAAACCAGAAACAGATTTCTTGAGTCTGTTAGAAAAGGCCCAGAGACAGAAGTGGCCAGAGGGACGAAAGGCCAATGGTGAATGTGGGAAGAGAAATTGCTTAGCTGAAAGTTAGAAGCAACTAATTGAGAATACAGAACTGATTTCCGTGTGCCTCTTGTGGGACGAAATGGAGGCTGAAGACCAAGGAGTTTCTGGGCATGGAGGCACCAACACGTTAGCATGGGAAGGCAAGGTATTTTCATAAAGTTGTAATGAGAGAAAAGTCTATACCTGCACGATACCAAGCGCTTAGGTGCTGACCTCATGCCTGCCCACCTTTGGCTGTTTCCCTACCTGACTTCTCACTTGAGGGTAAAGCTTGACCCTCCAGCAGGAGCCAGGCATTTTAGTGTTGAGGGAAGCCTTGCATTTACCAGCACTGCCAAGATGGCACTGCACTCAGCCACATGCAAGACCTTGTTATCAGCGTGATGACATTTGATCAAGCCAAGTCATCAAGACCCTTTCTGTCCTGAACCTGGACTCCCCTGCGAAGCAGCCAGGCGGGCCTCCTTCACATCCTGCAGGGAACTGAAAGAAGCATGTGATAGTGTAGGCAGTTGTGAAAACCCCCGCTTCAGGGACCCCCTCCTTCCAGTACCTGCTCCGATCTGCCTCCCCAGGCCCCACGTCTGGCAGCTATTTTGAGCCCCATCTGTCTGCAGCTTTGCATAAAGTTGTAATGAAGCCAGGTCAGAGAGACAAGGGTTCTCATGCCTACATCTGACTTGCAGTTCGCCAGGGTCATGTGGGGCTGGAAAGAGAAACTCTCGCTCCTTTGATGCTTTTGGTCGCACAGCGGAGGGGAAGCTACCCATTCCAAGGGTTCTTTAGATGTCCTATTTTCTACATTATTCGCCTGACTTTTCAGGGGAGAACAGAGCCTTTAACTCTTAAGCTTCCTCATAAACATGCTAGAGAATTTCCCATCATCCTGTGTTCCTCTGATCCCTGTGCGAAGAAGGGCGAGCTGCTTCTGTGTTCCAGGGAGCTTGGAGACGATGCTTTCTCTGGCTTTGGGTTTTATGGAAGTTTTGCTTGTTTGTTTTTCTAAGGCCCAGTTAGCTGGGTGAAGCTTTCGAAATACAGTTGGTGAGACCCTGGGAACCTCTCAGACTGGTGAGGCAGTGGTGGGTGCTGAGTGCTCCTGTCAGAGTCAAGTTCTGCAGGCTTTCTCTGGGGATTGAGTGGCTGATGGTGCTTGGGTGCTGTCGAGGGTTCTTGAGAGGCTACAGGTGGAATGTGAAATTAGGCGGACCTTTACAAATAGTCAAGCAACCTTCACTGTGTCAGGTCCTTCAGTGGAGAAGAAACACACCCAGGATCTCAGATAGTCATCAGTTTGGCTGGAGCTTGGGGCCTCCCTACTGAGGGTCCCCTCCAGTCTGGTCCATGCCTTGTCTATCTATGCAGCCTGCTCTGACTAGCATGGTATATGTATGGCCATAGTGGTCACGATGAGATGGACATCCTACACTTGGGGTGATCTGAAGACGACATTTCTCCTAGGGAGGCGGACTCTTACCACTAACTGTTTGCCCCACAGTCACTATGTCAACCATCCATAACCTGAGATGACTAATACTGTCAACTTGATGGTATAGAACCACCTGTCTAGTTGAAAACGTTCTTGCACGCCTGTGAGGCAGATTACAGATTGGGTTAAGTGAGGTGTTAGACTTTCCCTAAAAGTGAGCTGTACTGTTTCATGGACTGTGTCCTGGCCTATATAAAAAGGAAAGCGCTAACTGAGAACCAGCACTCTTTTTCTCTGCTCCCTGCCTGCAGATTCGATGTATCAGTTGCCAAGTGCTCCTGCTGCTGTGTCTTCCAATCCCCTCATTGCTGGGATTAAAGGTATGGCCACCACTACCTAGCTCAGTGACATTCTTCTAATACCTTCTATCTCCCAGTGGTGCTATGATGACTTCATATTGTGACCCCAGCCAGAGCTTTATCCTTTAATTAGGTCAGAGCCCTTGGACCACTAATCCCCTTGGGTTTTGTCATTCAATAAAGTTGGCAATTAAGATTGATTGCCACACCTTGGTGTTGTGGGATCGTAATCTCAGATTCTGGTGGTGGTAGGGAAGCCAAGATAAAGGTGATAGAATGATTTTAAGGCTGGAGTAGAAAACTTAGTGAAAATAAATAGTAAGAAGAAGTAAAACCATGTTTGTGGATGTGGGTAAGTGGTAGAGTATTTGTCTAGTTGCATGAGGCCCTAGGTTTAATGTCCAGTATTTGGAGTGGGTGGGGTTAATCATTGTGTCTCCCAAAACAGGTGGATGGGAGGCCAAAATAGTAGAAACCCACTCAGCCAACTGGGAATTTTGAACATTTAGGAGACAGTGAGTCAAGACCTCACCTTCTTCACCCAGCAGATCTTACTGGGGCTCTGTGATAGTGCTGAGGAAGGATATTCACCAGACTCATGTGCACAGCTGAGTGGCAGACACAGTTAGGGGCTGAGCCGGACAAAGTTCTGCTGTTTTAACCCCAGTATATTGTGTCAAGGTTAGTCGCCAAGGATACTATACCTTCAGAAGAAAATGTGTCCCTCAGTCTTAGAACTGACAATGAGGTCAGTGCCCAATAGTGAGGAACACTGTTTGGGAATGTCTTCAAAGTCATCAATCAATCACAGCCTGGGACCCTCGGGGACTATGATAAATCAGGGCACAGAGCAGCCCCACAGTACCTTTGGACCTTGTGCTCCTTCATTGGGAATTTTGGGAGAGAGAGAGAGAGAGAGAGAGAGAGAGAGAGAGAGAGAGAGAGAGAGAGAGAGAGAGAGAGAGAGAGAGAGAGTGTCTGAGTGTCTCATCTGAGAAAGGACAGGGAAACTGAGGCAGGTGAGTGGCAGGGGGTGGCTGGCAGGATGAGGAAAACTGGAAACTGGATTCAAGGAGACAGGAACCCCTGACATTGACCTCAGTTTCTGGATGGAGAAACCCTTACTCTCCATTATCAACAGTGATATTCCATCTCCAAGATTGTTTTCCCACACCATCCTATTCATCTGTACACAGCAGGCAACCTACAGATGTTTGTTGACATAAAGAGAATGACTAGCTGGCACTTCTGCATCTTGTCACACTGGAGAGAACACAATTGTAACTCGCTAATGTTTCAGAGTTAGAAGACACCATGGTAGATGACACCTTCCTTGCCTGAAGAACTAAGCTTAAGATGATGGCCCAGTGGTTGCATCTAGGGAAGGCTTTAATGGACTCTGAAGTTGAGCCATGGCCAGACAGCATGCCAGGGTCTCAGAGTTGTCTATAGAGTTGTGGGAGGTTGTATCCAGCGATGGCTGCTGTCTCCTGACCACTTACTAGCTAGTGGGAATTACTTGTGTCTCCTCTCTTGGCTGGGCCAGCATGGTCCCCAAAGCCCCATGGTCCCCAAAGTACACTGGACTGCCCCATCTTCTTTGCTTGACTGCTTCAAAAGGAAAAGCATGAAAAGAAGGAGGCAGATCTTGAACTTGACACATGTTCTGAGAGAACAATGGACATTCCCTACTCTTGGAGAGATATTCAACTAGATCTTTAGTTTTTCTAACTTAAAATGACAACTATATTTATTAAAAAAAATAGTTAGAGGTACAAATTTTGTAAGTGTTTCCCTCTGCCTGGCTGACTTCGCGTTATGAGAGAGGTCACTGACACAGGGGCTGTAAGTTCAGGTGCCCACCACAGTCAGATTTTCAACTACCAAGCCGAAAGCGGCAGACACTGAAGTATTGCAAGGTCTGTAGCCTTGGGTTAGGTGGAGTGTTTTCTTGCAGCCATCTTGAGGCCAGCACTGCCATGGCAAGATGTGGGGCTGCGGCCCAGACCACCTCAATCAAGCAGGAGAAGCTGAACACACTGTGGGATGGAGAGAGGTGGCCATGCCAATGTGCTAATCTGTACGTGAAACTTTGCTTTGTAGGCAGGACCTCCTATCTGATTTATGGTGTTTGCTCAGACCCTTCTCCAGCAGGTGCTGTTAAATACCATTCAGTGGGGGAAACGAGGAGCCATTTTTCTTTCAGTGTGACCCACTTTCCTACTGGTTTAGAACTCAGCAGATGAAGCCCCTCTGCTGATTCCCAGCTGGATGTTTGTTATGTCTGTGCCCACTGTTGAACTGCCAGCATCACAGATAGAAAGGGGGAACTCTCTTGTTTCTCTAGAAAAAAAAACAAAACAAAACCCTAAAACCATGAAGTGTGTGTGTGTTTCCCTAAAGTCATTCTCCTTGTTTAAAAACTTCTCACAGAGAGATAAATGAATGGTGTTCAGTGTGTCTCTGCAGATGAAGATGAATGCAGGCGACTTGGGAGTTTAATATTTAATAACATTTATATATGACATTTGGGAAAACTTGAAAAACAAAGATGCTGTGATCAATAAGATTCTGGCATCCTTGTCACTGATTAAGTAATGAGTGTTCTTGGTACATAAGTTGAGAGATAATTTATTACACAAGCACACAAAGCACTAGGCATTGCATCTGTAGGTATGACGGAGAGCATGTTGTCTATCCATCCCTTCATCTGCTTCCCTTGTGTGGAGCTCTGTGGTATAACTGGCATGGACAGATGGAAGAACTGCCTGTCTCTACCAAGAACTGCATTATCTGAACCCAACTGTTAAACAGTAGGCAATCACAGTTGGGTTGAGTGTACTGGTCCAAGGTTCTCAGCTAATTTAACTGTTTTCATGGTTCTACTATTGAGTGTTTAGTTTTGTCCATTCAGGGAACGGTGACAAAGGGCAGTGACACAAATAAAGTAGAGACTCTTGTGAGATGGGAGGTGGTGTGTGGCCTTCCTGCCAGAATGACGGAGGGCAGTAAACAGCACTGTTGTGGTCTTCAGGTTTCTTTATTGCTTAGTCACACATCACAAAGACAGCAGGCCTGATGAGTGGAATTTTTCTGCTGATGAAATTCACAACTTCTCAAACCAATTAGATAATCAAAGGATCTAATTTTCATTCACTTCTAATGCTTTTCTGGACATGTTCCCACATAGGATCTCATTCCAGCAAGTGCCTGACAATCTTTTTGTGTACTGTGAGGGTGGAGTGCAGGTCATGTAAGTGGTTTATAACTTAATAATGGAATTACCAGGCAATCTCTCTGTACCCTGTGTACTCTTTCTATGCCTGAACATACAGGCTTGATGTTTCTCCTTTATCAGTTTTTCATCTCCCAGTAGCATGAGAATGCTTGCAGGCATGGATGTGTCTATATTTCACACTGAAAATAATCCCAGCTATATGGTGGGTACTTAAGAGCTCATGAAGTTCTCTGTGATGATGTTTTCCATGACTGAGCTCATCCAGACGCAAAGAATCTGGTCTTGTCAAGTTGGGATCACCTCACAGTTAGCAACCAAAGACTCAATTACTTTGTTTTGGTTTTGGTTTTAATTTCTTTTGCGTTTTAGTATTTTGTTGTGGTTGTTGATTTCTTCCTATGAGGTCTCATTCTGTTGGTCATCCTATTCTGGAATTCACTGAGAAGCTGAGGCTAAGGTCTGAGAGTAATCCTCCTGCCTCAATTCTTATTCTACTTTGTATTAAGTCTGTGGCTAGTATGAAAGAAGTAAAGCTCTCTCTTCCTCCTCCTCCTCCTCCTCCTCCTCCTCCTCCTCCTCCT
>NC_034592.1:157075258-157112377 GCF_900095145.1 Mus pahari
GCTTTCTCCTCCTCCTCCCCCTCCTCCTCCTCCTTCCTCTTTTGCTGTGACTTTCCTTTTGATTTTTTTTCAGACACTTGATTTCCAACTTGTGATGTGATCGGGATTAGCCTTGGTTGCTCAGTCTTCCCATCTCTCCCTCCTGGGTGCTGCCATTAGGTGTGAGCTTCAGCAAGCAGCTCTGCTACCTGCTCAGGGGGAGCAGTGTTCAGGTCTGGGGAGGAGACACCCAGACCTGCCTCTGATTTGGAGGGACGCTGGTTGCCTCCTTCGACCATGCATCTTCTTCCACCCTTTGCAAGGAATCTCTAAAACTGAACACACCTTTTTCTAGAGTGTTCCCAGCATTCTGTGTCTTGGGATCCCCTATCTGAATTGAATGTCAATGTAGATATTATCTAGTGTCTGACACTTGAGGACCCAGCAGGACTCAGGCATGTATTTCTCTTTTTTGTTTGTTTGTTTGTTTGTTTGTTGTTGTTGTTTTGAGACAGGGTTTCTCTCTGTGTAGCCCTAGGCTGTTCTGGAAATCACTCTGTAGACCAGGCTGGTCTTGAACTCAGAGATCTGCCTGCCTCTGTCTCCTAAGTGCTGGGATTAAAGGCATGAGCCACCACTGCCTGGTATTTCTCTGCCTACAGGGTAGGTGCTGTTTGTTGGTGATAGACAGATCTTAGATATAGCCTGGGAATAGATGAGGCTGCCTTGGTGTGGGATGAAGCAGGAAGGAAGAAAAGCTATGGTGGGGTTTGGTTGCCAGATTTCATCTGAGAACTCTAAGGAATTCTGGGACCCCTAATGTAAGCCTGCTGTTCTGAGGGACTAAGAATGCCATTTTTTCCAGGTTGAGGAATAGGGCTTTTTTTAACTAGCATTTATCAAATTGATCAATACTCTTTTAATATTTAGACCTGGAGTTGGTGGGCCTCCATGTTGAGCTCTCATTCCAAACCCTATACATGTTCACTGGGACAAGATATACCACCAGCTCCTCAGAGCCTTCCAGCCCCTGGAGAGGGGGATCAGCTTTATAAACACTCTTTGAAGCTGTCGGGGGCGTTTGTGCATGGCGTTTCGCTTGAGTCTGCAGGGGAAGTGCTAACACATCTCTATTAACAAACACCCAGTCGCCTTATTTCCTTGCTTAAAACACTTTAGATAGAGCGGGTTGCTTCATCTGAGTGTCCCTACACCCACAGATGCATAATCAGGTGACAGCAGTTTCAAAATTGCAGTTCTCCATGTTGATGGAGAAATGGGAGCTTCAGCATTCCTCACGTGTAATTTTCACCAAGAAACGGAGGACTGGCTTTAATGTCAACACGTAGAGATTTACTGTTACTGGAAATATATACCTTCAGTCAAATCTGCACCCAAACGATGGTCACATTATCCTTCTCCCCTCCCCCACACCCTGGTCCTGAGAAAGGATCCAGTTCCCCATAGGACTAGGCCATTCTAACTCTCTCCACCTTACTCAGCGACTGGGTCTGCATGGGTTAGCAGGGAACGCACTCTATGCCTCTTAGGGTACCTGGTGGGGAGGAGTTGGGATAAAATCAAGAGAGGCTTGGTGGGGTGCTCTTCCCTGATCTCCAACCCAGCATGGACGAAGTTCTGTTCCTACAGGCACCCTGCCTGGCTCTCCTCAACACCCCCCAAAAGACTTCCTGGCCCTGTGCTTCTAAAGAAAAGAAACTCAATTTGATTTTACTTTGAAAACACAGAGAGGATGTTAGGCCACCCTTTGAGGTGGATAATTGGTGATACTCTGTGGGCCTCATAGAAACAGGGATGAACAAGTAGGCCAAGACTTACTGGAAAAGGGCTTTTGGCCCCATAAGTTTCCTCAAGTTCTTAGTAATTTGTCCCCCAGATCATGTTGAGTTGCATTAATGAATTAAGCATGTGGTTTTAACTTCTCACTCAACTCTCTAGAAGCCTTTCGTCTCTGGAGAATGAGCCACGGTTGGGCTGTGCTCGCTCTTAAAATCAGATTTAAATGTTTATTGCTCTAGATGCCTTCCAATGCTGACCATAACCATAAGTAGTCGATCATTTCAGACAGTTTTTGCTGCACAATAAGACCTTCCCGTGATGAATTCCACTCTCAGCCGCCCCACTGAGGCGGTGGCGGCGGCTCCTGGAGAGCATGGAGTATAGCCGGTGGTGTTTGTCTCTTTGAGGGTGCTGCACGCCGGGGCTAGGGTGGATCTCTAATAACTGTAATTTCAGCTGCCCCACTTTCCCCAGGGCCAGCTGTGAGGCCTGCTGTGTGCCCTGCCATTAAGTTCAGTTAGCACTAAAGTTACCAAGGACAGCCGCGGGTGTGGAAGGCCTTATAGGCCCCCAGGTCAGGCCGCAGACGAGGACCAGCAAATGGGTCAAGTAAGATGTCCTCGGAAGGAGCTTTGGGTAACTGGTTTCCAGCAGGGAAGCTCAGTGGTTCATGTGTGCGCATCTGTGTATACATGAGGAGGCCAGCGGTCAACCTCAGGTGTCACCTCTTAGGAGTTATCCACCTTCTTATGAGACTGATGTAGCCAGTTAGGCTGGCCGGCCACCAAGCTTCAAGGACCCAGCTGTCTCTATGTCCCTGGCATTGGGATTATAAGCACAAGAGCCACACCCAGCTTCTTTATGTGCATTCTGGGGGCCTACTCAGGTTCTCATGCTTGAGAGCGTTTTATTAATGGAGACAGGCTAAGAACCAGCTAGGGGTTCAGGCTGGGATCTCAGGACCTCCTCTGGAGGAGATAGGCCTGCCTAGTTTGAGCTGGAAACAAGAGAAACCCAACTATGTGCCAGTGAGGCTGAGGGCTCACCTGACTGCATCGGTTTGCTTCAGCTCTGTAAAGTTTCTAGGGCTGTCAGCCCTTCCCTAGGCCTCCTGCCTCTCTTTCCATGCCAGCAGCCCATTTCAGTGTCTGGTTCACCCAAATGGTTCCCAACTAGCATGCTATAGCGGGGTGCTTCACCCTCGAGTGGCTGAATAGACACCCCTCCTTTCTCTGTGCTCTGCAGACAGACTGTGCCGTATGGACTGTCCAACTACAGAGAAAGCCTTCGGGGTAAGAGGTCCTTGGGGCCAGTTCCGGAAAGCTCCCAGCCTTCTCCGTGGACACGCTTGCGTTGTGCTTGTATGGGGGCAGATGACAAGGCCTGTTCACACTTCTGTGCACGCACCAGAGATGTCACCAGGTATGACACAGATTTTAGTCCCACTCATGTCAAGGTACAAACCACTGGCGGGCAAAGCTAAGCCAGGGCCTTCACCAAGGTGGCTAGAGGGTAACTTAAGCCAGGTCTTCAACCTTCCATGCTTTTCAGAGTGCAGGCCACAGCCACAGCCACAGCCTGTAGCTGTGTGAACAAACCAGAGTGAGCCGGGACCACTTAAAAGACTGACGACCCCACCCGTCTCCATGCGCATTTTTAGCTTCTTTACAAACACCAAGCAGGAGTTTATACTCTTGTTACCTCATATAAAGGACCCCTTGGCCTGGGCTTTGGATTCAGTTTCTGTGTGGTCCCTGAGTCACCTTTCCCTGAGACTGGTCTCAGCTGCACAGAGAAGAGCATAGATCCATTTTGAGCGGTAAGCCACCATACCTGCCTCAGGGCCACCACCGGGACCACTGCTCCCTAGACAGGTGCTATGAAACTCTTGGCTCCTCTTTCCCTTCACATTGAGCAAAGACTCATCAAGCCAGCCAGGCAGAGCAGCCTGTCACCAGCCTAAAGGATGGACTGACTGTGTGAATGAAACTCCCGAATTCTTTTTGAGCTTGATGATCTATGAGTAGGGTGGGCCCAAGGGAAAGCAGGCACTGTAGCCTCTGGGCAGGGGTTCTGCCGTCTGGAAAATCTGGGTACTAACTACACTCTTGTTCTCCCACCTGGGGTGTTGAGCGCCCAGTGAGTAACTGTAGAGTGTGTTTGGTACTCAGACATCTACCCACTGAGCCTTCAGTCCTGCAGTTGGTGCCTGGCACTTGGTCCTTGGGGAGCACGTACTAATGCGATTGTTCATAGGGAAGAGGAAGTCATTATACGACACCCCCAAAACAGCCACACGGAAATGCTAATCCCTGAAACCTGCTATGTCCCCACAGTTATTCCAGGAGAGCAGAAAGGCCAGCTGCAGATGAGAAGCAGGAGACTGGAGGCCCACGTCAAAGGTGAAGAAAGGATACATTCATTCACGGGCAGAGGGTGGGTGGAGAGCTGGCATCTGGTCTCAATAAGTGGCCAGTGGGACTCCAAAGCTCACAGGCATCCCCACCAACAGACAGTGATGCCTCTTGGTTGTCGACTCTGGGTGTATTTGGTCATTTGTCACTTTCCTGGTCCTGTGTAACCCTTTGTGGTTTTGGAGCACCTCCACCCTGTGTCCTTCTTAACTCCAAGGTGATGACAGTTTGGCTCTCATTGGAATGGCAAAACAGTTACCTGCCCTTTGCATAGATCTGAAGGCTGAGCTTATCAACCCTACCTTAGCCACTACTTCTGTAACCAAGTGATTCCTATTACATCATTTCTTCTCTGGAGAAGTAGTGTGCCACATGGGCAGTTCCCCACCCCCACCACTCCCAGCTCATTTTGCTATTATTTTAACACCTACCTCATTTTGTGTTTACTCTGTGTGTGTGTGTGTGTGTGAGTGTGTGTGTGTGGCATTTTCTTTGGTTTTTGGTATGAGCAATCCTGAGGGCTTCCTGAAACCAAGCTGGGCTTATTTGTCACTCTGTCTGCCAGTCAGAAGTCATTATCTATGATTCAGCCGCACGTCTGCAGTGCAGGATAATTTGCGTTCATAATGATAGCCTGGAGGTAGCTTCAGTTCTTGCAGGGAATGATCAAGGGAAGATTGATCCGAGCCCTGTATACAGGAGCTTCCCAAATCCATAAGATGGCTTCCAGTTGTCTAGAGAAAATGGAAGGAAACAGAGAGGCTGTGGTAGCAGCTTGCCTCAGAAAGCGTTTACCAGACCCCAGCTGGTCCCTACCCAGCCTCCTCTTCATTCTTTCCCCACGTTATCACTTTTTGGTACCCCCTAATCCAACTTACATGGGTGGGAACAGGCTATGATTAAAGCTATGCATCCCTTGTATCGTGTATTAATCTACACATGCGTTCAGTTCATTTGGCCGAGATCGGTCACACTACATGTTGGGTCCTCACTATTCCTGATGTATAGGGGAAGATGTCATGGGACTTCTTTAGTTTATTTATTAATGGAAGCAGACAGCAGACAAACATGTACAATAAAAACTGAAGGAAGCAAAGGAAATCTGGACAGTAGGTTAAGAATGAAAAGAGCTGGGGTGCTGTTGTTTGTCATTGGGTAGACAAGGAGCCATCTGTGACCTTGGCACAAAGACCCGTAGGAGGAAAAAAAAACGTGAGCTACGTGGATGCAGGAGGGAGAGGTGTTTCAGGCAGGGGTATAGGAGGGGGGCTAAGAATGGCCATCAAAGGCCCCCTGTGCCAAGAAAACACATGATACCTTCTTCCCACAATGCTGCTGTTCTGATTATTCTGTCACATGACCAAAAGATGAGACTGAGGCGCTGGAGAGACATTCAACTGTAAAGTGCTTGTTCTGCAAGCAGGAGAATGAATGTGATCCCCAGCACCTCTACAAAAAGCAGGGTGTGGTGGTCTGGTCTGGTCCTGTGACCCCATGGCTGGGATGGCAGAGAAGCAGTGCCTTGAGGCTCTCTGGGCACCTAGCCCAGCCTAAACAAACAGCCCCAGGCCCCCGGGCCTGACACTATTTTTTAACAAAAAATGGTTACTAATCCTGAGGAATGATACCTGGAACTGCTCTCTGACCTTCACAGGCATGCGAGCACGTGTGCATGTGCGTGTGCATGTGCGCGTGCATGTGCGCATGTGCGTGTGTGTGTGTGTGTGTGTGTGTATGTGTGCGTGTGTGTATGTGTATACACAAGCATGTCTGCCCACTCTACCCTCCATCCACATCCACACACCCATCGCAGTCTGTCAAGATAAGTTTCCAGCACCTTTTAATTCACGTCAAATTCTTAGAAGACACTTCCCGCCAGAGCATTTACCTCACCCAGCATCCCTTGCTGCTTAGATGGGAGTTAGTAATGGCCAGAGTCACACTCACAGAGTAGCAGCTACTGCCATCCTTGGCTTGTGGTTATCAAAGAGTGAGCCAACTGAAGGCCTTCTGGTGGCCACTGCTGTAGCTGTGCCCTTTCCAACCTTTGTGCCCAGCTTCTGAGCTTGCTGAGCACAGATGAGGGGAAGCATCCAGGCAGGAGACAGCTAGAGGTGTGGCCAGGGTCTCCTCTTCAAACTGGAAGAGCTGGTGTGCCAACATGATATCCTTCTTTTACTTTTGTTCTCTTTCCTTTAAATAGGTTGATGTCAAGGACAGATAAAGCCCACTGACCTTAGCTGGCTTTAGCAGGCCATGACTGATGCTTCTTGCTTGCTGCAGTGGACTTCACCCTGCTCTCCCTGCCTGCCAACTCTGCTCCAGGAAAGAGCCTTGGAGCTTGTGCATACAGAGTTCGAATTTCCACCTCTTTAGGGACACGTCGGGAATTGGCCTGAGGCAAAAATGAAAGAATGACCCATCCAAAGAGCCCACACTTACCTGTACACCCCTTCACCAAGAATGCCCCAGTCCAAAAGTCCCCAGCTTCCCTAATGGGTAAAATGATCCCACATGTGCCCTGGCCGCCAGATGCCTGAGGCTTCAGTTTCACACGGAAATTGTTTGAGAGGTATGCTAAGTCAGAAAGCTACTTACTGGCTTTGGCATGACTCTTGGAGAGTAAGTGGACACCAGGCTGGCTCTTTACAAAAGTAAACACACATCCATCTCCTAGAAGATTCAGGACACCCATGTGGCCAGAGCAGGCCTTCTTCTGCGGCCTGCGTGGCCTGCGCAAGTTAGCGAGGCATCTGTGTGCTTGAGACCTGGGTCTTAGCTGAGCAGTGGTCTATGAATTTGCATTTCATAGGACTTAGAAATCTTCCACTGTGCTTGGTGCTCATCAGAAGAGCGGCTCTCAAAAACAAGAAGGAGAAGAAAACAGGAGAGCTAGACGTTCATGAGACAAAAAGAGAAATAAACAACACCCCCCCCCCCAATATTCTTGATGGTTTTGAACTCTGGGTCACTCAGCAAAGAGCTGGGGGTTCTGTGATGGCCTCTGTGGCAGAGCTCCCAACCCTGCCTTGCGGTAAGCTGCCCTGAGGGCCAGCTCCAGCTCATGGCTACCAGTCTGGATATCTGCTTTCATGAATAAATGTGGATCCTTGGGGAGTGGCTTCAAAATAAGCCCAAAACACAAACTCTTTGTACATTATGTAAATTTCTGTTTGTCTATATAATTGGCAACAACTGGGAAGTGTAACCTCTGTTCAAAATCTCTTTGAGCTGAGCTCTTTCTGCTGTGTACATGGTGAGTATGGGGGTGGGGGTAGGGTCAGACTGTGAGTTCCCATGTAAACCCTGCTCTGCAGGCCCAGCTGGAACAGTCTGCCCACCTCCCCACTGGGCCTCATAGCAATGAGAACCTGTCTTTGGGCATGTTCCAAGGGCACCACATGGAGACACTTTAGCTATTGTGTGAAGTGGGGACTTAACCAGATGGTAAACTTCAGAGGACCATCTCTTAAGTTATTACAGGTGTGAACATGCCTGCTTATTGGGGGGGGTGTGAGAGAGTGCTGGTTTGCTGGGGGGTGGTGGTGGAAATGTACAGTTAAGAGAAGTAATTATTTATTGGGGAACTATTTTCTATGTAATTCCTTTATGGGATCTATTAACAGTAAAGGCACTGTAGATAGGTAGATAGACAGAAAAATAGATTTTAAATTGTGTTCAAAAATCCAAACCCGTATCTCTTAGTAGCTTAAATTTTAAATTTCATAAGCACTATTTGGCGCAGTGGCCAGATCGTATCTCGAAAACAAATCCACTCACTGTGAGAACACTCGGGAGATAAGTCAAATGCATAATAAAATAAAATCTAGAAGTTGGCTTTGGCTTGCAGGCTTTTCCTTGCACACACACATTCACTCTTCATTGGCCTCTGGAGAGGGTGGGAGGGAGCAAGAGTTCTGGATGTCGGATTCATCTAGAGAGGAAAGTATAGACCAAGGTGGGTGGGCAGCTATTGGGAGGAGAGGAGTTTGGGAACCATTTGAGAAGATAAACACCAAGGTGGCTGAAGAGAGGAAGAAGGTTTGGATGACGGCGGTGACTTCTTTGGCATGCCTGCCCTTCTCCTGGCAACCCACACGACCTTCACAGGGAGACAACCACGGGCCTACTGCTCCAAGCATCTGAGAATTATCTCCAGAAGTGACCACAGTAGCAAGGCCACACAGGACATGACAGCAAAAGGAAAGGAAGCTGTTTGATAAAAGAGGGAGAGGGTACAGGAGGGCGGAGGGAGGGCGGGAGAGGGCGAGGGGATGGACGCTGTAATGCAAATGCCATTATAAAAAGCATCACTTTGTATGATCCATGCTAATAAACTTTTAAAAAAGAGTCTAAAGCATCTACAGCAGCGGTTTTCAACCTGTGGGTCACAACCCCTTTTAGGGAGGTGGTCACGTATCAGATATCCATATCAGATATTTTCATTATGATTCATAACAGTAGCGAAATTACCGTTATAATGTCACACTGGGATAATTTTATGGTTGGGGTCACTACAGCATGAGGAACTATGTTAAAGAGTCACAGTGTTAGGAAGGTGGAGAGTGTTGGTCCTATTGAGTCTGGGTCCAAGGATTCTCTTCCCTGTCTCTGTGCCCCAATTTTGAATCCAAACCCATACTGTTAGAGACCATCATGGGAAGAGAGCTGGACCAAGACAAAGATACAGAAACATCCCCCCCCAACTCTACCTCCACCAAGATATCCTTTGTTTGGAGTAGGCCTGATCACTATCTAATCTGAGAAAACCCAAGAGCCTCTTGTTTTAATTAAACTCATTTTAGAGAGTTTTGACTCTGATGAATTGAGAGAGTTGAGTACTAATTTATTCAGCAGGATGTGCGGTAGGGCACAGCAGGGACGTGGTGTTCCTGGGAGGCGCTGATGGGGTCTGGCATCCTTCAACCCTCAGAGAGGCTGCAGGGCACAGGAGCAAACAGGTCTAGAGGGCTAGGAGCTTGGTGTGCACAGTTTGGTCCAGCATAGGCTGGGCGTTCCTGCATCGGGGAGGAGCTGTAGAGAACCTGTTCACGAGGAGGTTGGACAAGGATGGCTACAGAATCTATAGCACCCCAGTTCAGAAGGGTGAAGGATTTTAAGATGGCTTCAGCAGAAAGCCATACCAAATTGGCACTCTTTCTGAAGTCCTGCCCAGGTGACCTTGAGTCTGGAGAGTGGGTCTGGCTGCAAGTTTCTGTGTAAGGCTCGTTTTAACCAACTGCAGTCTCCCTTTCTTTGTTTCCAAACCAGATGTAGCACTTGCTCTGCCTACGTGCCAGTCGAGGCTTTATGTCGTCAACCCCCACAAAGCAATAAGGCATCATCTCCCGTCCTCCATTTTTTGATGTGTGTACTTGTATATATGGTGTGTGTGAGCACATGTATAAACATGTATGAACATCTAATTGTGCATACAGATGCCTGGGGCCAGAGATTGCCAACAGGTGTCTTCTTTAGTCTCTCACTGAGCTTGGATCTCCCTAACTGGGCTAAGCTAGCTGGCCTGTGAGCCCACTCGCTGTGTCTCTCCTTCTATGTGAGAACTGGGAATCTGAACTCAGGTCCCTGTACTTACACAGTGAACACTTTATTCACTGAGCTGTCCCCAGCTCCTCCTGGCTTTTGTTTTGTTTTCTTTTTTTTTTTTTTTTGAATGAAAACTTTCTCAGAGATGCATACCTTTGAGTTTGGAGTGTATCTTAAAGTAATGGAATTACTTGTGGAATTGTCAGACTCATCAACACCTGCCCCAACCCCTGGGAGATGTAAGTTCTCCAAATCCCTGAATTGTCTGATGTGAAAGCTTTAGTATATAAAGTTTATGTAATTTAAGCTACCTGCCCTTGGAGCTTTATAAGCACCCCCACCCCACCCCTGCTTCCCCCCACATCCCCCAACCCACCCTGCCTCTCCCTCACCAGTCGGCAGGAAGGTTGGGAACTGTTGCAGTCTGAGTGATATTTCATGCAGGGAAATTATAAGACTTAGTGACTCCAAACACAAGGTCCCTTCTGCTAGGTGTGTCTCATTAACCCTCCCAACATTCCAGAGCAAGGTACCAAGGCATGACAAGAGCTGGGCTGATGGATGCAATCCTGTGGGGCGGGGAGTGCAGCCCATGACCACAAATTGACTACTTACCCCTCCACCTTTATCTTGCCCTCCCCACCTCTCTCCCTGCCCTTCTGTCATCTTGAGTGGCAGAACTTGGATGGAAGTTCTGGTCTTCTAGGACCAGGTCCCAGGTATTCACCTCATGTGATGCTGTCCCTCACAGTTCATCAGTGACTATGCATGTACATACCTAGTTCCACAGATGGAGCAGTGATGCTCTAAATATTTTACTATTGCATTCTCGTTACTGAACTGTTGTGGTCCAAATGTGAAATATCCCCCATAGGCCCATGTGCTTGACTTCTTGGTACACTGTTAGCGTTGCTGTTTAGGGGGATAATGGAGGCCTTAGGAGGTGGAGCCTTGTGGGAAGAAGTAAGTTACTAGATGTGCTCCTCAAGGCTCCACAGCCCAACTTCCTGTCTGATCTCTGTTTTCTGATCCAAGGCAATGTGAGAAGTCTCCGGCAAGCACCCCTACCACTGTGAACACTCCACATTCTTTCTCAGTCAAGGCGTACTATGTACACTTTAGCCATAAACCATGAGCAACTAACTTGTTCTCTCTTAAGTTGCTTCCTATCAAGTATTTATTCGGACACAGCAATGAGAAAAGTCAGTAATAAAATGAGCAATTGCTGTTAATACAACCTTTCCTGCATTTCACATAGCAAATGTCCTTAGCATTGGGGTCACGTGGTTGACTATTGCAATCCCTCTGCCATGGAGACCCACAGCAGGCATAGGCAGTATGTGAATGAATGGGCCTGGTCTTGTTCTGTCTTTCTGATTGACATTAATCAGTGGACTGAGTGGCTTGTGGACCAGTACAGGACTCTAAAGGTCATGAACTTCTACCTGCACACATCTTGAACGGTGTGTCTTGTAGTTTACCAGAGATTGTTCTGTTGTTAAGAGATGCTATCCCATTCTTTTCTCGAATCACCCACAAATATTCCTAATTCATTGGGTTGCTCTTTTCTCTGTGTGTCCTTAAATACATTTAGTATTGTCCTTGATGCCCGGCATTAGAAGGGACTAGGCAGGGCTTTAGCGTTGTGCCATTTTGTCTATGCCAATAAGCACTTTGGGTGACTTCTCCATCTCTGGGAGACTTTTGGCTCTGCCACCCAACAGTGGCTCTGCCACCCTCTTGGTACTTGAGTTTCACTAAGGCATTTGTCCCTGTTCTTTTTCTTGAGTGTGAATTTAGTATTCAAAAGCCAACGATAGACCTGGAGAGATGGTTCAACAGTTTCAGGCTCTTTCTGCTCTTGCAGAGGGCCTGTGGAATTGTTGATAGCAGCCTATAGCTTCAGCTCCAGGGGGTCAGACACACTCTTCTGACCTCCACAGTCACCCTCATGTGTGTGTGCCTACACACACATTCACACAAATATAATGCAAATAACCCTTTAAAAAAAGGCAAGGTTGTCCTAAGCAGATATTTATATTGGATCTGCCCATCATTCAATCCACAGATGTTCCTGAGGGAGGGCGTTTCATCATGTGCTATGTGAGGGAGGAGTCAGCCACACATGAAGTCCCATTTATCTGATGAATAGTCTCTTACTAGAATTCCATGATCTAAGGGGCAGATCTAAGAGATAATCACAAAAGCTGGGAGCTGGGAGGTTGGCTTTCCCATGGGCAAACAGCTCCCACCAAGGGTCTCTCTTCAGCATACACATTGTGTTCTCTTACCTTGTGAAATAAGCAATAAGTCAGTGCAGGCGACTGTGAGGAACTAAGATTGCTGCTGCTGCTTTTGTGAAAATGTTGCCAACTAAAATAGCTAAGACCCCTGACATGAGTCAATGTCCAAACCATTCTAAAACTACACACCGAAGTTGTAAGCCTAGCCCTGTCTCTGCTACATCACCCTACTTCTGGCCCTAGATACCATTTTATGACCTGAATCCATCTCATCATCTAACATCATGTAACAGGTACCAATGTTAAGAGAAGTCTGTCTTCCAGGCATGACACAGCCATAGTTAATCTTGAAATTAGAGCAGCTGTGATTACTCACATACAGGAGACCCACACAAGATCAGATCTCTTCATAGAACCTCATCTGAGAGCTTTACCACAGATCACAGGCACTCTTTATGTTCTGAACTCCCACCCAGTCACAGAAGGCATCAGTGTATACAGGATATAGAAGGAAGAAGTCCGCCATGTATGTGCTTCTGGGTGGTTATGTCCATTCCCCGGGTGGGACTTTGCAGCAATGCAGGTGTTTAGGCGTCACCTGTATTACTATGAGTAACCCCTTGCCCATGTAAGGGTCCTCAAGCTGGACCTGGATAGAATGATGTCTGTCACCAGTTCCCTTTCTGGGGTGAAAATACATTTGTTCATGCCGCTCTAATAAAATGAATGCAACACCTCGTCCTGCCTCTCACTGCAGGAAAGGCAACAACCTGACATTGTTTTTCTTCTGCCACAGATTACCTAATTTTTTCCTAACATCAAGTGCATGCTGGTTTTCTTCACCAATTCTCCAACACCACTGGGTATCTAGCAACTCAATTCAATGCTGATGTTACCTACCTGGAAGTGGCACCTGATCCCACAAGCTAACATCTCAAAACAAGGTCACTTTCCACCGCAGATATCAGTCATGAGTGGTGTCTCCATGGCACCAGTGTTTCTGCCTAGCTCCATGAGGCACCCCCCACCCCATGTCTGAAGTCACTCAAATAACTGCAAGAACAAAAAAGCACTCCACATATGATCTCCGTTTTGTTGGGCAAGATGGGGCACTTCAGGGTGGTGTGGCTGCAGAGATAGCCTCTTGAGAAAGAACACAGCTTGGAGATAGACATGTGCAAGAGTTAGATGGAAGGAGATATGGCAGCGTGGTATAGAACATTCTGAGACACTTACCAACATGGCAGTCCTTTAAATACAATGTTTAAGGGTCCCACTGAAGTTCACTATTGATTATTGACTATTAAACTCAATCTCATTGAGTAAATGCATGAGAAGAGAAAGTTACAACCCTCTAGTCAAGGTCTTTCTGAGGGCCTGCTCCATTGAAAACGTATGCCCTGCCTCATTAGTCACTCCATTAGTAAACAAAGGACTGAAAATATTCAGGCGTCCAGGAACCCTTTCCAGGAACCAGGGGACAAAGATCAAACATTTTTGTAAGACATATTTATTTTTTCTTTTCTGAGTAGAAGTGCTGTGCCTATGTGTGCATATGTGCACCGTGTGTACACAGGTGTCTGCAGAGGCTAGATAAGGGTGTTACACATCCTTGGAACTGGAGTTACAAGAAGTTGTGAACTCCCAGGTTTGGGTGCTAGAAACTGAACTCAGGTCCCTCTGCAAGAGCAGCAGGTGCCTTGAATAGTGAAAGAAATATATATTTTAAAGCATACATATTTTTTTTTAAATAAAAGACTTTTCTAGTTTTGCTCAACGGTTTTGCAGTGGGTAGATATGATATAGTTTATTCAACTGGTATCTAGAGGTGGTCAATGAGTTGTTCCCAGTATTTTGTCTTAGCAATTAATACCACAATAGCTAAACCTGTAATACCGTTTCTTCATGTGGAGGTCTCTCTGAAAGCTATAGTCCCAGCAGCAAGATTGATATATCAAAAGGTAACTACATCTGTACGTTCCACAGACTATGTCAGATTCACAGATGTATTGCTGTCATTGTTATCTATAGATAAGTTATTTGCCTGAAGCTCAAAAGGTGAAATATTTTCCCCAAAGTGATTTCACTAGAGGGAAGTCGAAATAGACAAATTATTAGGAAGTGAAGGTGGTGATGGGGGAGAGCGAGAAATGCTCTGGGGCTAAAGAAGGGCTTAAAGAAAGACGAAAAAATATTTTTGCTTTAAAATTCTATTTATTATTTGTGTGCGGAGTTCACACTACACCACACATGCCATGGTGCCTGTGTGGCAGTCAGAGGACAACTTTGTGGGCCATTTATTTCCTTCCACCTTTATGTGGGCTTTGGGATCATTTTCATGTTCTTAGGCTTGTATGGCAAGCATATCTGCCCATTTAGCAATCCTGTCAGCTCCTAGGATAAAGTTTTATAAGTAGAAGCCATGCTCCAGTGGATGTGCCACACCCAGGAATGTGTGAGCAGAGATTGGAGTTGGTGTGTTTTTTGTTTGGTTTGATTTTGTTTTAAGAAGAAAACACAAAGTTGGGAAGGATAGAGATGGTTCTGGGATAGTAAAGGAGGAATATGGTCAAAATATATGAAATTCTCCAAGAATTAATAAATATAGTTTTAGATAGCAAGGAAAGAAAGAAGTACAGTCCCTTGAAGGCTCCTAAGAATCTCTCCCTGACGTACAGTGTCACCAGAAATCCTTTTCCCATGTGGTTTTTATAATATAGGAAACGGCAATTGAACTATAGGACCAGGAAGTATTTGTACCTTTCCACCATTGTTTGCTCCGATGAGCAGGGTGTGTGCATGCTTGCATGTGTGCATCCATATGTGCGTGCATGCATGCATGCATTCTGATGGAGTGGTCTGATTCCTCCCTAGGCACCCTTTCAGAATGAACTAGCCAATTTGGCCTATCTAGGTTGGCAGCTAACTTCCAAAGCTCCAGATTCCTGTCCTAGCTAGGTTTCTACTGGTGTAAAGGACAAACACCATTACCAACAGCAACTTGGGGAGGAAAGGATTTATTTTATCTTACACTTCTAAGTCATGACTGAGTGATAGTGAAGAACTCATGGCAGGAACCTGGAAGCAGGAACTGAAGCAGAGACCATGGAGGAGTGCCCCTTCCTAGATTATCCCCTATGGCTTGCTCACTGTCTTATATAGGCCAGGACCATCTGCTGAGGAGTGGCACTGCACACAGTGAGTTGGGGCCTCCCATATCAACCATTAATCAAGAAAGTGCTCTGTAGACTTTTCCATAGACCACTATGACAGAGGTGTTCTCTCAAATGAGGTTCCTCTTTCTGGATAACTCTAGCCTTCGTCAGGTTGAAAAAAACTAACCATGTGTCAGGTGGGCCAGATTCCATGTGTTGTGTGGAATCGAGGTGATGGCAAGAAGATCAGATGCTCAAAGCCAATCTTGATTGTATAGCACATTGGAGGCCAGTCTGGTTATACAATAAACCCCTGCTTAGGCGTTACTTATATAGAAAGACCTTCTGTCAAAGGGGGGGGGGGTTCTATGAGATAACCGAATTGTGTTTGTGACACAAGCATGAGATTCTAATTTTGATCTCTACCATCCAGGTAGAAGCTAAGCATTATAGGCATCTATAATCCCAGCCCTGAGAAGAGAAAGACAGAGGATCCCTGGAGCTTGCTGAACAGTCTGTCTATAGGAATGGTAAGCTCCAGGTTCAGTGAGAGACCCTATCTCAAAAAATAAAGTGTGCTCACAACAAGGCTCAACAGGTAAAAATGCTTGCTGTGCAAACCTGAGTGTGATCCTGAGTGTGATCCTTAGCACAGTCCTAGAGTGTGATCCTGAGTGTGATCCTGAGTGTGATCCTAGAGTGTGATCCTGAGTGTGATCCTAGAGTGTGATCCTGAGTGTAGCCCTGAGTATGACCCTAGAGTGTGATCTCAGAGTGTGATCCTGAGCGTGATCATGAGTATGATCTTAAGTGTGATCCTGAGTATGATCCTAGAGTGTGACCCTGAGTGTGATCCTGAGTATGATCCTAGAGTGTGATCCCAGAGTGTGATCTTGAGTGTGATCCTAGAGTATGATATTGAGTGTAATCCTGAGTATGATCCTAGAGTCTGATCTTAGAGTGTGATCCTAAGTGTGATCCCAGAGTGTGATCCTGAGTGTGATCTTGAGTATGATCCTCGAGTGTGATTCCAGAGTGTGATCCTGAGTGTAATCCTAGAGTGTGATCCCAGAGTGTGATCCTGAGTGTAATCCTAGAGTGTGATCCCAGAGTGTGATACTATAGTGGGACCCTTTACCACATAAAGTAAAGGAAGAAAATTCTCTCCACAGAGTTGCCCTCTGACATCTACATGTGTCCTGACAGAAATCACTGGACACACACACACACACACACACACACACACACACACACACAAATATTTTAAAATTCTAAGGTTAGGAAGTGATTGAGGAAGGCACCTGATAGCATCTTTAGCCTCCACATATAGTTCTCTCTCTCTCTCTCTCTCTCTCTCTCTCTCTCTCTCTCTCTCTCTCTCTCTCTCCCTTTTGTATTTTTTCATTTAGAACATCTATCCCTGATCAAGATTACAAAGACCAGTCCATATCCAGGGACGTTTGACATTTTCAATGTTACCCATAAACTCCTCTTTTAAACAGTTTAGCCCTCTTCTTCACACACCATCCCTAGGTTGAACTTAAGGTAATAAAGGATATACTATACGGAGGCTGGAGAGATGGCTCAGCAGTTAAGAGCACTGATTACTGTTCCAGAGGACTTGGGTTCAAATCCTAGCACCCACATGACAGTTCACAACTGTCTGTAACTTCAAGATTTGACATCCTCACACAGACGTGCATGTAGGCAAAACACCAATGCACATAAATAAATAAATAAATAAATACTTTTCAGAAAGGACAAAAGATACTCACTTAAAGGGGGGCATTGAGTATATGATGTCATTGCTCTTCTGGCTTATCTGATTGGGCCAAGGTTGGATATTTCAATTATCTGTCTCCTTGGAGTTTACAAGTAGAGTCGTGAGTTAGCTCCTTCCCTTCTGCATTGCACACTGAGTGGAAGGAGCTTCAGAGACTGGGAGAACCAAGGAATCCATGTATGTGGCAGAGATAGTACAGCAGGGATGGGAGGAAGACAGAAAGGGAACCTTCTTGGTCCTTGGCAACACTTCATCTCTGCCTCATCTCTCTGCAAGTGTGGATCTGCTTCCTAGTTGGGTTCCATGCAACAAGACATTTTTCCACTCTGCAAAGTCCTCTCAGACCCTCTGCTCCTGTAACTGGTTAACAGTCCCAGTGTGGTCATCCTCATCTAACTCACCCGAGAACCCACTAATTCTTAGCTTTTATTGCTCCAGTTCCAAGGGCAAGGAGAAAATGTCGTCCTCCGTTGTTTCTAAACAATCCTGGCTCCACTGTAATTAGATCAAACTAGGTCATAGGTCCATCTGTGAACTGGGCTGGGAAGCCAAAGGGTAGGAATTGGTGTGGGTCTCATGTTCAGCCTTTGAATCCAAAAGATATTTTTCCAAGAGAAGAAAATGAATGACAGGCAGAAAAGACCCACCACAAGCCCACGGAGGTGCCTAGCAACACAAGAGCCTTGATTAAGACATCATTCCTGTCTTCAATTAAGTGGAGTGCTTCTTCAAAAAAATTAAAAATAAATAAAACCTGTGGTTTTCATCATTTTCCAGACTACCAATAGGAAATGTTCCCTGACAGGCTTATTCAGACACTTCCGTCAAGCACATGTCTTTCCAAGGTTTCTAAAGATCCAAAACATCTTCTTTATTTCTCTTCCGTTCATGGTCCAAGAAATGGGTGAGAGGAGAGACTAGTCAATGGGGAAATTCACTTGTGTGGGAAGGGACAGCCCCTTCCTCAGTCATAGCATAACTGTAAGAGTCAGAGGCCGATGACATTGTTGCCATGGGAATACTCTAAAGCCCATCTACCTACAGCTGGGACCCAGACATCCCTGAGATCAGAGTCTTGTTTCCAAACTGACCTTCCACATTGTAAGTACTTGTTTCATTATTCTTTAGCAGGGGACATATTTTAAGTAAGTAAATGATTTACCTTGGGACATAGGACCTGTGACCCAGCTCCTAGATGTAGACCAGATCAGGACCCCAGGCTGGACAGTAAATAGCCTTCAAAGACAATTGGTAGTAATAAAGATGCATCCTGTTGGGTATTTTGCCGAGAGCTATGGTGGGTGAAGTCTGAGGGACTTGCTTTTGTCACTTGATACCAAGTTGGTGCTGAAAAACCAGAAGCCATTCTTAGACTGTCCTCCTTCCTGGGTGCTCTTGAGCCAATAAATGAATGACCGTAAGGTCTGACATGATCCAGCCCGTCTCATTTTACCAAGATTCTTGTCTAGTTCAGAGGTCCCTCCCTTGTTGTTTCTTGAACCTCTACCCATCTCATGACCGTCACTTAGACTGTTTTCTTTCTAGAATGTTCTCTTTTCTCCAGCTCTGCTCACAAGACTACATCTACTCTATTCCGACCCAATCAGGTCAAAACCTTATAAGTTTGTCCCAACAGCATTCCTCATGATCATCTATGTGCTCTAGTCTCAGAGGAAAGTTGTATCTGGAGCAGTTCAGGGATCAAGGCAGCCCTGTCAACCAACCATGATTTCCCAAACACCTGGCAGAGATGTCCCTGAGCCACTTCGTATGTCCTGCAGGACCATGTCCCCAATAAGCTTGTTTTCTCATGTCCAACATCCTATATCCCATAGTCTCTCTACAGCACTACTCATCTTCAGCTAGGGCCTTGATTCTACCACATGTAGCCTGCACAGTATGGACATGGTGAAGTTTCTCTCTGGAAAGGGTAGGGCAAGATATCACTTGAGGACAGAGACACCATTACTAATTCACCAATAGCCCCTGGGGAGGCTTACCTTGCCCTTGGGGATATTTCTCAGCCTCCCTGTTTGCCAAGGGTGGAGGTAGTGTGTGCTCTGTTTGCTGTTTAGATGAGCACCTGGTACTTGGTTGAACCCGGTGAACGTCTGTTGAGTGAATGAAGACACAGAGATGAGCCAAGATGGTCCTTGCCTTGTGGGACTTGGAGTCTAGTGGGAAAGGAAGTAAGCAAAAGGAGAAATGCCCAGGTGCTAGGTGATTGGTTATTATGCAGCCAGGATGTAGGAAGACTCCTCTGCAGATAAGGTACAGAACAGACACCTGGGACCTGATGAGCCGGCCTTGGCCAATTACCTTCACTGTCTATGCCGCATATGTCTCTTCATGTAGACCTATAGTAAATGTCTCAAGTGGTGTGTGTGTGTGTGTGTGTGTGTGTGTGTGTGTGTGCGCGCGCACACACGCGCACGCGCGCACCCGCACGCATGTATGAGTGTGTAACCCTGTGGTTGAATATTTGTGAGAGGTGAGGGGGCATACATACATACGTTTGTGTGTACATGTGGAGGCCAGAGATGATCACCTTCAACTTTTCTTTTTCAAGAGTCATCCACCTTGTTTGCTGAGACAGAGTCTCTCACGGACTAGGCTGACTGGATATCCAATCCCAGGGATCTTCCAGTTCTACTCCCACTAGAATCACTAGTGGGAGCCACCATACCTCATGCTTTCACCCTGCTTTGGGAGATCAAGCCTAGGTCCTTGCTTCTTTGAGGCAAGCACTGTTCCACTGAGCTATCTCCCCTTTGCCTGTTTTTGTTGTGTTTCCATCTGAAGACTGAAGAAGTTTCCCTAGGACTTCTAAGAGTCCCGCAGGCCCTGGTGACTGACATCTGCTGGGTTGCCTGCTGTGTGAAGCCAAGGCACATTGAGTAGAGGGTGGATACGCAACCAGCACTGAGTGGCTACTGGGAAGTGGCATAAAATGCTCTGCAAAGTAGATTATTTTTCTTTGTAACTGTGTGTGGAGTTTGGCACAGTACAAGTGGCAAAGATAATAATTTGAATTTCCTTATGATTTCTTTTAATTTTGGATTTTATTAGGGAGGAATTATTCATTTGGCTTGTACGCATTAAATTTTATTCAACTCATATGATTGCATATTAATAGAGTTGCAGCTTGCTTACTGCACTAATGCTATGTTTTCAAGGGACTTGATGAAGAATTTCTCAATTTTGTTATGCAAGGTTGTTTTCTCTGTCCTTTGCTTTGTTTTGAACTCCAGAGCTAATAGATTCCGTTTATTTGGGCACTCAAAAGGCTTCTAGGCAACAGTAACTTACCTTGAAGGACATGCCTGGGGGTACAGTGGCTCTGGGTGGCCACCATTGCTTCTTATTGTCCAAGTGTTGGCTAAATTTGTTTGATCAGTTTTGGAAGATCAAGTAGAATGCTGAATGTTTATGTTCTCTTTCTGTCAGCTCCATGTTCTTTACTGTAGGTCATCCTGTACTATAGCAGCCGTATTTTTCATTATCTCGTGACTTTTCCTTGGCTGACTTAGGGCTGGAGAGATGGCTCAGCAGTTCAGCTCACTAGCTGCTTTTGTAGAGGACCCAAGTTCAACTCCCAGTACCCACCCACATGGTGGCTCACAACCATCTCTAACTTCAATCCCAGGGGATCTGATACTTTCTTCTAATCTTCATGGGCACCAAGCATGGGTATAGTACACACACGCATGTGCAGCTAAAACACTCACTTATACAATAAAAAAGGATGAGTCTAATAAAAAAAGAAGCATCCCCAGCTTTAAAAAAGGACCAAGTTCCTGCCTAAGTTCTTGGATGACTTAACAGAATATCTGTCCATTCCAACATAGATGGGGCTCCGTCTAAGTCCAGTCTGGTGAACCAATGAGCTTATTGGGGTTTCTTACAGAAGTGTGGGTGACTTATGATCAGCTATGAGTCCTATCCACCGCAGCAAAGACATTAAGGGAGAGCTGTATCATCAAAGAGTCTCTCTTTGGCCAGGCATTTGCTTCTCAGGTAAGTGCAGTGAAATGCTTGGCCTTGAGATGGCCGTCTTTTGATTATTGACATGCCCATGAGCCTCTCCTCTATCTCCACATGAAATATTCATAGGGTACATCAGGTGGGTCACCTCTCAGTGACCACTGAGCGTAGGTATTCTGATTCGAGGGGCTGATGACCATAGGCAACCTGGAAGACAGTGACACATCGTTTACAAAAGTACGGTTCCTCTCCCCCGAGACTGTAGGTCCTGGGGTGGTTCTGCTTAGCTGAGTCATGCTTTGGTGATGTCTGCTGGAACTTCTGGGTGTCTGCAGGGTAGCTTGACTGGATGATCCAGTGTGGCCTTGGCAGGGGTGACTTGGCTGTGCTTCATGGAGTCATTCATCTTTCAGAAGGTTTCCCTGGGCTTTTCCTTAAGGTTGAGACAGAGGCATTGGTGAGAAGAAAGCAAATGGTCTGCAGATCCAAGATGCTTCCACTTTGAATAATTCAAAGTAAGTGGCAAAGCATTCCTAATCAAGAGGCATGGGGGAAAGCTACCTCCTAGTAGCAAGGGACCAGACAATCACCTAAAGGGCATGAGCATGGGAAAGAGGGGAATTGGTAATTAAATGTATTTGTATCTGTCACAGCCCAGGGGCAACTGTAGCACTGTGTGTCCTATTTTAAGGGAGTGTTTATTCCTATGACTCCACTCCACTTTTTTTGTAGTCCTGTCACCTTGCTATTTTGACCTTAGGGCAAGGATACACTGTGTAGATGGGACGGAAGGCCTCTCCTAGCCTCAGGCTGTGCAGGATCAATGTGCAAATACTGCCCCTGGTGGTCAAGAAGTGCTGGCTACTGGTGAGCAGTAGACTCTGCGGCCATGTTTGACCAGCTGTTGTTTGAGCGTGTGAACCAACCTCAGGGCTCCAGTTTCTTTGGGAGCACCCTCAGGAAATGGCAACCATTCTTCTTGTGTTGGTTGGCGTCCAGGACTCAGAACCAAGCTTATCTTCAGGGGAAATATGTCTAATAATTTAATTAATGACGCAAGACCATTTTTCAGTTGAGGTGGGAAGAGGATAGAAGGGAAAAAGAAAAGATTTGGCTGGCAGTTTGGGGTCTCCTCGGGAGTAAAGTTACCCTGTAATCCCCTTTCTGGTGTCAAATGTCCGGGCTGTTACATTACTAACAAATGAGTAACCCAAGACAACGGAAGGACAAGGACACAGATCTTTCTCAGAACTTTGAAACACCCCCATTCCCTGTTAGAGCAATTAAACCGTGTGGACTCGGGACTAGAGGGGCTGTGAATGGGTTCTCTGTGGACACTGGAGTATTTGAAATAGGACACTGTAGCCTAGGAAGGGACTTCTGGGCATGGGAATTCCTGGGCCCAGATGGTGGGAAAACCGTCAGAAGACCTTGGGATTTGAGTCTTCGAAGGCAGCTGAGCTGCAGCTGTGGGGTTGGAATTGGAGCCGGCCACAGGTGGCGCCACCTGTTCCTCTTACCAAGTTTCTTCCACTCCTGTCACTGAGGCCTAGTCTTTATCCCCTTCCCAGGGCTGGAGAATGTGGGAAAAGAATGAGGGAAAAGACCATTTGCTGAAAGGATTAGGGAGATGGGCGTTCAGCCTGGAAGCCTCCCTGGACTCAGGACTGACAGCCCAGAAGAGCAGAGTGTGTCCTGTTGGCAGTGGTGGCTGATGGAGCCATCCTCTGATGTCACTTTCTGCACCTGCAGTAGTAAATGGTCAAGAGCGTGATGTGGGTTTTACAAATTCAGAGTTTATAATTGTTCTGACAGGGCGTGGACTGAATCATCTTTTCGAATTTTCTATGAAAAAACAAATTAGGAGCCTAATCCTGCTTGCATGGGACAATCCCACTTAGTGGAACAAGCTCCCTCCCTGCCATCCACAGCATCTGCTGCTCTGTTATAAATTAATAAGGTAATTGCCAGTGAGTCTTCTGGTGGGTGGCTTTCTTTTCATTCCTGTTTGAAAGCCATGCAAGGGGCTGGGGAGGCAGTTCAGCTGGTAAAATGCCCACCATGTAAGCAACCAGAACCTGGGTGTCCGTTCTCATCATCCACCTCAAATCAGACAAGGTGCCAGGGTGCTGTAAAGGTCACCACTGGCCAGGTTGAAGGCAAGCTGATCCCTGAAGCTCATCGGTCAGTCAGTGTTGGCGATTTATGTTTGGTAAGGGACCCTGTCTCAAAAAGTCAAATGGAGACCAATCAAGGAAGACACCAGACATTGACCTCTGGCCTTCATAAGAACGTACATGTGTGTACACCACATGAATATGTATATACTCCACAGCATTCAAATGACACTAGAAATAATGATGTTGTCATAAGTAAGGTCACAGGCAATAGGTACCCACTGGGCTTCTTGTACCACAAGATTTTCTCCACTCATAGACAGGCTGTGCAGATGGACTGAGTGGGAGTTAATGGCTTCCGTCTCTATCTTTTGACATGCAAAATGAGTGTGGCAATGAAACCAGAGGCCTCTTGCCAACACATAGCACCAACATGAAGGTACCCAAAGAACCAGAGATGACGAAGGACTCCATGCTAGACCCAGAGGGCTAAATCCTCCTGAGGATCAGTTAACAAAGATTTAAGATCACATATCACTGCCGTATGTCAGGTCGCTGCACACAGGGTCATGGGGATAAACATGTCAAGGCAGAAGGGATGCAATATATGGCTGTGGCATGGAGTGAGGCCTCATCCCCAAGTGCCTGTCATGCACACCTGCTCCTGTTCAAAAGGAAAAGGAGATAAATAAAAGTAGGCACACTTAGCTGGGTGTGATAGCACACACATGTAATCCTGGTACTCATAAAGGTGAGAGAGCAGGCTATAGAGTTCAAAGTTAGCCTGGAGCACATAGGGACAGCCTGCCTCAGCCTGACTAACCAACTAAACTAACTAACTAGCCAACCAATCCATCAACCACTTAAGTCAGTCAGTCAGTCAGTCAGTCAGTCAGTCAGTCAGTCAGTCAGTCAGTCTTAAATGTTTTCATCAGAACTAATGATCCAATGTTGAGTGAAATGGGTAAGTCTACCTTGATTTAGACATTGCAAAATAATATATACATTAAAATTATATGGGGGTGTTTCTGTAAAAGATAGCTCAGTGGTTGAGAGCACCTACTGTTTTTCCAGAGGACCTGGGTTCAATTCCCAGCATTTACGTGGTGTTCACAACTGTCTATAACTCCAATTCTAGGGAGTCTGATGCCCTTCTCTGACCTCTGCTTGCACCAGGCACATATGTGGTTTCCAGAATACATGCATGCAAATAAAATAAAAATTTTAAAAATCACCTGATTTCTAAATACTAATTTAAAATTTTTACTTTATATAAGTGAGTGTATGTCATGTGGTAACCCATTAATACAAACAAACAATGCTATGCCTTCTCTATTGGTTAAAAATAAATAAATAAACAAACAATGTCAGGCAGTCGTGGCACATCCCTTCAATCCCAGTGCTTAGGAGGCAGAGGCAGGCGGATCTCTGAGTTTGAGGATAGTGCAGACAGAGTGGGTACTAAGACAGCCAGGGCAATACAGCAAAAGCCTGTCTGGACACTGCCCCCTCCCCAAAAGAAAAGTAACGTATCCTATCCCTGTTGTACCCTGAATTTTAGAACTGTAACAAAATTAATTCCTGCTTGTCTTTGTTTTAATATTAGACACATATTCACAAAGGCATTCCAGATTTAACCAATAAAATAAAGCAAACCCAGTAAACTCTGAATTTCAGACCAAAAATAAGTAAAATGTAGGTATAAGGATGTTTCACGCAGCAACTGGAACATGCACTGAGAAACCATTCACTGTCTGAAATTCAAATGCTATGCTGGCCTGTGTTTTTAGCTGGCAATTCTAAATCAAAAGGGGGCTGTCCCCCATGGCATGAGAGACATCGGCCTCCTGGGTGCTTTATCCTTTCGTACTTAGTGAAAAACATATCTTTTCTTTTTTTAAGTAATAAAATTGATTTGGGCATTTTTAACCCCAGCAACAGGACAGAGGGAGCTGTCGTTCATATGACTTACTGGTACACACACAAGCTGAAATGATCCATACAGATACAGTTTGTCAAAATGAACAAAGAGCGTAAAAATATTCAAACTCCAGCTTTTGATTATGGAGATATCCAGCAGGTTACATAATATCAGGAGATACCTAGGAGCAAACACTGCTTAGGTGACAGCGACAATCTGACAGACCCCTTTAAAGTTCTCCAGGCATTCTTGGATGGAGGTTTACTTGACATGGAAAACAGGTAAGTAAAGAATACAAATGCAGTGACTGTGTGGCCTTAACTGGGATTTCCAGAAGTGAATGTCACCGAGAGATTCTAGTACTGGCCCACCCCTTTGCAGTTCAAGACACCAGGGGAGGTCTGGGTGCCCTAGGCTGTGGGTCAGTGGTTCTCTGACTTGATTTCCCCACCTGTGATGTGAGATAATATCGACATTCTGAATGGGATGGTGGTGCCAGCTGTGTGAAATAGGGTGCGTTGGTGCTTTGGGATGGCACCCGTGAAGCATGAGTGGAGAAAAAGATGGCCTCCCCTGAAGCCCAGAGGACAAGATCTGGCTGTGGAATTGATCTTTGCACTTTGGGAATGCCCCCGGTCGGACCAGACTCCTGAAGCAGTTGAATTTGCAGAAGAGCGTGGGCTGTGAACACCTGTGCTGACTAGCATCTAGTTAGAATACACATGCTGGGAGAGCCTTGCTGGTGGTGATGGGTGTCTGCATTCAGCAAGGCAGGCTAGGGTGTCAGCCAGTGAGCGGCTGGAGAGATGGATGCTGATGAAAAGGAAGTCCTCCAGCCAGTCCTTCAGACAGCTCAAAGGGCCTACATAAAAAAAGGATCTCCTGTCCACAACTATGCAAAAATACTGGGTGCCAGACCTAGGGCTTGGCCAGCACTCTGAAGACATCTCTTCTTAAGAATCTGGTGCTTTGGGTGGAAGTGTCCAGAAAGGCCAAAAAAAAAAAAAAAAAAAAAAAAACAGCAAAAAACAAACAAAACAAAACAAAAGCAAAATAAAACAAAACAAAACTAAACAAAACCAACCAACCAACCAAACAAACAAACAAACAAAAACCTCTCTCAGAGACATCAAGATATGATGAGTGCCCTCGAGAGGAATTCTGGAGACTGTAGAGCTTATGCTGGGGTCTCCTGGCTAATGGAAAGTGTGACCAAAAACATCCCCTGGCTCCGCGGTGAATGCCTGATGGCCAAGGCAGGTTATTCAAATTCCTAGTGTTCAGGTTTCCTTGTGTATGGATTTTCTGAGATAATATATCAAGTGTCTCCTCAGTACCACTATTTGGTTTTGGTGTCCAGGAAGCATGTGGGAAAGCTTCTTGGAAAATGGAAATCTTGACGGAAAAGTCACAGGATAAACTGCTGTGTCCAAGGAGGGTAGAGAATCCACATAGAGGGAGAGCAGAGTGTGAGAGCAGAGTGTGTGGGCCAGTGTTACTAGAATTTAAGCACTGAGGTTGTGTGTGTGTGTGTGTGTGTGTGTGTGTGTGTGTGTGTGTGTGTATGCCTGCCTGCCTGCCTGTCTTCTGGATGGATGGATGGTGTAGATGGATGGATAGATAGATGGATGTTGTTGGGTGGGTGAATGGATGAATGATGGATGGATTGGTGGTAGATAGCTGAATGGCTAGATGGATGGATGGATGGGTGGATGGATGGATGGATGGATGGATGGATGGATGGATGGAAGGCTATAAAAAGGACAGGAATCCATGACCATATGGGATTCCATGAGAAGGGCTTTGGGCTTTTCTAAAAGGTCTCGGGAAGCCAAGCCTGGTTTCAAAGCAAAGGATGCACAGTGGGAAGGCAACAATTAGGTTAACACTTCAGTAACAGACCTTAATCCACATTAGGGGTGTGGGTGGGGTCACACAGAGTCCCCGGAGTTGCAAGACAATAGCACAGACAGACAGGAGGTGGCCAGGACTTGTGAGCAGGAGGAGGCCGCCCCAGCCAGGCCGCCCAGCCACTCAACATGCTGGTATGAAAAGACTTCTCAGGAGAGATTTATGTCTGGTGGTGACTCCCCTGTCTCTGTAGGGGAACCTTGGCTGCTACTGAGCTCGGGTGTCTTCAGAGAGCAGTTTGTCCAAGAAGACTCTAGAGCCTCATCAAGCAAAGCCCCCATGTTCTTTTGTCATGTAAAGTGCCGCTGGGGCATTCCCGGAGACAATGAGCCCGCCATCTGACAGAGTAGCTATAATTTAGAGGAAGTTGTAGACACTCTGGCAGATGGGCCTCGGTTCCATCTGTGGCTTCCTCTCATCTGGGCCAATCCCACCCCCAGCAGATGTATGTGCTGTGGAGAAAGAAAAATGAGGACAAGGGGCTTTGGGAGTGTCATCAGGGTGGCTGTGGCGGTGGCACCAGCATCTGCTTTCTGTTGGACAGTTGTCACCCGGCCTTGCATATGGGGAGCAGACTCTGGGGTGTGGGCTTGGAGACAGCTCTAGAGAACAGCCCCCAGTTGGCTTGAATGGCTCTCATCCCACTGACACGCCATGGGAGACGCACTCTCTACACACTGCACGTGAAGGAACCCTGGACAACATCCCAGGTTGCCTTTGACCTTGAGATATTTGACCTCATTTTCCCAAGGTTTAGAGTGGAAACCCCACCAGACAATCTCAACCATCTGTCTGTCCCCAAGAGTCCAACTTCTGAGATAAGTGAAAGTGAAAAAACACACAAAAGAGACTTATTTGGTGTGGCCACATCCCAAAGATAAACTATTAAGAAGGTCAACGGACCCTCACTGAGTCTGACATAAGGTCATGGTGGAAGCCAAAGATGCTATGGTCAAGGTGTACCTCACCTGTCACTGACCAATCATTACCTCAGGTCCTGCCCGTCACGGGCCTGTCATTTTCTTGGCTCTAGTTTTTCCTGCAAGATAGTCTGACAAATCATCAGAACTGAGTGAAATCGCATTCTCAAATTTTCATTCTCTGATATGTACCAGGCTTCAGCCTCTCCCTTCTCTCAGCATGAGATTCCTGGTGAAATTCCAGTTTGGGGGTTGGTGGTCCATCATCTCCATAGTCTGATGGTGGAAGGGAGAGTAACACATGGCTCTTTAGAACATCTTCATTCCCACAGAATGAAGCTAAGAGCTCACAAGCTTGACTCTTCACTGTTCCTGTTCTCCAGAGGACCCCAGTCCAACCTCAGGACTGTGTGGACATCCCAGGCTCTGTCAACTGTTACATCCAAAACTTTCTCCTGACATTGCCAAGTGTCCCCTCTGAAGCAACAAACATCCATGGCAGTTGAAAATCCTTACTTTAGGGAGACACTCAGATGACTGAATGTCTCTGGCTTCCCCTTTTTGTTCAATCCCTGTATCAGGCATGGATCCCTTTATCCTGGCAGCTCTCAGATTCTATTGCCTGCCAGGGCCCAGCTGGAAGCAAAGGTTACCTGGAAACTGGCCCTTCTCACCTATGTCCATCTGACCTGGGCTTTGTTTCATGTACACTCAGGTGAGCTTTGGGAAGCTGTTTAAACAGCTGCCAGCACCGTCACATGTCACTATCTCAAGCATTGGGTCACATTCAGGTCCTTCTGTCAAAAAGATTTAGAGTATAACAAAAGTTCAGGATCTTTGAGTGCTTGGGGTGGGGAATGTCTGTCTGAAGCTGTTTACCTCAGCCATGGGGCAAAATCCAGAATTGAGTAGACTCCACATTGGACAAGGGTGTCCAATTCCGCTGAAGGGTGCTTCATTCTTAGCAAAAAAGGAAGGGACACAATACAGACACAAAGTTGGAGGTAGACTTGAGTAGCGCTGCCTTGGGTGGAGAGATAGATTGTGGGGTTCTGTAGCCCCAAGAATGGAGAGATACCTGGCTGACAAGAAAATCTACTTCTAAGAACCATAGGAGGAAGCAGCTCCATCTGCCCCCTGATTTCTGTGAATGACAAAATTATGAAGCCTGTGTTAAAGCACCCAGCTATGAAACAAACAACATGGTTGTTCATTCATTCATTCATTCATTCATTCATTCATTTGAGCAGTCTCATGTAACCCAGGCTGCCCTTGAACTCCCTACATAGCCAAAGATGATCTTGAATTTTGATCTTTCTGCCTCCATTTTCAAAGTGCTGTGGTTACACAGCATCACATATTGTTTGTGCAGTGCCTGGAATTGAGTCCAGTACCTGTGTGTGCTAGGCAGTATTCTGCCAACAGAGCCATATCTCTAGCCTCTAAGAGTGCTATTGTCACAAAACCAACATACACCAAAGCTGGAAAGTATTAGTTATTGAATATTTTCAAAGAATTAATGGAGATACTATGTAGTATCTTCATTCACATACATCTTAGTTTATTTGCTATTGCTACATTGAGAAACCATAACTTAAAGAGAAAACATTTAATTGTGGCCTTGCTTGCAGTTCAGAGGGCAAACCCATGACCATCATGGCAAGGAGCATGGCACCATATAGGCATGGTGCTCCAACAGTAGCTGAAAGATCACATTTTTATCCATGAGTTGGGGAAACGGAGAGAGAGACTAGTGTGGGTGTGGAGCTTTTAAAGCCCATCCCCAATAACACACTTCCTACTTTTTCCCTAAACAATTCAAAGAACTTCAAACCAGAGCATTCACATATATGAGCCTATGGGGGCCATTCTCATTCATACTACCACAGACATCATTAAGGCATTGACCAAGAACTCCCTCCCCCCCGGCTACTCATAAGGACAAGGCTACCTGTTCCCTGGCTTTAGGTGGGGCTATTTTTTTTCTATTTTATTTTCCTTAATTTTTCAGTGCCAAGAATCAAACCCAGAGCTATGTGCATGCTAGACAAGCATTCTACCACTGACCTAGAGCCACAGTCATGAATACATTTCTTTAAAAATGTTTTCAGTTCTGGGAAATGTTTTGAAGGAAAAGGCAAAGCTTGTATGACATAGATATCAGGAGTAGAGTCTGGGAAAGGTATTTTTTCTTGTCTGTTTTGGGTTAAAATGGAGTCACATGCATCTCGGACTGGTCTTAAACTTGCTCTTGAACTAAGGAGCCCTTGAACTCTGGCCCTCTTGCTGCCTCCTCCAAAATTCTAGGATTACTGTGTGCACCAGGGTTTTATGATGTGTGGTGTCTGTATGTAGTGTCATGATTATCTAGCTCATTTCTAACCTGGTGGGCTGCTGTGTGGACTTCTCTTGGGAACGCATACTCACTTGGAAAGGTCACTAAGAACAGACCATAAAAACTTCCACCGAAGTCTAGTTGTGTAAACCAGTAAGCAAGGGATATGTAATGAGAGTTGCTGCTGAAATGAGAAACCCCATGTATCCAGCTACTGCAAGGCTCTCTTACATTACTCTCAGTCTTCCATGCATTGTCATGGGCCAGCTTCCAGGTAAGGGATCTCAGACTCTTAAAGGAGATATTTAGTGGTATTATGAATGGATAAAGGGAGTTCTTCAGTAGGACAATGAGGAAAAGCCAAGCCTTATGCAGAAGTAATGATGTTACTGCACCATATTTTCTTGGAAATAGATGTTAAAAATATATATATATATTCACCTCAGACAGGGCACCAGTGACAGAACAAAGCCACCATTCTGCCAACGTTAACTTGATGAACCATGAGTTTATTGGACTTGCTTAGAGAGCATGGATGAAGAGTTATTTACAGGAGTGTGAGTCATAGATGGTGCCCCATGGAAGTTGTATCACAAATCTTTGCACGTTAATGGTCAGCTTTCTCTTATTCTCTTGCCTCTCACCCTCTTGCTCCCTCTTCCTTCTCCCCACCCCCACACATGGCCATGGCTGGTCTCTGCTTCTCTACTCTTCTCCCTCTCTCTGCATTTCTACGATAAATGCCTTAAAACAAAACAAACAAACAAACAAACAAACAAACAAACAAAAAAGTCAGCTTACTCTACACTCCAGCATCTCCTAAGATTACTTGCAGTGGGGGCGGGGTAGGTAGGAGGGAGGCTGGGCAGGAGGGACTAGTAGCTAGTGTTTCAGATAAGGGAGTTGTGCCTTTCCCTCCTTCTTTATGTCAGAGAGTGTAGACAGCTCTGTTATTATTACCCTAGACCTGTAATGTCTATCAAAGTCTCATATATACCATTGTAAAACTGTCTGATATGACTCTGCTCTGAGAGCCCATCCCATGCATGTCTACTTTTCTCTTCATCTTACCCTATGTGCTAAGACCTGTGTTAAAGACTTCAACCTCAGTCTTGTGACCCAAGTAAATGGAATGCTCAGATTCCCATTCTTCCCAGTGGACTCCAAGAGCATCACAGCAGGGTTGGAGAGACAATGAGTTAGTGTTCATGTGGACTGCGACCTTCACACTGTGAGCAGAGGCTTCACTGTTGTCTCCAGCCACTAAAGGCTGGACAGCATGTTAGACTTCATAGGTAGATGTTGATGTCACGTGACCTAAATTCACAGCTAAGGATTAGAACCCTGAAGGGGGTTCCATCGGAATGGGTGGCCTGTGCATTCACACAGTAACCTGGTCCTGAGGTATCTTCACACTAGGCTAGTTCTCCACCATGGTGTCCATAATTTTGAGCAAAGACTCCCTACACTTTCATTTTGTACAGGACCTGCAAATGCGGTGGCTTGTCCTGCTTGTAAGAAAGCACGTGTGCATACCTGCTGATCTGTGCTCAGCAGAAAGAGAAGGGTTTCCCACCAGATGACCATTGTGATAAGAATTGCTCTTGGAGATATGTGATAGCATAGGGTCTAGAGGAGGGAAACCAGTGGAACTGGTGTCCCTGTCTTTGTGACTGGAAAGGCAGCCAAGAAAGTCAGAGGTGCCATACAGCAACAATAGCTGATGCAAAGGCCCTGTGGCCAGGAGGTGCACAGAGCAAATGGTGCTGATTATTTATGATGCAGTGGTCCCAGAGACAGTACTGTGGGTGGCCTGCTGGTTGTAGAAGATGGGGAGCAAACCAGGCAATGGAAAGGGGTCAGGGTGCAACCATGGAATTCAGGGGAAGCTATGTGGGAGAGATTTCAATAGAACTCACAGGTGTGGAAGAGGAAAGAGGTATTTGTGTGGCCAAGATGAGGGCTTTGTCCTCGGATCTAGGGTTCTTGCTTTGGGGTGATGGATGAACCTAAGATGAAGGTTCAAAAGAAAGGACATGTTGACATCTGTGTCACACACCTGCCCATTCTGTGAAGAGTATTATCTCTTCAAAGGGGCTTTAATAACAGTGTGTTGTTCTGTGACTGACAATGCCTGGGGCAGGGTCCCTGGACTAAAGAAGATGTGAGTCTCTCTTGTCTTAGCCCTTGTCTAACTTTTCTTACGAGACACCCTTCGGTGGTCAGAAAAGCTGTGCTTTTGAGAATTAACTTCCAATGTAAACCCTCCTGGTACAGATGATCTCCCCTCCCCGAGTTGTTTCAAGATTAATGAGATCAGGCTGGGGGTGGGGCCGCTGTAGGTTGACAGCTTCCAGATGTGGGGTCAGAGCCTGTTGGATTCCGGAGCCAGCCAAACAATGATCCATCTAGAGACTTTCTTAATGGCATCAAGTCGAGTGGCAAATGGACAGGCCAGAGGCCCAGCACCTCTGATGGATGATAAAATCCGAAGCAGAGAGACCCCTGCATAGAGTCTGAGCCCCCTCTGCTGCTATTCCAAGAGTTGTGGAATGTGGTCCTCCAAGCACAATGGCCGCCTTCCTCATTAGATCGACTGTGGCTGCTTGCCGGAATCCGCCATGATTGATTGGATCTGTTGACTGTTGATATTTCTTCTCGGGAGGGGTTGAGGTCATTGGATCCTCACCTGTGACGGCAGCCACTCATCTTAGCCTTTTGTACAAGTTGTTGCCCTAATTGCCCATGGCCTGAGTGTCTCAGGAGATCCTAGGTTACACAGTCTGGAGAGGGTCAGAGGAAGAAAGCTGCCCTCCCTGCTGGATGAAGGCTGGGAGGTGTGCCTGCTGTAGCATCCCCCACACTCCTGCAGGCAACTTCTCTCTCACACAAACCCAACAGACAACCTGGTTTCCTCAAGACAAAGTTTATGGAACAAACATTGCCTTGTGGTTGGATGGAATAGACATTATCTATGTCTGAAGGGTTCTGGAAAGCCCAAAGAAATGGTGTGGGGCAGAGTTTCCAATGTTTAGGCAACATTAGGGTCAGAGAGGCAAAGTGACTTAGGCAAGTGATAGGTTTGCTGACCCTGAGACCCTACTTCAGCATTCTGATGGCCTTCAGGATAAAAAACAAACAAACAAACAAACAACAACAAAACAGCTATTTGATGAGTCATTGGGGCTGAAACACAAATAAAAATCAGGATATTTGACGACATAAACCATGGAAGCAGCTCATTTCCTGAAAGTGAAGCCTATGGTCCTGCCACATTCGAGAAGAGATGGCAAGAGTGTTGTCATCTCTTGGGAGAGCTGATGGGTACTGAATCCCCCTTCTTCAGTTCCTCCACAGGAGGGTTAGGATCTCTTGCAATTTATCCCCAGAGCCTGGCTGTCTGGGGGCTTTCAGACTCATCCCTCACACCTATGCATGGGTGTGTCACCACTGGTGTCTTTCTCTCTTTGTCCTACCATACTTCCTGTCTCAGTCATGTTTCTGGTCCTCTGGATGCTGCTTCTACAAGGCACTCTTCCCTTGCTTCAGTCCTAGCCCACTCAGCTCCCTGAGCCCTTGACACCCTTCCCTTCACTCTGGCCTTACACAACCAGGCAGATCTGGCCTGATTGGGGTCAGTCCTCTGAGAAGGAGATCATCATGAGGCCCCAAAAGGAAAGCAACTTTCAGAATCCTTGTGGACAGAATGTCTGCGCATACTGCTGAGAACATGGGGACCGTGTGCCTTCTCCCTGCACAGTTACTTATTCAGCCACTGCATGCCACCATTTCCAAGTGTTTGCTTTTATTTGGAAGAAAATCCAGCAGTACTTTTTGCATTTTCTGGCTGTATATTGGCTTTCTCGGGTGCCCATACACCTGGAGGTACAGGTTTTCTAAGGCTCATAGTGTGAGAGGGAGTCATCCATCAGAGCGGTGAAGGTGTGGCAGTGTTAACAGTGGCATTGCGTGTGCCCGATACCCTTTACATCTTGAAGACAAGGAAACAAGAGTAAGGAGAACATCTATCTGTGTTTAACTGGCATTCTGATAACACTCATTTTATTCAATTTAGGACCCCAGCCCACTGGATGATGTTTCCCACTTTCAAGGTAGGTTTTCCTTCTCCAAGTAATCCTCTCAGGAAAAGCTCTGCATAGCCACACCCAGCAATGAGCTTCACTAATCAAAACTTCCCATCACAATGTGGCAAGGTCATCTTTCAGATTTCCTGTCTATTCAGTCTCACGTGTAGAAAGCTCCGTCCTTGCTGCTGTGGTCTCTTCTGAGAATGAGATTTGTTCTGTAAATTAATGAGCATTAGAATCTGGCTTCCTGGGGATGTCAGGGGAAAGTCTGTACAGGATGCTTTGACTATGGGATAGAGCTAGGCTGTGCTGCACGTCACGGCTCCCTCTTGCCTGACTTGATTGTCTGCTGGTCTGGTGCTACAGCTAGGGCAGTGTGAGGGAAGGGAGGATGCTGGTGAAATAGGACGGTGGTAACGATGATCCTGTGAGCGTCCGGGATCCAGCAGCCCTGCCTTGGGGTCTAAGTGACACAGAACTTCCGGGGTGTGGAATGGTGGGGAATCTAGCTTCTCTGCTTCTTAGAGGGGTATGGGCTTGGGTATCACCAGGACCAGCAGTGAGCATGCTTTAGGCAGTTCTTGGAAGAAGGAAGTGGCCACACAAGAGGGAGCTGAGGCAGGATCCCAGAGTGGGAAAGTTGCTTTGAGGAGAGTTTGGTGGCAAGCTCTAAGATACTGGAAACCTCAGTAACTCACTAAGGACCGGTTGGGTCCCATGTGAGAACCCGGGTCTACAGCTGCTGCCAGATTACACACAGTGGACATCTGGCCCTGGATCTACAGCTATCTGTAAGCCAGAAAGGGCAGGGTAGGGTGGTGAGAGTCAGGGCAGAGCTGCTGCTCTTCCAGCGTGGTGCTATGGGATCTGAGGCCTAGAATCAGTGCTTTCTACATTGCTCTGCAGTATGGAATGCTAAACACAGCACCACCACAGAGGAGTCCTGTGAGGATCCATTTGATTGACAGTACTTGTCGTGCAGCAAAGACTCTATAAAACATTAGCAATGGCAGTGGTAATGATGAAGTTAATGTTGGCCGTGACCGTGAAGGTAGTGGTCACACGATGGTCGTGGTGTGAGGGATGCTGGTGATGTAATGGTGATGGTGGTGAATAATGGTGGTGGTAATGATAGTGATAATAGTTGTGAATGGTGATGAATGATGGTGGTGATAGTTGTGAGTGGTGGTAATGATGGTAGTGAATGGTGAATACTTGTGAATGATGGTGGTGATGATGGTGATAATACCTATATGAATGGTGGTAATGATAGTGATGATAGTTGTGCATGGTAGTGATGATGGTGGTGAATAATGGTGAATGGTGAATAGTTGGAATAGTGGTGAACAGTAGAGGTACTGATGGTGATAATACTTATGAATGGTAGTGAATGATGATGGCAACAGTAGTGATGACTGTAATAATGGGGATCGTGGGGATGAGGACAATGATGGTAGTGGTGGTGGTGAGGATGGTGGTGGTGGTGAGGATGGTGGTGGTGGTGGTGGTGGTAGTGATGAGGATGGTGGTGGTGGTGAGGATGGTGGTGGTGGTGAGGATGGTGGTAGTGATGGTCGTGGTTCTACCAGTGTGAGCAGAGATGATGGTGGGGATACTGAGGATAATGTCAATAGAATGAAGTCTCCATCTATCTACCCATGCCTTCATCTATTCACCCACCTAAACATCATTAAATATCTAGATGATGTGGAGCCGGGGTTCAGGGAGCTTAATATATGACCTGTGGCAAGAAATGGCAATTTAAAGAGTACCTACACCTCTACTTCATCTTCACAAGGGCAGTGGCAGAAGATCAGCATCCAGAGGAGGAGGAGCCCACGGTCCTGCGGGCAGGTGGGTGCAGGGTGACACGGCAGTAGGGAGAGTTATACTAGAGTGGCCGGTAAGCCAGTCTGTGGAGTTTGGATCCATTTTGCTAGCAAGAAACTTTAGAGCAGGTCATAGCAGGTGAACTAAGTTTGAAGAGTGAGAAAGGAACAAACAAGAAGAAAAGCTTTATCTCTGCCTGCCACTGTGACAGGATAGCAGTCCCGAGGGCTCTGAGCAGTTTAGACTCTCTTTACCTAATGGAGCGTAGCAATAACTACGTGGGTGCTTATCTGGAAATCTTCTGTCTGAAAGATGCAGACACTGTCTTCCTCTCCAGGCGGGAGCTGTTTATCCATCCGGTCTTGGCATCAGCGTAGGAGTGGCAGAGGGACTCAGGACTGGCATCGCCGGACGGAATCTGAGTCATTAATAATTCTCTCCCAGGAGAAGATGGTGGAGCTGATAAACTCCCCTGATGGTGAGACACTTCCTCTGGTCCTCTGCGGTAGCTAAAGCCTTCCTCCAGTCTGGGTGACGTTAAGGTTTGTCCAAGGACAGATTGGAGACTCTGGCACGTCCTGTTCCAGCCCTGATGTAGCCCCTCTTCTCTGGACCCTGAAAATGTGATAGGTCATTTATTTAAATGGTTAACTTGAGGGTCTGGGGAGCTGGCTCAGTGAGTAAGATACTTGCAGTGTGAGCATGAGGACCAGAGTTCAAATCCCCAGCACTCATAAAAACTGAGCCTGGCAGTTAATACCGAGGCAGGACAGACAGGGGGTTCTGGACCTGGTTAACCAGCCTGTCTACCTGCATCATTAACTGCAGGTTCAGTGAGGGATACTGACTCAAAGAAAGATAAGTTGAAGAGCAACTGAGGAAGACACCCAACTTGGATTTGTGGCACACACACACACACACACACACGCTTGTGTGTGCATCAACACATAAACATCTGCATGTGTGCATGTACACATGCCCACCAGAGTCATAAGCTATTTCTTCTTCTTCTTCTTCTTCTTCTTCTTCTTCTTCTTCTTCTTCTTCTTCTTCTTCTTCTTCTTCTTCTTCTTCTTCTTCTTCCTCCTCCTC
>NC_034592.1:157112382-157132750 GCF_900095145.1 Mus pahari
TCCTCCTCCTCCTCCTCCTCCTCTTATTTCTGAATGCTTTGTTCTTCAGAAAGGTGTTTGTTACAGATGTGACAACAGGGGTGTCAACTTTTAAGAGTCTTCTCCCTTCCCTTTGAGTAAACGTGCTATAAACTGACCAGGGGTGGTCTGCCCTGACTCCCAGTGACAACATCTGAAGGTCAGTTACATCTTCAGACAACATCTCCTTATGCACTCACTCCTTACCACTTCTCTCACATGGCAGGGAACAGTTACAGAGCTAGGGTAGGCTATCCTCAGGGTGCTGGAAAGAGGGACGAAGGGTGTTTGTCAGAGGGACAAGAGTGGTAGGCATGTGGAAAGCCATGCAGCCCTCATCAGATGGATCAAGAGGAGCAAAAAAAGACTCTATAGGAGCCAAAGTCTGATCTTCTGGTCAGAGACTTCTAAAGTGACCAGGATGGATGAGTGGAGCCAACTAGAGAGGTCACTCCTGCTGACAGGACCCTGCTTACACTTTGACAGCCGTGAGGCAGCCTCAGGGTGCATCTGTAGGCAGATGAACATATGGAGGTGAAGTTTAATCACACTACCGTGTCCCTCTGGATGTGACCAGACTGCCTTTGGCTGTGAGAGACTCTTGACCATGGGAGCAGAAGGACCATATCACACTCTATATTGTTCATAACCTGGGCCCAGTAGCCCCAGCTGACTTGCCAGTTGTTGTGTGACCTTTCCTGGGAGAGTGGAACAAAACTTTATTCAGCCTCAATAAGGCACCAGTGTTAGAGCAGAGAACAATCAATCCCACTCGAGCTAACCCTGGGGGCAGGCCTTGTAGATCTTGTGAGTTTTAGGAGTTTCCTGTGGCTTTTAAGTTTCATTTACTTTCTGTATCTTCAGGACTTTCCTTTCTTCCTCCAGGAGGGAATGGGTTAATTTGGAAGAAAGAGCCCCATAGTGCCAGTCAGGGGGGGTGGGGGGCAGCCATCTTCTCTGCTCATGGCACAAGCCTAGTCCCCACAAGTCTTGTCATTGTTAGTGCTGTGTGTGGTTGGAGTCAGATTGGTTGGAGTGGAGGAAGCCAAAGCTTCGCTTTCCCCACCCCAGCTTCCCTGAGCACTTTGAGGTTTCCTTGAGCCTGATGCATGAAGACACCAGGCGAAGATGCTAGAATCCAGACTCCACGCTTGTTGGACCTGACTCTAACCTATGTGGGGACACTTGACCTATGTGGGGACACTTGACCTATGTGTAGACTTGGTTGAGACAGTGGTGCATGTCTTTCTGCCGCCCAGAGAGGATCGGATCACATCTCTGACCAAGTCTCAGTCCTTCGGATGAAGTCCCTCCCTGTTTGTCTCTGCTGAAGGACCCGCATTTCTTCCGCATGCTTCTTCCCGAGTGTCTAGACTCCGAAGCTCTTTTATAGTTTGCTGTTTTAAACAAATTGTTTGGTTAACAAGTGACGTCAGATCGATACCTTCGACATCAAACGCCCATTTTGTTCTCCGCTCGGCATCACTGTGCACAGGTCTCCATTAAACAGTAGAGCTGAGAATAGAGGCAGGCCCCTTTGCCAGACAGGCCAGTGGTTGATCACGGCCTGTGAGTCCTGGGAGGGCAGGCCTTCCACAGGCCTTTCCTCACAAGACGGTGGGCTCTCGCTTCCATGAGTCCCGTAAGCATGTGCTCTCATGTCTGCAGGTTCCTTGGGGACCCTTCAATAGGTGGCCACTCAGAAAGCACAGGCCTCCAGTCTTTCTGGTGTGGATCCCTCTGGGGAAGAGGGTTCATCAGAGAACACAACTGAGGACAGTGGGCATAAAGCCCGTAAGGCTTCAGCTCCTCCCAGCGGGAACCTTGGCCAGCATTTTACCTCTCTTAACACTGGTGGTACAACCTTCCCAAAGGAGGCTGATATGAGCTATATTTAATAGCTTAGTATTATTGTTGTTAGAACACATGGGTAGAAAGGAAGGCACCACCCCCAGGGTCCCCCCATTGTCACAGGTGTTATCTGCAGACTGCAGGACAATCAGGCGGATGAGAGGCCCAGGAACATTTACCAGGTAATGAATCCAGGAAGACAAAGAGGAAATGCTGCAGCAGCCCCCTGACCCTCCATCCCCCTGCCCCCTGGCAAGCTCTGCTACTGTGGAAGTGGGGGGCTGGGGGCCAGGGCCCAGGCTTCCTGGCCATTGTCTGAATAGCGGATGTAGCCCTCTCCCCACCTCTCAGCCCCATGGGGTCCTCTTCTTCTGTGTATTTTGGTCTTTCTCTCCATTTTATCTCTGCCTGTGCTCAGGTACCAGGACTAGCCTCTGGGATGATGAATATTTGTAAAGAAATACCAGGGTGTCTCCTCCCGCTGGTGGAGTGTCTCCTACATGCCCCATGGGAGTGGGGTTGGAACTGCTCTCTGAAGAACTTGAGAGTCACAGTGCTGAATCTCTAGACAGGGCCCTGTTGGGCCTCCTCCAAGGCCGAATCACAGATATGGCTGGAGTGACGGGTGAGCTCGGCAGCTTCATGCTGACTGGACACAAGTAGGCCTGTGCCCTGGCCAGGCCTCCTCCTGGAAGGAGACACTGACATGGAGCCTTCCCAGGTGACACTCTGGCCTTGGCACACAGTATTCTGTAAGGCCTTGTCCCATCTGGAGAGTCAAGACTTCCTACTCTGCTAAAATCAAACCCTGGCTCTCCCACGCGGCAGCTGCACGGTAGGGCTGTGGCTATCTCTCACCCTTCGTGAGTCTTGATTCCCTGTTAGTCTTACACAGGTAAACTGAGACCACAGTGGGGCGCGAGGTCCATGTGGAGGCAAGAAGCAGAACACAGAGCAAGCTCAACATGTGAACCCATGGCCATGCTCAAAAGACAGGAGCTATTTCCACCCTATGAGGCAGGTAAGCAAGTGGAGGCTCAAGGATGCTACAGAGGGTGAACTTGGTTTAACTCCAGAGGAGAGGCACCAGGAAAGTTTCCATAACAGTCTCTTTCTTTCCGGGTGGAGGCCTGGCCAGGGCACAGGCCTACTTGTACCTAGTCAGCATGAAGCTAATGAGTTCACCCATCACTCCAGGTATACCTATGACATGCCCTGGGGGGAGGCCAAAAGGTGTCCTGTCTTGAATTTCAACACTATGACCCTCAAGTTCTACCTTCTGTTGAAGCAACCCCATTCAGTGTAGGCAGAGGGAGGCAAATACCATTGTTGCCATGTAGGTAGTTTTGGACCCTGTGTGATAACCCAGGAAGTCAGACATTGGCAGGCTATCGTAAGTCCTCTCTATTTCCAGAGTCCTGGCTCAGGTGTGCCCTTGGCACCATCTTGTTCCTAACCTGTAAGACTGAGGTCCCATCTGACTTCACCTGGTCCAGCCATTTCTTTTTGTTATTCTTTTGGTGAGGTTAGCTTTTTCGGAGTTCTGTGTGATATATTTATCACAGCACCTGATACTCAGTGGTTAATTGACATAGGTTGGCAGATAGATGCATGCATGGGTAGATGGGTGGATGGTGGATAGATTGTGGATGCATGGGTGGATGAATGCTTGTATATCATGAGCAGATGGATGGGATGGTTGCATGGGTGGATGGGTAGAATGAATGAATGAACTTGTTATCTGAGATGTCAGGGCACCACTGTGTCATTCCTTAGAGGACACAGCTTGTGGAACACAAAGACATGCAAGAACCTTGTGGAAATAGAATCAACTGAGTTTTCCTGAACATTTACTGAGGACTAAAGTTAGAAGTGAAGGACCCCGGTGGCTAGCACAGGTAAGCTGGGGAGCATGTGGTCACCTGGACATGCCTTGGTTATTCCTGTGGGTAGAGGGGACATTCCTGCTAGAGCCATACAATGGGCATAAGCATGGTTGACCTTGGTAGTGAGCAAGTCACCAGCCCGTGCTCATCACTTAAGCTTCCTAGGAACACAGGTTCTGAATAACAAAGTCCGCTGAGAGTACGCTGCTGCCCTGCATCCAGGAGGATCCCCAGAGAGGGAGGAAGCAGGAAGGCTTCAAGCTTGGGAAAGCAACTGCTCCCTCATTCTTTTTTTTTTTTTTAAAGGTGTTAAAAATTAATGAGCAAAATATTGAACTTTCAGCCTTGGCAACAGAAGGATAAACACAGGTGCACTTTGTCATGGTGACAGATTCAATGGTGTTCATCTCTAACAAGGCGGAGATCATCAGGATGGGGACAGCAACCATCAGTTAAATAAATAGCTGTTCTGCGGTGGGCTGAATAGCCAGCTGGCCTCGGGAGCTGCTCGGGGTGGGCATTTGGTGGCCTTTGAACTTTGGGGCATGTGGGGTTCACTGTGATCCCTAAAGTAGAAGAAAGCCTGCTGCTGCAGAAATGAACAGGAATTACATCTCCTCCAGCAGGGATGGGGCTACATGTAGAACTTTAAAAGTTAGAATTTAGCCAGCTAAGCATAAAGAAACCCTGCACGCTCATGATCGCACATCTACAAATTACTTACAGAGGAAGGAAATACAATAAAAAGAAAAATGTATCCATTAAGTTCATCCTTAAAGTTACATTTTCCAGAAACTTCCATATATGTCTCCACACACTGGTTTGTGTATCTTATGTTTCCTGACTGGGCTGGGATCCTCTCGTGTATTCTGAGACATGTGAGCTCTCAGTGAATCCATGGGACATGTCTCCGTTCTGCCTCCTGAAATATGGAGATTGAGTGGGGTCAATACCTCATGACCAAGGTTTTCTTCTTAGATGAGATAATACAGCACACAGTTCCTGGAGGGCTCCAGTCCCTCTTCCACCAGAGCAACAGGTATGTCCTTAGCTTCCGTAAAGGATGCTCCTACCCCAGCTACAGATCGAAACAGTGTTTCCATCGTTCATTCACTACATCTGACTCACGGATTGGGGCAATAATGAATGGGCAACTTTAAATGATGTTGGCTGTGCTGGGGTTTTAATGAATACGCTAGACTGAATATACTTAGCTAGACATTCTGCCCAGTCCGTCCAATTACCTAGCCTCATTATGCAACTGAATTGCATTTCTCTTACTTGGGAGCTTTGCTGAGTGGGCGCCCATGCTGCAGGCCAGCAGCCCACACCAATATTGATGAGAGCGCCCTGTTTGATAGACAACAGAGGTCATGCCTGGGGCTGCTTATCTCTATGCATCTCTATGTATCTCTATGCTGTGCACCTCCTCCATGCCCCCTGCTTCTCTAAAACATCCAGGAGGAAGGCAGAATTGCCTCTCGATGAGGCACACTAGCACCAACCCTCTTTCCAAACTTCCACTATGCCTGCCCTTTGCTTAACTGAACTACCTTCTCTCTGCCAACTCCCCCCCCAAAACACGGTCAAGGATTTATCCTTCCGTAATGACTGAAAACTAAGCTGTCATGTCTGCCATTCTCCCCAGCTTTATAGTGACACAAAGAGGTGACCTCCAAGGGAACCGCAGAGGAGCAGACACAGGAAAAGGAGACAAGCCCCGCTCCCCGTCCTTGCTTGTGAAGGATGTGACTCCTGGTCAAAGCCACCTCCTTTCACTTTGTTGTAGTCTCCAGCCCTTAGTGGGATAGAGAAGCATCAGGGGGCTTAGAAAGTGGTCTCTGAAAAGATGAAAGATGGGATTACAGTTCCAGGGGAGATGATTTCCTCTTTCCCAATCAAGAGGGCATTCTTTCACGTGTGTGAGTCTTCAGTTGGCTCTGGGTTCATTTGATTCCCTACTCTAGATACCCAGCAAAGGAGAAACACCTATGAAGAACAAAGGGCAGAGTAGTGGCTCAGCTGTGGGCCGCTGCTACACGCAAGCTGGTGACCAAGCCAGGCTCCGTGCACTTGCCACCTTCAGTCCTCAGACACACTAGAAAATCTGCACTTGGGTTAATTCTCTTTAAACCTTTCTTAGACCCCTCACTCAGCTTCCTCTTCTGAAGTCACTGTTTTCATTAGCCATCTGTGGGATAGAAGGCTGAGGTTCAGGCCACACAGCAGTGGTGGGATCTGAGCCCGCATTGGGTTTGAGCTTTGCTTCTGACACTCAGCCAGCAGGAAGCCCTGTCTTCCGAAAGGCTTTGAAGGAGGGAGCAGGTGCTTGCTATGCACCATGAACTTGGGAGCCAGACTGCACTTCCCTCTGCTGCCAAGAGAGCCAGGTCTTCACTTGAGTTCACACTGGTCTTGGCTGCACAAAGGCACCAGAGAGATTGGAAGTCCTAAGGGCTTGTAGGGAAAACACAGTTTTGAGCACTACATCCTGCACAGCATCCTTCCCTTCCCAGTAGTCTTGTTTTGTGAGCCAGGTTCTGCCAACAGGGTCTGCCTCCAGCCCACCTCTCCCAGCCAGTCAACAGCGAGCACCTCTAATTTGGGTTTATGTTGATATTTCCGTTGGCAATCTAGCAGTGAAATTAGCAACAATTAACCTCGAGAATAAACCAACTAACCCAAAGCAAAATTTTCATGTTTGCCAAGCGTAACAGACAGTCTTTCAACAAACCCCATTTGGGAGTTCTGGATGCTCCTAACGAGAAAATAAATCACTGGTGACTTAAATAAATAGACTTAAGGGTCAAGAATAAATCCCATTTATTAAGTACACATGGATGCCGAGCTGGGCACTTCTCGTTCAACATTGACTTAGCTCTCTGAAAATCCCTTTAAAAATTTGTGAAATGGGTGCTGTGGTCGTGTCCTTTATTCCGAAATCCCCTTGCCAACCCACCTCCCACGACATCGGAGCTGTGGAGATGGCTCAGTGGGGGAAAGCGCTTGTTGCAAAGGCACCCACATAAAAGCAGGGTGTGCCAGTGCACACCCATAATCCCAGCACTGGGGATTCCCGGTGCTCACTGGCCAGCCAGCCTACCTAGAAGAAGACAGCACATGTCAACCTTTCATGTGCATACTCACGTGAACACACATGTCTATCATTGAAATTTAGAAGTAAAGATAGATTTTCAGGAAATTGTAGAAACGGTAGCAGGCAGCGCATGTCCCTCTTGCATTGCCCTCATGGTGACTACAACTGCACACCCCTGACATGGCTCCACTCTCTTCCACTTTGCTTCTTCACGTTTTCAGTACCATTTGTATTTGCATGCGTTTTTGTGTGCAGCTTGGTCACCACTGTCCCTCTTTCATGGGCGAGAGACCCAGATGATGGAAAACATGGGAAGGTGCCATATTGATGTAGCCAAAAAGAGGTCCACCCAAGTGTGTTGGTTACTGTTGTGTCTCTGTGACCAAAACACCCAGTGGGAACAACTCGAGGGTTGGTGGATTCACTTTGGCTTCTGATCTCAGACCACCATGGTTGGCATGATGGTTGGTAGGGATAGGAAGTAGGGTTATCTAAAAGGCAAATCACTTGATGTGTGTGTGGTGATCTTCACAAAGAGGTTGGACCAAGTTGGGATGACTTATCTCAAAGTATATGATGCCTTCTATCCAACAGCCTGTGCATGAAGAAGTGTTGAAAAGAGCCAGGGCCACAGGCTTGTACTGGATCCTTCTTCCTCAGAATACCTATCACCATAGCAGCGACCACTCATGGTCACTGGGCTCCAGCATCTTTGGCATTCCAATGTAGACTGACCACCAGTGACTCTCCAGGGACCCTAAGACACTCTGTGCCCAAATGGGACTGCAAAGGCACTTAGCCTCATCAACAGTGAACTGTTACTGGACTGACTACCCAGCCCTTGCTGTGTAAGGCAATCTAGTAAAATCTCCTCTGATGGTGTATATAGGCTCTGTTGACTCTGTTAGGGAATCCTGACTAGTATGGGGGGAAAATAATGGAATTTGGGGGCATACTGCAGAGGCTAGTCACATCAAGGTCAACCAGGAAGCAAAGAACAAGGCTGCCAGCAGAGGAGACAGCTTTCAAAGCCCCACTCCTAGTTGCCGACTTCTGCTAGTTCAACCCCAACTTCTAAAGGCCTCTCAAAACATTGGAGAATAACGTTTGAAACAAGAGCCTATGGGGAGAATTTTTTATTCAAAACATGATGCAGACTACATTTAAGGTCAGACCCCTCCTCTCTGTGATCTCTATAACTCTTTCTTCTAAGAACAGACTTAGTATGAAAAGACAACTTGCAGATGAATGTGTAGCCCGTGGAAAAACCACACCTACTGCTGGCAGTAAAAATGTCTTCATGTGATTTATTTCTCTGAATATGATACCCACAAAATGCCTCCCAGCTTGTGCTCGACCTTGATGGAGTTGGGTGAATGGTGAGCCTTGGAGAGAAAGCCCATATGCTTCAGCCCGAGAGAATGGACCTGAGTGTGTGGGTCTGCTTGGTGGGGATAGCCGCAAGTCAGGAAGACTCACTGGCAAATGAAACATACTTCACCAGGAGATACAGGTGCTATAACTAGACCAGCACAGCACAAGAAAGACTGTTGATATCTGATGGTTTCAAGTACTAGATAACCAAACTAATGCGAGAGCATTCACCAAGGAAGGTACCTTTTTTTAGAGGCTCAGGGACTAGGGATGGTGTGATAGAAGAAGGGGTGTTTTAAGGGTTCTGGCTTATGTGTAGGCAATCTTCCTTCGGAGTGGGAATGGAAACGTCCAGCAAGGAAAAGAAAAGAAAAGAAAAGAAAAGAAAAGAAAAGAAAAGAAAAGAAAAGAAAAGAAAAGCAAAGCAAAGCAAAGCAAAGCAAAGAAAAGAAAAGAAAAGAAAAGAAAAGAAAAGAAAAGAAAAGAAATCAATAGCATTTCAGATGATAGTGAGTTAAGGGCTATTTGCCAAAGCATAGAGGAGTTAAGGGTGAGCTCTGAAGAGGATCAATGAGCAATTTCTCTGGCCCTGTAGTCGGGGGCAGAGGGCAGGGGGCAGCCTGGCCCCACCAGCTCCTTTTAACATCAAAAGTACACAGTACTGCAAGCTCACAGAAGCATGGCTCCAATGCATTAGGGTCCATCTGCCAAATTACCATCTCTCTCCTACCATCGCCACTATGTCGCTTCTCCCGGAAGGGACATGTCCTCATTCAGAGTCCCAGCAGACAAAGGCAGAGGAGTGGACCTGCAGCTGCCTCTGTGCCAATCAATTCTGGGATGTAGTATCTACAATTTTCTGATGTGAAAGCAAAACCAAATAACCGGAAGCTTAATTCAGACCTTGTGAGGCCCTCTTCGTCAGAAAGAGCACAGATTGATTCTGCTTTCATAAGCCCGATTTTAGGCTGTTCACCAACCCTCCTCTGATACCGCTGAGCTCTTTTCTCCCCATTTGCCAAGGCACAATTAAGACGGGCCTAGGAAGTCTTTGACTTTGAGTTTTCACCTAGTTGGGCGAGCTCAGTTCTCTGTGTGTGTGTTCCTGACATACGCCAAGACCTCAGAACAACACCGGCATGACCTTGGAAGTTCTCCCCGCAGCCCCCAGACCTTGCCTCCTGTTTCTGAAATCAGAGTAGAGAGCTAGGAACTCAGCTCCTGCTGAAGTTGCACATGTCCTGCGGATGGACAGCGAGGTCAGGGACAGAGTAGCTCTTCGCAGCCGGGGAGGTGGGCCTGGCCTTCTTTAAGCTTCTCCCTTATGCCTTTCCCCAAGAGCTGTATCCATCAGCTCATTTCTGCATTTAAAATATTTTCTGATCCATCCTCCTCTCTGAGGGCCCCACTTGGGAAGGAAGGCTCTGTAAGGACACTGAACCCAGCCCTTCCCTTCCTCAGTGAACTGTTTTGGGCATCATAGAATCAAGCTATGGCTTCCTGGCACTGTGGGCCAGGTGTTTCAGAGCCAAGCTACTCTGTCCTGACACCTTGTCTCCACCCGAGTGACCTGTTCGAGTGTTTAAAAGTCTTCTCCCTTCTCACCTCCTCCTCCTCCTCCTCCTCCTCCTCCTCCTCCTCCTCAAGAACCAAAATCCCATTCAATCTACATGTTACTCCCTCGTGCTCTGAATAGGTCCCTTTGTGCAGCTGTTAGGATGACAGTTGGATGGATGCTTCTGCTTGGTCCAGAACTCCTTCTGGAAGCTTCCAGTCAGCTGTAGGCAGATCCCCTAAACCTACAGAGGGGCAGCTTCTTGTTAGAGGCTGGCCAGGGCAAAGTCAAAGCCCACTGTCCCCTTAGGCTAGCACATGGCAGGGGCAGCTGATGCCCTGGGGCCCCACACCTGCCCCATCAACTGCCTCCGTGTGTGGATGGCAAACAGGAACCACTTGAGTCCCATCAGCTTTTGCTGATTCTAATCAGAGAGCAGGAGGGACCCGGCCCTGGGCGGAAGCACACTGGTCATCCATTAGTTGTTATGGAAACTCATTATCCCAAGAGGTCATTCAGCTGAAAATATAAACAATTCCCGAAAAGGGTTTTAGAGGAATTCATGGGTGGCTACCATAATGGTATGATTATAGAAAGGAAAGCGGGGGTGTGTGGGGGCCTGTACTCTCAAAGCCTGAGCCCACTCCTGTCAGGTGGGGCCCAGTTCTATGCCCTTTTCCCCAGGCTTCTGTCCAACAATGAGACTAGGACTCAGGCTGGTCCCCTGGAGCCTTGTGAGTCCTGCAGATTTCTCTCAGACACTGTCTTATGGGGAAAGAGGCATCAAAAGGCAATGTGTCCTTCTGACCCCTGAACAAACTTCTCTCTTCAAAGTGGTATCCAAATACCACATGCAATGCCCTCGGCTGGCAATAGTGATGAAGCCATGTGCTAATTATATGCTAATACAAAGTTAAATGCTAATTTGGCATCAGCGGCTATTAGCACATGCTAATTTGACATCAGTGGCTATTAGCATCGTACTTTGTCGTATACGTTATTAACAGTAGCATCTATAGGACATGTGACCAGCCCCTAGTATCTCAAGAGTTGTGATTCTGATCACAAGCCTGTGAGGAAAGTGCCACTTCCCCACTTTACAGAGGAGCATATGTGCTGTCTTCTAATATGCTTTGGTCCCTCTTAGAAACATGACTGGCACCTGTGTTAAGCCTATCTCCTTCTTCTCCTTCTCCTTGTCACCCTGCAAATATTCACAGCACCCCCATGCTTGTGTGGACTCATCTGTGCTTATAGTATGTCTTCACCCAGGTTCAAAACCTAGACATCATTTCTCCCAGGAAGACTTTTCCTTAATTCTCTCTCTCTCTCTCTCTCTCTCTCTCTCTCTCTCTCTCTCTCTCTCTCTCTCTGTGTGTGTGTGTGTATCTGTCTCTCTCTCCTCATCTGTGAGTATAGGTATTTATGTGTGTATATATTATGTATGTATACACACACACATATTACTTTATGTGTATGTGTATATCCCTGAGTATCTATGCGTACCATGTGTGTTCAGGAGTCCACAGAGGTCAGGGAAGCAATAGGTTCCTCCAGAACTGGAGTTACAGGCAGTTGTGAGCCACCGCATGGGTGCTGGGACTGTACCTGGTTCTCCGCAAAAGCACCAACTGCTCTTTACTGCGGAGATATCCATCCACACGCTTTTGAGACCCGTTTTCTCACATAGCTGGAACTTGCTGACCAGACCAGGCTGGCCGGCCAGTGTGCTCCAGGGCACTTCTGTTTCTGCCTTCCCCACACTAGGGTTACATATGCCTGCCACTGGGCCTGGATGTCACGTTCTGGGGTCCAAGTTCAGGTCTCCACTCTTGAACAGCAAACACTTGCTGACAGACATCTCCTGGGCACTCAAATTCTATAGATGTTAAACCTCAGGATTTTAGGGTCTTGATTTCTACCCGTCTCCCCTTCTAGGCTAAGAACCCTTTGCCAGCTCAGACTATTTTTGTTTTTGTATCTCCAGAGCTTGGCACAAAACAGGTATCAAATAGTTGTTTAATTTGTTACTAGAAAAAAAAATGCTTCCAAAGGCCTAGGTCTCTCTTGGTCACTGCTACATAAAGCAACGTCTGATCCACAGTGGGTGCAAAGTTCACTGTTGCATGGTAGCTATGTGGATGATTATATGGTTCGTGTATGGACAGTTGGCCAGATGGTTGTGGGTGGGCAGGCAGGCGAGCGGGCAGTGGAAGGATGTGTGGGTGGGTGCACACATGAGTGTGTGGAAGGATGGGTAAAAGGGAAAACAAAAAAGTGGGTGGTCAGTGGGCGAAATTGATAAATGATATATGCATAGTTAAGTACAGATAAAGTGCTTGTTATCAGGATAATTGAACAGATATTTGGATGCCGGGTAGTTAGAGGGGCTGACGGATGGACAGAGCCAGGTGGATAAATGGAAGGCTGTCAGGAAAGAGGGTTGGATGGGCTGGGCTGTGGGCAATTAGACACTGAATCGGCAGATGAATTAGAGACAGATCATGTCCACAACAGTTTCCCTGGGCAGTAGACTCTGCACTTGGTGTTTCGAACCCAGACACAAGACTGGAAGTGCCTTCAGAAGCAACCCCTGTGAAAATGAGGAAGAAGCCATCACCAGGGATGGGGGCAAACCATGACAGAATTCTAACACAGGCCTTAGCCATTCCTGGGGGACAACTCTGGAGCATAGACATCTTCAAATTGTCCTCCCATGAGGAAAGAGGCAACTACTGTGACTCAGCCATTGGGTGAGAGTCTGATCATGGGAAGGAACTTTGATCACAGACGAGCCCTGGAGAGAAACTCGACCATAAGCCTTGCGTGCTAACACTGGCAGCCTCTGACGGGGGGTGTGGGGGGTGGGGGGAGGTGTGCTTTCACTCACAAGACTGGTCTCCTTGCACCACTCCACTCTGATTCAAGTGCCTAGCCCCTCCAGGGCCATCAGTTCTTGCTGCTGCCTAGACTCATAGCTGTCAGCTCCCTCCCTCCTCTGCCACCCTTTCTAAATCTTGCCTCCCTTGAATAACACTTCTGCTTTCTAAGTCATTGAAGCCATAGTTACAAGCTTGTTGCCCTGTAGTCCCCAAACAAGAAAAGTTTACAGTTCAATGGGGTCATTGGTATAACCTCTGACCCACAAAGCCCCAACATAGAATGCACAGTCCCACCCAAGTGGGTCACTAGTAACAGTAATGACTACAGTGTGCCACTGTTAGCCCCACCCCTGGCTTCTGTGCCCAGGCATGTCAAAGGTCAGTCACTACATCACATGACTGCAAGAGCTTTAGCTGTCTGAGGAAAGGTGGTATCCTATCAGGATACCTGGCCTACCAGGGCCTGGTCTCTAAGCGGGAAACTTTGAAAAGCCACTCTTTCCCTCTATGCATTCCCAGCGTCCCAGGACACATTAGGTGACAGAACTAGAAAGATTCATGTGGCGTTGCCTTCCTCCTTTGCCAATGGACTCCCAGATTTCAGTGTTCGTGTCTGCATTTACCCAACAGCGGTAGAGATGTTCATCTCTGCCCAGAAGCCCACACATTTTTCTCCCCAAATAAAAAATGAGTGATTAGGCACACTGTCCAGAGCTCAGTCTTGGGTTGTGTTTTGCGCAACAATATATCTCAAAGTCACTTCCACCACAGTGCTGCCAGTGTGCCAGCGTCTACTCTATGTCCAAGCAGTCTGCTCATGAAACAGCCATGGTCCTTTACTCTTCCTTTTTGGGAGGCAGGGATGTGAGCTAAGGAGGAAGTACTGGTATACCTGAGTTAGAAGCAAACAAAGTAATAATTTTAAGACTGTGCTGCTAGAAAAGCAGTGTGGAAGGCCTTGAGGTGAGCACATTCTGGGTGTCCAGAGGAAGGCAAGGGGGCCTTGGGTGTGGCCAGGAATGTTGGGGACCCAGCAGCTAGCTCTTAGTGCAGGATGAACGCTGAGATGTAAAAGGTGGCTTGGCTGTGAGCCACAGCTCCAGGTCTTGGAGTAGACAGCAAGTGTCTACAGACACCCACCTCTCCCAACTTCCTGTTGGCTCCAGGAGGAAAAGCTGAAGTTGCTTCTGCTCTGTGAAGACTTGAGCATCCAACTATGGCAGCAGGGGAAGAGAAGGGCCCAGGTTTCTCTCCAGTGTCCTCCACGGCGGAAAGCCAAAGGCCAAGAGGCTGCGTCCACACAGCCCTTCACCCACTTCGCCCAGAGGGTTACTATGCATTCCTAAATAAAGGTGCTTTCCATTGGTGTGTGTGTGTGTGTGTGTGTGTGTGTGTGTGTGTGTGTGCATGTGTGCACATGTGTGTTTGGGGGCAGTGAAAATGGGTGGAGTAACCAAAGGACAAGCTCAGGTGTCATTCCTTGGGCACCAAACTCTATGTTTTATTTTTGAGTCTGGAATTCGCCCATTAGGTTAGGCTGATAGCCTGTGATCTCAGGATGTATCTATTTCTACCTCCTCAACTCTGGGATTACAAGCACATTCCATCATACTCAGATTCACTGGGAGACCCACCTCCCTGCCCACGCATCCTCTAGCATTCCATCCTTAGCCTAGGCTACTTCTTCAAGTCCCATGTCCAGAGTTCTCTCTGTTCCTCCTTCACTCCGCGCCTCTCAGTGCTCATGCTGGCTTCTGATCTCTGGACTGAACATCCAAACCACAAATTACATCCTAGGGGTGGAGCAGGGCCCTCCTGAGTGTGCAGACAGCTGAACAACCAAACGGCGACCTGGATCTCCTCAGCTGGCTGGAGATAATCTTGTATCCGGAGCTATGGAACCAGACATTCTTTATTGTGAGACATTTGGCTCTCGAGGTGGCTTGGCCAAAACAAACCACCTTTGTTTAATTTTTGAGGATGTTTCCCATGAAAAAGGCAGCTGCTGGTGGCCATTCCTGGGGTCTGGAGCCCAGAGATCTGGAGTTCAGCACCATAACCACCTCTGCTTGCTTGATGGAAAATATCTATGCAGATACAGTGTTGGAAAATGGCAACACACAGCGATGACAGGCCAGACCACCAAGAATCAGGAACACTGGCCAGTCATTCCAAAGCTTATGCACCCCGAGTACTGGTCTCACAGGTGCCCGTACAACAGGTTCTGGGGACCTGATACTTCTATGTGTCTTTGGGCAGAGTAGACCAATGTGTCTTCTTAGTAAATACCATCCAAAAGGCTTGGGTCACCCCAACATGACTGGTAATGGTGTTGGCAGAAGGACGGAGTAGGCAGGGAATGCTACTGTCCACCAAGGTAACATTGGAGACTGCTTCAGTGCATATATCCTCAAAGGACTTTGAACTTGAGCTCCATGTGTTCTCTTTGCCTACATGTGTTATGTTAGTGTGTGCACCTGTGGGTGCATCTGTGTATGTGTGCATGTAGACACCACAGATATCTTCAGCCTCGGGTGTCTTCAGTCATTTTTCACCTGTTTTATCAGACAGCCTATCACTGAGCCTGGAGCTCACCAACAGTTAGACTGCCTGGCCAGCAAACCCCAGGAGTCCTCCTATCTCTGCCTCCCAGTGCTGGGATTACAGAAGCACTTGCCATGCCTGACATTTTGATGTGGATACTAGGGGTCTAGGTACACGTCCTCAATCCTGATGCCAGGAATTGTAGTGGATGGGTCATCTCCCATCTCTCAGAACTAGCAGCCTCTGAGCAAGGATGGGCCTCAGCTTGTGGTACCACAGAGTCCAGAGTTTCTGTTGCCGGGGTGAGTAGTGAGAAGAATGTTGTTCATCCAATCAACAGACGCCTACTAAGCACTGAGCCAGCTCCTTGCCTTTCTCACCACAGCTGAGTAGGGCTGCTGGTGTCTGCTGGGCTCTGCAGTCTGCCTCCACTCATAATCTCAGTCCTCCTATCGGGCCAGTCCCCTCTAACTGCAGCTGAGAGAGAGAGAGAGAGAGAGAGAGAGAGAGAGAGAGAGAGAGAGAGAGAGAGAGCGCCTTGGCATGGTAGTGCCTGCCTATAATCCCAGCCCTGTGATACCATGGCCAGCATGATCTACACAGTGAGTTTCAGGTGAGCCATGGCTAATAGTTTGAGGGGGAAAAGCCTTCTCCCTCCTTCGGGGCCTTTGTGTTACTGAACCCCCCAGCTTGGATCCTCAGAACTCCCTCTGATGTAGCTTTCCTAATATCATTGACACCATTCCCACCCCGTATACCCAGTCAGAACAAGGGCCTAATGTTTCCCCTTTCCTCGCCCCTCACACCTGGCATGGACATACTTTTCCTTCTTAATACTCTCTCCACCTTAGGCCTCACTTGCTAGCTGGACTTCCACATTCCCCCCCCCCCCCCCCGCGAATAGATCCTCAGCAAAAGAACCTCCTCAAAGCCAGGTCTCGGGAGGAGGGACACTTCTTCAGAACCCCTGAGCAGTGCCGACCGCCGAAGTCCCAGAAGCTACCTGGCTCGGAAACATTGTGTTCTGGGGATGCGTTCTGAATTAATAAGATACCCATGAATGAAGGGGGCAAATCCTAGCCAAAGTTACTGAAGAAATTGTTCTGGATCACAGGGAGCCCCACCCCTGACCCCCACCCAACTTTCTCTGACAAGTCTCATGTGGCCTGCCTGCCCCTCCCTCCCTCCCTCCCTCCCTCCCTCCCTCCCTCCCTTCCCATCTGTCTTTCCTGAGGATTGAACCTAGTGCAAGTGTTCTATCACTGATCTACATTCTCAAAGCCTGTCTTAAGTCTTTCACTTTGAAAGAGGATTTCACTAAGTTAGCCAGGCTGCCCTTGAACTTGGCAATCCCCCTGCCTCAGCCTTCAGGACTGAGATTATGAGTGGAGGCAGACTGCAGAGCCCAGCAGACACCAGCAGCCCTACTCAGCTGTGGTGAGAAAGGCAAGGAGCCGGCTCAGTGCTTAGAAGGCGTCTGTTGATTGGATGAACAACATTCTTCTCACTACTCACCCCGGCGATAGAAACTCTGGACTCTGTGGTACCACAAGCTGAGACCGATAGAATTTCCCTGACAGACCATGATGCAGTCATCCAATCCGGTTTTTGAGGACGGACAGCAGTGATTGGCAGCTGAGAGAAGCAAAAAGCTTAGGCCAGTGGTTCTGGGTCTCCCTTGGGTGAACTGGGGGTGAGCTGAGAGCAAGCTGTAGCGCCTCTTGGGAGTGTGGCTGAGTCCAGGACCAGAGTCTCATTAAATTCCCAATTAGATCTCTCCACCTCACAGTGACTCCTGCTTAAACCCCCTGAAGGAACTAAGAAGCTTCCGATGTTCCCAGGCACGGCTGGCAGGCACGTTCTTCCTTGTTTACATGAGCTTCTCCACTGGGGTCAGATATTTGCATGTGGAGGACTTTCTGGAGTGGTCAGGCTTGGAGCTGAAAAGAACTGCTATGTCACATCCCCAGTCTCACTGGGCCCACTTTCACGACAGCTCCTCTCATACCATCCCTGGGAAGAACGTCTTAATTTAAGTTTGTGTTTAGGGTTGGTGCTTTGAAGGGAGAGTTAGCATAATTTTAATTTATACTATCATAAATCCAATTTGCTAGTTCAGGCGGTTAATAACGTTGGCTGCTGGAACCGCACGCTCCTGCTGCCTCCCCGAGGGTCCGGCTGTTCCTCACTAGGGCAGGGAGGGATGAGTAACGAGGCAGAAGCCGCCACCGTGGGCCGGCACAGTGAGGAGGGCTGTGGATTATCTGGTCTCTTGCAGGATGGAGGTCTGGCGAGAGCTGATACTGTTCAAGGTCTGAGGCACAGTGGGCTTCATCTCAGCCCAGCAGATTTATTTGCCATGCAGCTGTCTGTTCCAGCCTATTCCCTCAGCATATGAAGTTTTGTAAATATTAAGCAAGAAATGGAAAGGTGGGGAAGATAGCTCCGCTGGCACTGGGCCTGTCCTGTGAGCATGAGGACCTGAGTTTGGATCACTGGTTCTCATGCAGAGGCTAGGTGTCTTGGTGGTGTGCACCTGGGACCTCAGTACTGGATAGGGTAGCCAGAGACCACCGAGAGCAGGGCCTTGCTGGCCCTCTGATCCAAGAAAACAAACAGCTTACAGGGTGGTAGAAAGCATTAATAGAAGACACTAGTCACTGACCTCTGACCTCTGACCTCTGGCCTCCATCTACACACCCAAGTTCCCATTCGTATACCACACACCCGCAAAAAAGAAAGAGGCTAAAAGAGGGGCAAAGAGTAAATACCATCATGACGTAGCCCAGTACCTGTTGGTAGGTCCCAGAGATGGGGTCAGGACTTCCTAGACAGAACCACCTGGTCCCATCTCATCCCGTCGTCTGAGCTGTCAGCTAGAGAGCTACACCTGTGGATAAAGATACTTTACTACTTTGTTTTCACTGGGGCAGCACGTTTTATTGTTTAATTCTAGGGCTGAAAGCAATCGATAGATTGATGAAGGCCAGATGCCCTTGCAGTTGAGCAAAAGCACGGTGGAGCTGTCTTGACCAGAATGATGATGACCTTGTGCACTGCTGATTCATGCAGCCCGCCCACCCCAGGTATCCACACCGAGTGAAGTGTTTGCTATTTCCCAGCCAGACCTCTCAGGGATCCAGGCTCAACCGTGCTCCCCACGCAGACACTAAACATTACTTAAGGCCCTGTCTCTGACATGATGGGCTCACACTCAGCAGCCTCAACGGATAGAGCAGAAGCCTAAGCAGAAGGGTCCTATGCCAAGGGGCTCCACAAAAGACTGCCAGAGACAATCTACCAGTCAGTCAGTGTCCTATGGTTATATTACCCCCTCCCCAAGCCGGTCTATCCCTGAACCCTGTACTGTGAAACGCTCCATCAAAGGAGATTTCCACAGTTTGAGACTCTCTGGGATCAGGGAACATCAGTTGCATTGGATGGGAGAGGGTTCAAGGCCTGGCCAAAAGCAGGGAGGAAGAGTTTGGAAGACAAATCAGCAGAGGGTTCTGGGGAAAGTGGGTGGGGCTGTACAATGTCAGGGGCCAATGACAGTGGCATAACCTGGCTCTGTCTGTCTCACAAGGATGAACCTCACAGGTTCCTCCACGACCACCCCTGAGCCTGTCTCCCAGGGCTACTGTGGGGATCTGATAAGAAGAGAGAGGATGCCAACTCTCCAGGAAGCCAACCTCACAAGGCAGTCAAGAGTTGAGGATGTGGGTTGGGAAGGTAGCTGTCATACAAGCTTAAGAACCCGTGATTGATCCCTAGAACCAAAAAAGCTTGGGATGGTGGCACCACTCAAAATCCCAGTACCAGGGAGGCATAAACAGTGAATCATTGGAACTGGTGACTTCCAGACCAGTGAGAGACCCTGTCTTAAAAATACAATGTAGATGGCACCCAAGGAACAACACTAAAGGCTGCACGCAGGCAGGCAGGCAGGCAGGCAGACACACAAACACACACACACACACACACACATGCAAAAATATAAGGAAAGACCCCCCACACACACAAACAAACAAACTGAAGATAGATATACTAGGGATGTATCGTGGGTAGTAGAATGCTTGCCAAGCATGCACAACCCCCAGGTTCTATCCCCCAAGAAAATCCCCCATTAAACTAGAGATGGTGTTAGACAAGATAAAGCTTGGGTAGAAGAAGAAAGTATCCAGAAATGGAAATGTGTAGCCAAGGCCAGCCCAACCATTCACTGAGGTGTTGGGCTGTCTATTGGAGGCCCAGACCCAGCTGCAGCCCTGCAGGCTTCTTAGCAATTGAAGCATTCCATCAATCACCTGGGCGGCTACCCACACCCTCCCAGGCAGGCTCCAGGGTACCTGTCTCTCCATAAACAAAATTCCACCACAGATAATGCAGACCCTCCTCTGCCTCCGTATATTGCTCTGACAGCAATCCCAGGGCTGAGAAATGGCATGTATAACTTTCTCCTTATTAGGCAATAAAATATCCAGGAGTGTTCCTGTACGCAGAGCAATTCCATATGTGTCAACTGCGGCTTCACAATAACCTGAAATTATTCTTGCCTTCCTCTTTGCCATAAACTGCATAAAACATGTACATTTTAAGTACAGACATTGAGAATACAGAATTTACTAACAACGGTGCCTTTGCATGTACAGTGGGTTTAATTTAAAGTGAAAAACATTGACAATGGATCTAGCAGAACAAGGTGAGATTTCTTTCAGATTTCTGGGTGCTTAAAGTTTATTTACAATCAGTAACATGCTCAGAGTATAAGTTTACAGCTCTATAAATTCTGCTATGTATATATCCACTTGGTCACCAACCTGACCGTGGGTCATCAGTGTGTCCAACCTAATAAAATTGTAAAGCAATGTTCTCATAGACAACCACACAACTGAGCCAGCAGAAAGCCTTCTTCACTCCCCTTGCTAAGTTCATAACCCCACTCCTCTGGATACTCAAGGCGAACCATATTCTGACTCCATTGTAATAATTGGTTCTGCCTCCTCTTCAATTCCTCAAAAGAGATGACTGTGCTTGCCTGCCTCTGGATTCGTTTTTTAATTTTTTAATTTTTATTATTATTATTTTCTTTATTTACATTTCAAATGCTATCCCGAAAGTTCCCTATACCCCACCCCCGCCCCTGCTCCCCTACCCACCC
>NC_034592.1:157132761-157163727 GCF_900095145.1 Mus pahari
ACACCTCACACAATAATAGTGGGAGATTTCAACACCCCACTCTCACCAATGGACAGATCCTGGAAACAGAAACTAAACAGAGACACATGGACACTAACACAAGTTATGAAACAAATGGAGTTAACAGATATCTACAGAACATTTTATCCTGCCTCTGGATTCTTCTACTTAACATAATGTCTAAAGAGTCGGGAATCGGTTGTATTCTTGCTAATATTTCCTCGTGTGGATGTCCCTTGGTCCACTTAGCATCCTACAGTTGTAACCACTGTGTTCCTTTCTGTGGATTCTGAGAGTTTCTACTTCTGTTTTTCCTTGCCAACACTTGGATGCAGCTCTTTCTAAGCCTTGCCACTCTTGTTCAGATGGAATTATATCTCTCTGAGGTTCCATTTCTGGGGAGAAGTGGAGTTTGTAGGTTAACGTCTGGGTTCCAGCAGCCCCAACACCCCTATTGAAGGGACAAGACAGCCAACTCCTAGGGGCTTGGGTCATTCTTTATGTCTTTATCACATAGATACATTTGTGGAGAGTGGGGTTCTGCTGACTAAGATGGGCAACCTCCTGGCAAGAAGAGAGCCACTGCCATGGTACAGGAGGTTATGGTGAGTGATTCAAGATCAATGCAGTTCTCTGAAACACAAGATGGAAAGATACCCCTGAGCTGCCTAGAGTCTGTCGCTGGCTCCAGTCACACCTAAGGATGTCAAGTATTCCTAGGCACAGGGGAAAGGTCAGGCCCCAGGCCTAGCATCATTTGAAGGACTAACATGACATATCTCCAGACCTTTGCAAAGGGCTGTGGCTTCCTTCTGCTCCCACAAAAGACATTCCACACTTATTTAAGAATCATCAGTTGTGAAATGAGAATGGTAATGGAGATGCTGCTAATCTTTTCTTGATTACTAACTACACATTGGGCTCACTCCCTCAAGCAATAGACAGTCCATGGAGGGAGAAATGGGCATGCCAGAGATGAGCTGGTCTAAGCTCTCCCAGGTGGTCCATGTTTGAGTCTCTATCTGAGAACTCAGAGACCATCTGAAGAGGAAAGAGGAAATGAGGTGGAGTGGGCTCCAGAAGGAAGGATAAATTTGTGGTGTTAGTGATATCAGATAAAAAATAATTCAAATGTGGGAGGGGAGTATCCAGGTACACGGGTGTAGGTATGCCAGTTTGTCTGGTGGAACTGAGGGGCTGATGGAGGGTAAAAAAGCTTCCAGAAAGGGGATGAAGTGGGGAGGGTATGGCCTGCCTAAGGGCTGAGGGCCAAGTCAGACTGGAAGTGCTATCGAGCTTGGAGCGTGCTGATGTGCAACCACAGATAGATAGCACTTTCTTGCTCCTCAGAGGAGCATTACATGTGAATGTGTGTATCAACACAGAACACGTATGAAGACTGCTGTGCTTTCTGCATGTAGCTTTATCTAATGCCAAGTTCTCTGCAGCTTGGTTTCCTGAGAGTTTCCTGTTCAGGCAGAGGAGCTGGATTGGCCCTTGATGATGGCCTGTGCATGAAGAACAACCATTCATGGAAGTTGCTGCACACCTGTGCTTTTTGATGTTTTCTGCATCTGTGGACCAGTATGCTATGGAGAAAATCCCTGAAAGAGGAGTCCCCAAGTCCAAGGGCTCGTGTATTCTGAGTTCAGGGGATACCACCAAGGCTCTTAGGAGCTCTTCTCTGCTCCCCTCTGCAGAAGTCGAAGGCTTCTTGTTTCTCCCTCGGAGCAGAGAGAGCACAGGGTGTGGTCAGCCCGAAGGCTGCACCATCAGTGGCTCATCTGCACTGCTTGCGTTACAAGGGAATCTGAACAACCTGTCTTGTACTTTAGCAGCCGACTGTAATTTCCTTCCCTGTGACATGGCTGTTCACATCTTTGACATTGCCCAGTCATGCTCCTGGGGTCCTTGTAGTGAGGACGCAGGGAATGGGCTTTAAGTGGGATTGGGGGAGTCCTACAAGGGTCTGAAAGGGTCTTAGCCCCTAATACCAGGTCTGCAAACAGTTCTCTATGCAATCTTTCAAAAACATTTGACCACCTTCAAGTGTGCCTTTCTTCTGGAAGAGAGGTTGCGTCAGGTCATCCTAAGAATTGATGTATCTCTGGTTATCACACAGACAGTGTGGCTGGCAGTTTGCTATCTCCTGAGAAGGAAATGGACCTGTGCTTCAGAAGAAAGAATTTAATTTAGATACTGTGGAGGACTTCCTGATGTCTCAGGATATTAAATTCCAGAATGAATGAGACAGTCCAAGGCAGAATGTCTCTCTAATGCAAAGACCTTTGAAAGCAAGATGACTCATTTGTCCTCCTGGGAAATTGTCTAGCTCTGGCAATGAGATGGGAGTTGGAACCAGTCTGGACTTGGGGTCTTCAAAGGGTACCATGTGTGATGGGGCCAGCTGTGCCCACGACAGTGCACCACTGGCTCTCCTAGGTTCTAATCTCAAGACTTGGCTCATTATGAATGTTAGAAGCAGAGGCACTGTCGGGCCTAACTTAATGAATTACTGAAATTAGCATTATTGAAAAGATGAAGCACCAGGGGAAATGTTGATTTTAATCAATAGTTCAAATGAGCCCGAGAAAGATTACCAGAACTCAGCAAAGTCATGGAAAGTTAACAGTAACTGTACACCTGGCCTTACCAGAGCACAAAGTGTCCCTGGCAGTGAAGTGGTGTCTGCTCTGAGCCCCCACTTTGTTCCTGGTGGCTCCTCTTAACAGAGCTCACTGATGACTGCTCACTGTCATTATCAGCACATGAGTAGCATCAATTAGTGGTCCTAACAACTCAAGGGCCAATGAGTAATGTTCATCCCATGCACAGAGATGGTCTCTTGTTTTTCAGAATTCTACACTATTAGCAATTGGAAGGAACTTGAATTTTCTAATATGCCCTCCACGTTTTGGGAAGACCCTTCCAAAAGTTCTCAACGACTGTCTCCCCACCACCTCTGTTCCTGAGGAGCTCCTGTGATGCCTACCAAGCATCCTCAAGCCATTAATCCTTCATCCAGCTGAGGAGTCTAGGATGCAGTGGAAGGCATATGTGACTCCTGCCCTCAGCAAGCTTGCAATCTCCTGTAGGGCAATTATCAAGCAGTCCCAGGCCAGATGATTGTAAGCACAGACACAAGCTATCAGTGGATCCCAGGAAACAGACTTAGCAGCTGTCTCAAAGTTATTTCATCAGTACATTTCCCTGGTACTTGAACTAGTCACCTATCTTCCATGAGTGACATTCCTGGAGCCTTTGTGCAAAGTGGACCATGGGTGCATCACTTAGAGTTCAAGACACTTGGTTACCCTCTTGAGGATCTTGAGATATACCCCCCCCAGGACATCTGCAACCTCCATTATTATGGGGAAAGCCCAAAAGAGTAGGGAGCAGAGATACCCCAGAACCCACTTCTTCAAAATGATCTGTGGAGACCCAGGAAGACCCAGGAACTCTGTTGGGGGCAGGTGCACCTGGGACTTGGGGTTCTCAGATTCAGTTAGGCTGGCCTGAAAGATCTTCCTGAGTCTAGATCCTCTGCACAGAGGGACTAATACCATTGTGCCTAGTATTCTTACTTGGTTCTGGGGAGTATTCTCAGGCTCCTGCTTGTACAGCAAGAACTTGATCAACTGAGCTGTCTCCAGCCTCCAGGGTTTTTGTTTTGTGCCTCAGTCGCTTGTGGTAGAAGGCCCGTATCCTAAACAAAACGCGGTACTCAGGCCCAGGAGGCTAGAACACAACAAGGACCATTCAGTCCTTCAGGGATGTCTCTTTGTACTCTGAGGTGCAGGTAGAAGGTGGGTTGACTTCCTAGGGTGCTGGGCTCTAAGGAGTTTGTCAACTCCCACTAGGCAGGAAAGGGAATACAGCACAGCTCTGTTCTATCAGGGTACCCAGGGGCTCATCTCTACCTCTCTGATATCTTAAACCCACCCTCTCCCCTGAAGTGATGAGCCAAGTTCCATGAAGAGGTAGAGGTTTGAGGTAGAGCAACCCACCCTGTTTCTTCCCAACAGGTGCCTGCTGTGGTTGGCCTGCTGTGGTTGGCCTGCTGTGGTTGGCACGCCTGTTTTAGCACTGCTTGGTTTGCAGGCTTTTCTGTGGTCAAGGGCTTACTTTTGTGAGGAAAACATTAGGTACTTACATAAATCAATAAAGAGTGGTTTTAATGGGGCTTAGCGGTGTTTGGGGGGGTGGTACCGCACAGACACCTGTGACCCGAACTTGTTTCCTCTTGTAAAGCCAGCGTCATCCTGCAGCTCCTTAGGAGAGAGAAACAAATTGTTCCCGGAAGACTTCTTCATGATTTATTGATCAGTGTTTTGGAAACCAAATTAATTGCAAAATGTTCTATTGAATAGCTCGCTTCCAGCACTGAAGATTCTGGCACAGGGAGGTTGGGAGAATTTGCGACAGGGGCATCTCTCAGAAGTGGTCTCTTCCGGAAAGAAACAGAGCCCACGCACTGGGGGCTGATGCCTGATGGGCTGATGGGTCACACGCTTGTCTGCACAAACCAGCTGTCTGAGTTACCAAAGGATCTGAATAGGAACCAGGCTGTAGCCATGTTGTGTGCTCTGGTGTGTGTGTGTGTGTGTGTGTGTGTGTGTGTGTGCACATGCCTGCATGCATGTATCTGTCTGCACACAACCTGTGGGCTTTGGGAAAGGGGGTTCTCTGCTTGCCCACAGCTGGAGTCCAGCATCTGACCAGAATGGCTCAACTGCTGATCCTCAGAGGGTAGGAACTTCCTAGACCAATCATAAGGGGCCTTTTTCAGCAAGTTCAAGAACCCATGGTCAGATTTGTGTTGAATGGTCTCTCATGCTCCCAGGGCATCTCTACTCTGCCTCCCATCCAGCCTCCAGATCTCTCTCACTGGTAGTGCCTACCATAAAGGCCTATCTCTCAAGACAGGTTCCAGCCCTTCATATGGGAACCCTCTATGTGTGGGTTCTCAGCTGAGGCTCTCATTGTTCTGGCTCCTGGCACTTCAAGCACTCCCGGAAGATGCTGACCCAGTGATTTTCCATGCACATATATCTCCTATCACACTGACCCTAGAGGAAGACGTAAACCAAGTTCCCAGCTACCCTGAAATGGATTCTCCCTGGAACAAGGACTATAATATGCAGGACAGGCAGCAACCTGAGCCCACAGTGTGCCCACCCTCTCCTGGGTGGCTGTATAAACAGCATCATTTCAGAGTTCAGACCAAACGCAAGGGATCCAGCAAAGAGCCTCCTGAGGTGAACATTACATGTGCAGGCCTGCTTAGCTGCAGACCTGCAGTGTGGCAGTGTTCCCTAGAAGGAGCCAATTCTGGGTCTCCTTACCCCAACGGGCTCTCTGGAAGACTTCCCTTAGCTGCTGCAGTTGTACCATGGTATAAGGCTGTCCTTCTATCCCTGGAGTCCCCACCAGAGCTCATGTGCCCAGGCGTCATTGAAACCTCTCTTAGCTTCGCATCGTCCCTGAGGATTGATGCCGAGGATCTTCCTGGTGTTCTTACAGATGCTTCTAGCTAGGTTAAGGAGACATGTCACCCAGTCTGTCATCTGCCTTCCACCTCCACAAGGATCTTGTGAGGGCCTCCAGTCGGGCGTCAGAGCCACTCGGCTTCAAGACAGCCATGAACACATCCAACCTGGAGGAAAGTCACACAGAGGGGGGGGTGAGAGGGAGGGAGGGAGGGAGGGAGGGAGAGAGAGAGAGAGAGAGAGAGAGAGAGAGAGAGAGAGAGAGAGATTGAGGAGGGAGAGAAGCTTAGAAAGAAGAACAAATGGCATGGGGTTGCTGATGCAGTAGATATGTGGTCATCAACTCCTTTTCTTTCTGCCTTAAGTGGTACTAGACATGCCAGGGAAAGCATATGTGATACTCCAGCACATCCTCACAGAAAGCAGAACACAGGGAAAACCCAGCCTTGGCTGAGTTAGTAACAGAGGACCAGATTCAGGATGAGTGTGTGCCTCAGTGGCCACAAGGTGGTCACAGACAAAGGACACCGGCATAATCAGAACAGATGAACTGTCCTCTCTGAGCAGGACAATGGCAGGTGTCGGTGGAGGGAGATTTGTGAGGCTGGGCTTTGATGCATCAGATCAGAAAGAGATGGATACCCTGAGGACTTCGGCTCTGTTACGTTATCATCAGAGAGCATACTTTTCCCTTGGGGAGAAGGGAAGTAGATTACATTCCGGTGAACTTTCTGAAAAGTTGTGTCCTTTAGCCCAGTTGATGACGGCAGTTTATCTCCATCGTTAGAATCATCCACGTGCCTCGGTGGCCGCAGCATGTTCCTGCAGACCAAGATCTGGGCAGGCAGTATGGAAAAATCTCTGTACACTTCCTTCTTCTGCTAGCGCTGTCCTAAGGTCTCCTTCCCTTTGCGAAGAGATCTTAAAACTTGATCGACTCTCATGATTTTGGCTCCATAGGTGGTATCACTACACCACGAATTGTCACCAAATGCATACATATCTCACCAGATTGTCACCAAATGCATACATATCTCACCAGTCCAAATGGTGGGCCCCCCACACAGAATAATCAGGGACGCAGGCCCAGGTCAGGTCGTTTCCTTTCTTCTCTTCTCTTTGTTGTTGTTGTTTTGCTTTGCTTTTTAAGATTTACTTTTACTGTGTTTAATTATACACATATGTGGGAAGGGCGTCTGTGTAAGAACAGATGCCTTCAGAATTCAGAAACAGGTATCTAATTCTCTTGAGCTGGAATTACAGTCAGTTCTGAGCTGTCCACTGTAAGTGTTAGGAACCTAATTTGGGTCCTCTGTAGGAACAGTAAGTACTTTTAGCCACAAAGCCATCGTCAACTCACTACTGTTTCCTTTTGCCTTTTAAATGTTAATTAGTTATCAAGTCCCCCCAAATCTGACATGGTTCCAAAAGTTAACAGTGAAGTCTTGCTGAGGCCCATAGGAAGAAAAAAAAAAAAATCAAGCTGGCTTAAGTCCACACCAGATATTATTAGATCATGGATCTGAAATTCCAAGTGGTAGACTTCCTGCAGACGTGGACGGACCTAGCTGCTCAGGTGTCATTACAAGGCCTCTGGGAGGAAAACAGACTCAGAATTATCTCTTATAGAGTAACCTGGTCACATGCCCATACCTCAGTCAATCATGCAAACTGATCCTGATATGGGTTGCAGGGCCTACCGTACCCTGCACAAACCTCAGGTACCAAGTAAGAGAACTAAGTCTCCAGTAATCAGAATGTAGTTACCAGAGAAAGGAAACTGAGTTATGAGCCACTTCCACAGAGAGTTCTGTGCAAATCATGACACTGTCTGCAGATGAGGAAGAGGGGCACAGAGCCATTTAAGTCACTTGCCCAAAGCCACAGTAAAAAAGTTGAGAAGATGACTCCAGCACTGATAGAGAGCTCTTTGTAGCATTCTTCATCCTGTTTTCTTGCTTTCTTCTGTTAGTGGCTCCCCAAACTAGCACACAGCCACACACAGTAGGTCTGAAAATACTTCACAGTCAAGTGCTTGGGTCCTCTTGCCACTGCTTGGTTGATTGTTTATTTATCCAGGTTTGCAAAACCTGCCGAGAAAGCCCAATGGAAAAACACATCAATTTTCCCTGCAAATTATTTTTGTTAATAAATGATATATAAGTTTATGCATCCTAATTAACCAAAAATTATTTATTACAGCAATTAAAGTGAAGTCATGCAAATGACTGCAATTTTAAGTTCTTGACAATGTGATAAAGTCTGTTCATGTGTGCCTGCCTTGCCGAATCTCCTTGAAACCCAGCCAGCAACCCTCAAAGCCTGCAGAGGACAGTCAGAGGGTCAGGGGGACCAGGTCCCCTGGGGATACTCTCAAACTGAAGGAAGCTCCAAAGCCCCCTGAGGAGAAAATGAGCATCTTCTGAAGCAGGAACACAAAGCCACTAGACCCACAGCCTGCCCAGAAAGAGAGGGTGGGGAGCCATGGCTCTACCCTCTGAACACCCCAGAGGGCCTGGGATCTTGCTGCCTTCAGCATTCACTGCCCATGCTTTATCTTTGGATGTGTAAGGTCAACTTTAAATGTCTCCTCTTTGCATGCCAATGTTTATTCATTTATCTGTACAATCATCCATCTATCCAGTCATTCACTTTCCACCTAGCTGCCTGTCCATCCATCCATCCATTCATCCATTCATTGACCATTCATCTTTCAACCACTTATCCATCATCTATACATACATACTGTCTTAGTCAGGGTTTCTAGTCTTCACAAAACATTATGACCAAGAAACTAGTTGAGGAGGGAAAGGTTTATTCAGCTTCTACTTCCACATTGCTGTTCACCACCAAAGGAAGTCAGGACTGGAACTCAAGCAGGTCAGGTAGCAGGAGCTGATGCAGAGGCCATGGAGAGATGTTACTTACTGGCTTGCTTCCCCTGGCTTGCTCAGCTTGCTTTCTTATAGAACCCAAGACTACCAGCCCAGGGATGGTAACACCCACAATGTGCTAGGCCCTCCCACTCTTGATCACTAATTGAGAAAATGCCTTACAGTTGGATCTCGTGGAGGCATTTCCTCAAGGGAAGCACTGTGATAACTCCAGATTATGTCAAATTGACACACAAAACCAGCCAGTACATATACATACATACATACATACACCATACACCTGCCCCATACACACACACACACACACACACACACACATGCACGCACTCATTCTATATTTTCATGCATTCATTTATCCAATGTTCCATCCATCTCTTCATCTTCTTTTTCATCCAACCACTCACCCACCCATCCACCCATCTATCCCTTCATCCATTCTTCCCCATATACATACACCCTATCAGCAAACCTACTCACACCGCAAATCTGTACCATGTCAACTTTCTTGGAAGCACAACTGTAGCCTGTCTTATAGCTGACTTTTTGGTACTCTGTGGGTTCTTTCTTCCATCCTTCTCCACTCTTCTTCTACCCTAACCCCCTAACACTAGATAAGAGAGGAAAAAGATCCCTGAATAAAGTTAGGGATTGGAAGGGATTATCATCATTATCATTATCATCAGACTACTTCCTGCTGGTTAGGAGCATCAAGTTTCTTAGGGCAAGTTTGATCTTCACCATTGGGATATTTAATTTCTTCTTGTTGTTATTTCCTCTTTGTGCATGAGTACTTAACAAACCACAACCAGCAACAACCAATAACATGTCCTACCTCTTAGGGCCCTAACATTGATAGACCCTCTAAAAAGTAACCAGAATTCTAGACATCACACAACTGCAAAAACTGTCTGAAGCTGGAAAAATTACACCTTTGCCAGAGCACGAAGCAAATCATAGTCAGCTGCTGTGGACAATCTGAAGCAGACCCTTATCCTACACTTGGGATTAAAATGGAAACATATTCTTATAATATCCCCGTGCTTTTTAAAGAAACCAAAATTCCAGATTTCTCATTACACATAATGACTATTGATGGATTGCTAAGAGGCTCACAAGTTACATAGCCAGCCAAGAACTAGGGGAAAGAACATACACCATCCCCTGGAGAGCAGCAGCCTTGCCTAGGCCCATAAAGATTCCCATAGCAACTGAGAAGAGAGTTGATCCCTTTCCCTGTGTGAAAAACAAAGGCGGGAGAAAGGAATGGAAGAAAGATATAGACAGAGAGAAATGAAAGGCCTTTCAGAGAAATGGGGCCATGAATCAAATGAATGAACCCAGGAGAGGTTTGTATTTTGTCATGTGTCCCTGTGGGTGCAGGCTGGAGTGTGTAGCAGTGGTGGATAAATGTTAAATTATAATTTCTAGAAAACAGAAATATTTTTTCAGCAAAGCATAGCGTAGGGTATACTTTAAAAAATTCATTGTTCATTTAAAATTGAAACTTAATTAAACTCTGTTTCCTCTTTCTTTTTCCTCCCTCCCTCCTTCTCTCTCTCCCTAGCTTCCTCCCTCCCTTCTTCCCCCCTTCCTCCCTCTTCAACTCTAAGGTCACAGACAAACCCAGATTCTCCCTTTTAGGAGTAGGGTGGCCTCAAGTGGGCCACTTGACCCCCTTTGCGACTTACCTGTGCCCTTTGTAACACGTGGAGAATGCCAGTGTCTGAGAATGTGACTCACATGGTGACTGGGTCTATCGGGCAGGACTATAGGGCACCGCATGAAGCTTAGGGGCTGTGGACTGCAGGGTATGGGCTTCAACCAGGAACAGGTTGTACTCAACTTCAATACGCCTTTGGGCAATTGGGAACCCAGGGCCAATCACAAGCTGTCATCTTCCCAGAGTTGTCCACAGGGTGAAACAGGAAGTGCTTGTATATGTGATCCTCTGTGGAGCCAACACTGTGCAGACATTCAATGTGAGGGTTCCAAGGTCATTCCCTTTGTTTTCAGGCCATTCTGACCCCAGTTTCTCCTTCTCAGGACCAACTCACCCCCATTTACCCCTGCAGTGTCTGCATCTGCCAATGACTGCTGACCCCTTCCCTGTCCTGGTGACCACTGTTGATGGAAGATAGAGACATGTAGGTTTTTTTAAGGGCACCTCACGTAGCCTTGTTGAAACTGGCTATAAGACAAAGACAGATTTGAGCTTGAACTTGACCAGTGACATTTTCAGTAGCATGTGTATACCTGTGGGTAGCCCTTGGAGCCTTTGTCTACGGCTATGAAATGAGTAGTCATGGCATAAGGCTCAGAAGAACCAGTTGCTGTGACAAAAAAAAAAATCACCTTAGCCACCAAAGGACCCATCAGAGTCATCGCCGCCTCAGATGCATGGAGCAACTGTCCACAGCTGAGACCCCACACCCACAGGGACAGGCTCTGTCCTAAGTTCTTCCTAGCATTTAGATTCTGAGGAACAAGAGGTAAAACTCTAAAGTGTACAGGGGTGGTAATTTTGTCACCAGCTTGTTGCTTGGTTCCAAACACCAACCCACCTGCAGTGGGAGGCCATGATAACATGTGACTGACATGCCCACTGAGAGTCTATGAATTAGCCAGCTCTAAGCGACTCCAACCGCAGGGGCTGGTGAGTTACATACGAGAGGTAAAGCCCAACTTCACATTCATCCCACCCTTGTGTATCGCTATCCCCATAGCCACAAGATGGCTGCTACAGCTCCAAGGGTCACATTCTTAACACAAGTATTCTATTCTCAAAGTTACTTTTATACGGAGAAATGATCTCTTCCAGAAGAGTTAGTTAGTTGGTTAGTGTCCTAGCTAGGGTTTCCATTGCTGTGAAGAGACACCATGATCAAGGCAACTCTTATAAAGGACAACATTTATTTAGGGCTGGGTTCAGAGGTTTAGTTCATTATCATCATGGCAGGAAGCATGACAGCCTCCAGGCAGACATGGTGCTGGAGGAGCTGAGAGTTCTACAGCTTGCTGTGAAGGCAAACAAAAAGACTAATGTATCCCAGGAAGCTAGGAAGAGGATCTCAAAACCTATTTCAATAGTGACACAGTTCCTCCAACAAGGCCACACCTACTCTAACAAGGCCACACTTTCTAAGAGTGCCACTCCCTGGACCAAGCATATTCAAACCACCACAGTTAAGTGTTAGTTGTCAAATTGACAGAATTTAGAATCACAGGGAATGTGGGGCTCCAGGAATGTCTGTGGGAGATTCTTTTGATTGAGATAATTGACTAAGGAAGACCTGCCCACTGTGGGTGATGCCATTCCCTAGCTGGGATCCTGGACTATAAATGAAGCAAGAGCTGCCCCACCAGGACCTACTTACCAGGCAACTGATCCTCTGACTTACAGACAACCCTTGAGTAGCCATGCCCCACCAAAGGACTCAGGAAAGCAAGTATCCTTAAGAACTTAAAAAAATTATTATTATTATTATTATTAATTATTTGAGGTGTGGATGCCACAGTACACATGAGGAGATCAGAGGAGCTCTGTGTAGTCGATTCTTTCCTCCTTCCTTTACAGGGGTTACAAAACTCAAACTCAGGTTTGCGTGGCAATAGCTCCTACCCACTGAACCATCTCGCCAGTCCCAGCGGCTGTTTGTATTTCTGCTGCCCCTCTCTGTCTCTGCCCCTTCTGACTCTCTTTGTCTTTCTTCATCTCTCTTTCTCTGTGTGTCTCTGTCTCTGTGTCTTTGTATTTCTGTTTCTCTATCTCTGTGGGTTTCTCTGCCTTTGTCTCCATCTCTCTGTCTCTTTGTCTTTGTCTCTGCCGGTCTCTGTATCTCTGTATGTCTGTGTCTCCCTTTCTGTCTCTGTCTCTGCCTATTTCTGTGTCTCTGGTTTTTTTTTTCACTGTCCCTCACTCTTTGTCTCCCCCGCTCCTCGTTCTTATAGACATCCAACAAATCAGCCGCCACATCTCAGACTTTGTTGCCAGTGGACAAGCCTGGCTCCTGTCTCTACAGCTGTGGTTTTCAATTTGTGGGTCACAACATACCATATATTTACACTACAATTCATAACAGTAGCAAAATCACAGTTATGAAGTAACAACAAAAATAACCTTATGGTTGGGAATCACAACAGGAGAAACTGTATTAAAGGGTTGTAGCATTAACAAGGTTGAGAACCACTGCTCTGCAGGATAGACCCCTGAAATCAGTTGTTTCGGGTCCCCTTAGCGACAGGGCTGGCTTTGGTCTCCATCCTCTGTCCTTGGAGGGTGACCCAGCACCATCTCACACAGCTGTGCTGGGCTAGAGACCCTCTGACCTGGGTTGTTTGTGTCTCCAGAGCACAGGAAAGCTATATGTACTTCAGTCCGCAGAAGAGTTGATCTCAAAAACACAAGCCAGCACGCACACACGGGAAGAGGTTTCCTCTTTACCCAGGTACAGACGGGAGCCTCAGGTCTTTCCTGTGTCCGGAGTCAGGACATAGGCCACTTGCCCCCACACTCAGAAGACTTGTGTTGTGAGTGTTCAGGGGGAAAGGGTATGCTTGAGTCTGTCTTCCTGATATCCCACTACTGTTCAGCCAAGGTGAAAAAAATAAAGTAATTACACACACACACAGTCATAGCAGAGAGGCAGGAATATTACTTAATTGCCCTCCACCCCCCATGAGCCCCCATCAAGCCCTGGAGGTGCTTCTCTGTTATAGAAAATTAGAGTGTGTGTGTGTGTGTGTGTGTGTGTGTTGTGTATGTGTGAGCATGTGTGTATGTAATAGTGTATGTATGTGTGTGTTTGTGTGTGAATGTGAGTGTGTGTGTGCATGTGTGTGTGTTTTATGAGTGTGATGTGTATATGTGAGCATGTGTGTGATAGTGTATGTATGTGTGTATGTGTGTGTGGTGTGTGAATGTGAGAGTGTGTGTGTGTTTTGTGAGTGTGGTGTGTATGTGTGAGCATGTGTGTATATGATAGTGTATGTATGTGTGTTTGTGTGTGTGTGGTGTGTGAATGTGAGAGTGTGTGTGTGCGTGTGTGCGTGTGTGTGTGCATGTGTGTGTGCGTGTGGTTTGTGAGTGTGGTGTGTATGTGTGAGCATGTGTGTATGTGATAGTGTATTATGTGTGTGTTTGTGTGTGTGGTTTGTGGGTGTGGTGTGTATGTGTGAGCATGTGTGTATGTGATAGTGTATTATGTGTGTGTTTGTGTGTATGGTGTGTGAGAGTGTGTGTGTGTGCATGTGTGTGTGTGTGTGTGTGTGNTGTGTGTGTGTGTGTGTGTGTGTGTGTGTGTGTATGTGTGTGTGTTTAAGATGACAGTTCTTCCTGTCTTTGAAAGGACACTTGAGTCAGGTCAGATAGATACCAGATGAGCAGACACACTCATGAGCTTGCCCAAGTCTCTCGGCTTCATTGCCCAAAAGGCCACATCTCAGCTCATGGAAAATTTTATGTTTGCAACTGAAAAACAACCTGCCTCTCAGGGATGTCTGTTCAGGTCCTGTCAACATCCTCCCACAACTGAGAAAAACCTGCTCACCCCTACCCCACTGCCCCTCATGGCAGTGTGTGTGCGCGCGTGTGTGTGTGTGTGAGGGACAGATAGTGTGCTTGTGTGCAAGAGAGAGTGTGTGCAAGAGAAAGAGTGTATGTGTATGTGTGTATGTCAAGAGACTGTGTGTGTGTATGTGTGTGTGTTGCTCACAGACACAAGCAGAAACTATCCATTTGTCTCTGTCCTCACACACGCATGAGACGTGTTTCTCCAGGTTGAAAACCACCAACACACACAAACAATCTGTCTCTCTAACCGGGCACACTTAACAGCCCACATCTGTCTCTGTAGTTGCTGGGTCTATCCAGGCAGAAAATGGCCCCACAGTCTGAACGTGTCTGAAGCCCTCTCTCTCAAGACAGAATAAACCACTGGCACACACAGAGGCCGACAGCCTGCCAGGCTTACAGCAAGAACAGCATGCTTGTGTGTATCTCACCCACCCTGCCCCCCTGTGCTCACAGATATGCACCATGCACATTCACAAACACTCAGAGAGAATGTCCCCCTGCCCACCAAGTGTGGCCAGTTAAAAATGGACCCTCTTTTAATTCTCAGCTCCTAAGAATCTCTGGGAGTGTTTGCAGAAACGACCTTTCCTTCCTGACCGGCTTTGGCTGGAGCCCTTCATCCCTGGGAGAAGCAGGCCCCCCTCACACAGAGCAGGGCTTACGAGAGGCAGCCCCCACCTCCCTCCCTTCCCACACCTGGCAACTGTGTATGTGTGCATGCATGTGGAGAATTGTTCCTTGGTGGTCTCGCTCATTTGAAAACCAAACACCTTTTTTTTGTTGTTTTGTTTTTGTTTTTTTTTCCACTAGGCAGAAAATCTTCACTGTCTCTCCATCTCTCTGTGTCTTCATGTCTCTGTCTCTCACACACTCAAGGAAGTGAAGCTTCTTGTGAGGCAGGCGGGGGTAGGGGGCTGAGGAGGCTCAGGGTTTGCATCACTGGAGAATGTGTGCCTCCAGGCAAAAGTGATTCCCTTTGTCTTTCATAAAAGCCCCTCTCTGGAGGCTGGCCATGGGTCGGGGGCACACACACACACACACACACACACACACACATGACGGGGAGAAGGGAGGGAGAGAGAATTGTGCCTGTGCTTGTGGTTGTGATTAAAAAAAAAAAAAAAAGTCTATGCTGAGCTTACTCCCTGAATATAGAAAATATGTTATTTTTCAAGAAAGGAAAAATACCCAACATGCATGTGTGCACACACAAGGCAGACGTGTAATCATTCTTTGATTGTGTCACCTGGAGAAAAAAACATAGACTATGTCTTGTATCTCGGCTTGCAGAGATTTAAAAGATGTTTATCTCAGGCCCCCAAACAAAAATTCCCATTTTTCACTCAGAAATTCACTTTTTAAAAATCACCATGCAGAATGGACCGCCCCCCCCAACGAGAAAAAAAAGCCTATTTTCCCACACCCCCCTCCACAGTCGAGGAGTGTGCACCAGGGAGCGCGCACCCACAGGGCCATGTGTCAGACCCCCCTCCTCCTGCAGGCAGAAAAACAAACACTGCTTGTCTGTAAGGGAAACCCTGCACAGAGCCCAGGCAGATGCAGCACACAGGGCCTCAACCTATTCACACACACACACACACACACACACACACACACACACACACACGTGTGCACCTGGGGAGTCAGTCTGTGTCCCCGTTGTTATGTGGACCCCACTAGAGGAGCCGTACTTTGTAATTCCCGGCTCTGTGAATTACACAGTGTCTTCCCAGGCAGGACAGATTTTGTGGCCGTGGTGGCTGTTTTTTTACCTTCCTCTGAAAAAAATCTCCCTCTAAAGCTTTTCATCACGGGGACAAAATAACTCCCCTTCCCCCAAATAAGACACATAAGCTGTGAGCACACAAGCCTGGCATATGTGCTCACGTGTGTTTTTAACCAAAACATATCAATTCCGAATCTGTCTCCCACGAGCTGAAAAAATAAACAAAAATAAACAACAACAACAACAACAAAAAACAAGAAACCAGAAAGGTAATGTTTTCTAAATGAGGGGAAAAAAATCGTTCACTGTTCTGTTTCTCCGTTGTCTCTCTCAACACACACACACACACACACACACACACACACACACACACCACTCAGGTCTCTATCGACCCCCTGCCCTCTCATTAATTGCACACTTCCGGAGAAACTGACGAAGAATGCATTGTGTGTGTGTGTGTGTGTGTGTGTGTGTGTGTGTGCGCGAGCTCGCGTATTCAAGCGCGCACTCGAGTGTGTCTATCTAGGCAGAAAATGTCCTCTTGGGGACATTTCCTCTACTGCAGCCAAGAAACACACACCAACTTGGAAAAACACACGTACACACTCGTCTCCAGTTCCAGCACTTTAAGTATGACAAAGATACATGAAATGTGTTGGTTTGTCGCTCCCTGCACATGAGAAAATGTACAAATGTGTGTGTGTGTGTGTGTCCTTGAAGAAAATTAATCTTTCTTTCTCCCTGTCACTCTCTCCCTCTGGTGAAAAAGATTATGGTTTATTGCCCCTTGCCACCAGCAGTCTCCAGGGCAGGCAGCAGCCGTGAGAAGCTCCTTTAACCCTTAGCTGGAACTAGAAGCCTGAAAAATCCCAGTTCTGAGCCTTCAGAAAGAGGGGTCCCTCCTGGTTTCCTAACAGGTACATAGGTTTTCTATACCCCACTCCCACCCTGACACACACACAAATACACAGAGAGAGAGAGAAAGAGAGAGAGAGTCTATGTGTATTTTCATGTCTCTCTCTCACACATCTTTTTCTTTCCAGCTGAAAAATATACTGCGTCATTGTCCAGGCCCAAAGCCTGTGCTACAGTCACCGTAAGCAGTGACCTTCCTCGCACAAGGGGACTGCAGCACATCTCTTTGGGCCCTGGCTACACACCCCCTCACAGTACTGGACTGGTGGGGGGGGCGCTAAAGGGGAAACTGCTCTGTACCAAGCAGACCCACAGCCCCACAGCGTCATGGTACCCTAAGGATCCCTCCCTGCCAGATGCCACTGCACAAAGGGAACGGGGACTCTCCCACAGCCCATCTCCCTTCCACTGCAGTGCACCTAGGCTCAGATTCACACAGTTCAGTACCCCCAAGAACTCTGGGCTGTCACCAGGACTGACAGGTTGGGGAAGGGGTCTCAGCCTGGGTCGGGTAGGGTCCCCATAGACCCTCCCCACCCTCCCAGGCCCCCCAGCATCTGACTTCTCTGGGGGCGATGCTGTCAGTCATAACTTTTGCACCAGACCTGGACTGATAGGCGGAAAGAGGGTCCGCAGTCCCAACCGCATACGCCTCCCCCACTCGCCTCGCTCACTCGCTGCACAACAGCGCATTCACGTGGCCGCCGAAGTAACTGCAACCAGGCGGTCTGCCTCAGGCAAGCTGTTCCCCGAGATAACTGCCCTCTCATCCTAAGGGCCGCCAGTTCGGAGCCAAGTGCCCTGCCGTTCTTTCTGGGAAATACTCTTTCCTACAGCTGTAACGGAGTTTTCCTGAAACTTCTATCAGCCTTTCCTTTTGTAGTCAGGCAGGCCCTGCCTCTCGGGGCTCAGACAGCCTCCTTGAGACACTTAAGAAAACAGGCTTGTTGCAAGTCGAAAGTCCTGACATTTAGGGGAAAAGATGAGGCGCCCAACTAATTGTCTAACACGTCTGTCTAAAGCATTTGCCTCTCCCAGCCCCCCCACCCCCCAAGCCAAGAGCCGAACCTCGATGGTTTACAAGGGAAGCACACAGTGGAGCCCCAGCCTAGGTTCCAATTCATGCTTTCCCCTTAACCTGTGTAAGGGAGCAAGCCATTTGCCTTCCGGAGTCTCAGCTTCCCTCTCTCTACATGGACACAGGTACATCACCAGGGTAGACGCCATCTGGGAGCACTGCAGTGAAGGGGCTCCCTAAAGGTGGACAGGGAGCACTGCTAAGAAGGGGGATGCAGAGGACAGACACAGAAGACATACTGCTGCAGACAGGGAGACACAGAGGACATATAGGAAGAAGCCAGAGCAAGACACAAGTCCCAAGACAGGACTTCACTGGCCTTCCTCCAACCAGGTCCCACCTCCAACCTTTGAGCACTTCCCAACAGTGCTGTCATGCTGTGGATTCATCGAGGCATGAATTCTCTTAATTCCGAACCCTTATAGCCTGTCTCTGGAAGCGCCATCGCAGACACCCCCAAGAGGTGAGCTACCACAGACCTCTATCACACGGGCCACGTCCAGGGTCACAGCTGAGTTCACTTGGCTACAAAATGAAATGGAGGGTTGTCTCTTCCGAAATGGTCGTGTGCCTACTGTATTCTGCAGCAATGATTGAGTGCCTACTGTATCCTGGGTCCATGCTTCATCCTGAAATCACAACCACAGTCCTGACTTGGGTCCTCAGGGAACCTTTGTATCTGTGGTATGCCTGCACAGGTTAAAGCAGCCCCATGAGGCAGTATGTCTTTGGCTTGCTTTTTATCCTTTTTTTCCCTCTACTTCTTTGCCCAGTTGGGTGCCCTGCCCACCGCCCCCCACCTCGTCTGACTTTTGACAGGTGCACATATATGCATTTATTTATTGAATGCACTGCATGGGGCTTTGTCTCTAATGTTCTTTAATTTAGAAGTTCATGAATGTGCATTGAAACTTCTTCATACATAACATTTATTTGTTTTTGACAGATGGTGCCTGGGTGGAAAAAAATTATGTTTTTCAAATCTAGGGTTTGTTGGGGGGAAAACTCTAATAATGCCTCCCAGAATAAGGCTGGAGTTCTGCTGGTTATAATTGTGTAGGGTTTGTTTTAATTATACACACATAGGCTCACAATACCACCTAGGAAGCTAGGACAGGGTTAGGGTTAGGTGGCACTCCAGTGACAAGGGTACAAGGTGTTTTGATTCAAGGGTATGGTGGTACTCAGAGCTGGGTGTGAATGAAGGGTCTGTGGTGACAGAAGCAGGCAGAAGACACGGGGGGGGGGGGTGTCTCCAACCTCACTTCTTCAGGCAGTGGGAAATAGCTCCAAGCCTCACCTTCGGTTTAACCATATCCATCAGCTTGCCATCAATAAGAGCAAAGCCAAAAAAGGTCACGATTGCTCACTGTCAAGCAAGTGACGGGTGACTCAGGGCAACAGGTTCAGGCATGCAGGGCTCTGGTCTTCTCATGTTGCTTCCTAAGTCCAGGCTGGAAGACGACTCATGCTTCCAGAGGAGGGTCCTCTGGCTCTTAATGTCTGAGCTCTAGAGTCATCAGGAGGGAGCAGTGTGAGACAGCTGACAAAGACCGATGTGGACCCCATTCAGAAGAAGAGGAGTGGAGTCGTGTCCGCCCATGGGGCCCAACCATGGTCCTCCATCTCTCTTCTTGAGCACGTCTTGTCACGGATTTTCAACTTTGACTCCAGTGTCCCATGCACCATCTTGTTTTTAAGCCATCTTTGAAAGTGAGCCAGAAAGTTCACACAACAACCCAACCAAGCATGTCTCGGGAAAGGTGTGTTAATGTGTTCAGCTGTGTGTACAAGCTTGTGTGTGTGTGTGTGTGTGTGTGTGTGTGTGTGTGTGTGTGTGTGTGTAGATACACACATGTGTGTATGGAAGCCAGAGGACAATTTCATGTGTAATTCCCCAAACTCCACCCACTGTGGGATCTCATCTGCAACCTGGGCCCGGTAGATTCGATTCCATTGGCTAGCCATCCAACTCCAGGTCTACTTGTCTCTGCACACGTTGCCACATCTAGCTATCACATGGGTGCTGGACCTCAAGCTGAGCCATCCTCTCCATCCCCATCAGCCTCCACCAGGCAGAGCTCACTGGAGACAAGTGTGTTCATCAGAAAGAAGAGATTCCTCTAATCGAGGAGACATCCACGTGCATCTAGATTCTTGTCAGTGACCTTATAAAGCATCATGTAGAACCTTCTAGATTACCAACAACCACAGGACTTGACAAGCTTGGAAAGAAACAAGAAAATCTCATTACCTCTGCCCACTGTGAGAAAAAAAAAAAAGCAAAGCAAATCTGTTACCCAATGGGTTGGGGAAGAAAGCCTGTGGACTGGAGAGATGGCCCAGTGGGTAAAGACACTTGTCATGCAAGGATGCATCCTGGGGACCTGAGTTTGAGTCCCTGGAAGCTATGTAAAGTTGAAAGTAGAGAACCACTCCATAGAGTTGCTCTCTGACATACATGCTATGGTAGGTTCCTGGCTCCCCCCATAACAAACAAACAACAGGCAAACAAAAAATAAATATCTAGAAGAAAATGGAATTCCTGGTGGATAACAGAGTCTACAGAGCATTCAAGTAAGATGAATACCGAACACTCTACTTAGGAAATAGTAAGAGGAGCTTGTATTTCCTGACATTGACTTCTGAGATATTCATACAAATATAGTTTAAAACCCACAACATCTATCTTCAAGTCCCATTAATGAGACAGAGGTGGGGGCCAGGGCAAAAGGGAGAGAGATTAGCTTTTAAAGTAAATGTAGACAGTGATTGTTTGAGAGGCCCCGAGTCTCCATCAAGAGCAATCTAGAAAAAAACTTGTCAGGAGGATTCATGTTGGTTCAGCAAATAAAGTTGCCCCTAAAGAAGCTGACTAGTGTTTATTCACAGCCCCCAGGGTGGGGGCCTCGGTGCGAGCAGCGGGCTAGCTGAGGTAAGCATGCGGGGCCCGCCCACCGTTGCCTCTGCTGTCAGCACCCGGCTCATTTATCCTCTTCCAAATATTGATGCAGAATTGACACCTCCGAGTATCTGCCCTGCCATGGCTGACTGCCCCCTCGTTGGAGAAATCAGGCTCATATCCACGGTTGCCTGGATCAAGGGCCCTCTCTAGGCCCCCCTGGCCCTAGTACGGAAGCTGTACCAGCTGCTGGGGCTTAACCTTCCCCACTCCCGCCTTCTGCTTCTGGGAACTGATTCAGCACGGCCGGATCCTTTGAGTTTCCCATGAAGACATGTGTCGCAAACTGTGACTTCATCTGGGCCTTCACCCCAAACAACTATATCATGAAATGGGGGTGAATATGGCTATCCCTCAGAAATGGGCCAGAGGCAGTGTTGAGCCACAGTTGGATCGATCAAGCATGAGAAATGGCTTCCTAAGCAGGATGAGCTCTGGGCAGTCTCCTCTTCCCTTTTCTTCCTGATGCTCACCCCTCTTCTCCTGTCCTGGGCTTGGGATGCCTGTGTCCAGCTGCTATGTCTACATTCTGGTTGTGGTCCTCCCAGGATCACCACCTGAGCCTTGCCTGAGTAAAGGCCTGTGGGGAATTTCACTCTATGGTTTCTGTTTGGGAAGGGTTCTGTTCCTGCCTGATGACTGTCCCAAGAAGAAATTACCTGGTACCAAGAATGGCAGAGCCTGTGGAAGTGGCCACCATGTGTCTAGGCTGGGATCTGGGTCCTAAGGAGGTTGTAGCATCTCCCTCCCAGGCAAAGGAGCATTCCCAGAGGAGGTAGCAACACGTGAGGAGGAATACTCCTTCCTCCCTGTGAACCAGCACAGGGCAGCTGCGCATACCATGCCCACAGCCCCGTTAGGTTGTGTGAAGCCCCAAGTCTGTGACGGGATCTTGGAGTACAGAGATCAGCCTTCATCACCTACCACCATCAGGGATGCTGAGCGCTGAGCAGACACGGGGCCCAGACAGCAGTTGGACTGGCTACCTCCAGAACCCTAAAAAGGCAATTCAGGGGCCCCACAGAGTGGAGCTGAGGAATGGACAGACAGCCCAGACTGCAAGACCTTCTCTTCTCAGGCCTGGGTCCCCTTAACTCTCAACCCCAAGGGCTTCTTTTTCTTTCTGCCTATGTGGTTTGTTTTGTTTTGTTTTGTTTTGTTTTATGTGTCTGTGTGGGGTTTGACCTTGCATGCATGTCGATAGAGCCCCGTGTCTTCCTCAATGACTCTGCCTTTTTGTTTTGTTTGTTTTAGTTTTTGTTGTTGTTGTTTTAGGGTTTGGGGGGAAGGGGTTGTTTGTTGTTGTATGTGTGTTCTGTGTGTGTGAGAGAGATTTTTTTTTAAAAAAAAGGAAAAGCAGGCAAGCAGACAGACACACAACCAGACAGACAGACAGACAGACAGACAGACAGACAGATAGATAGCCTGACCCTGTAGCCCTAGCTGATCTGAAACTTGCAACATGGACCAAAGTAGCAACAAACTCACAACTGTCTGCTGGTTTCTGCCTCTCGAGTGCTGGGATTGGGATTAAAAGCGTCTGGTATCATGCCTGCCTGGCTGTCCACCTTATCTTTTGAAATAGGGCTTCTCACTGACCCTAAACCTCACACCAGGCTAGCTCATCAGTGAGCCCCAGCAATCCTCTACCACCCAGCACCGGAATTACAAGAATGTATCACTGTGTCTGGCTAGTCCATCACCACTGGGAATCCAGCTTTATTCCCCTGTTCTCTGGAGTGCACTCCCAGCTGAGCTACCCCTACATGCCCTAAGGCATCTCCTTAAATCTAGCATGGCTCCTCAGAAACACGTACCAGTGCTCTGACCCTTCACAGTGCTCCAGGGGCCACTTTCTGGTAAGGCAGGCTATGGTGACAGAGACATTTTTAGTTGTCCCCCTTAGCAGAGAGAGGTTAAGGGTCTTTGAGGCAACAGTGAACATCATCAGCCCATTTTACAGACTGGGGAGAGGTATGGTGACATGCTCAGGAACACATCTGAAGAGAGACAGGCCCAGTTGACCTCTGACTCAGAGGGCTGCTGGGTCCTGCCTGGAGTGTGCTCATCTTAGCAACCATGGGCTCTCTACAGGACCAGAGGCAGCCAACTCAGATCCTCAGAGAAGGAAAGTCTTTCTGTGCAGCTAACCGGTTCAGGCTGGATTTTCTTGGTTCTCTGAAGCAAGTGGTTTGAGCAAACATTTAAAATCTAGGGTCAGGGGGCAACTCCCACCCCCTGGCCCCCTTTGGCATTGATGTCAAGGGAATTTGTGGCAAACTCATGAGAGGCTTTTAGCCTGACAAGCCTCACCTTCGTGGCACACAAAAGATCAACATCTGAATTTCCATATATATATTTTTTAACATTTAATAACCTGAAATCTTCAGCTCCTAAACATTCTGATGGAGCCAGTTTCTTCTTTGTTCCTTTCCCTATGAGACTTGGCCGATGACTCCAGAGGCTGCATCTGTTGCTGCCATGTCAAGGGTCACCTTCAAGAAGCACAGAAGAAACCCCAGAACTCAGGAGGGTACCTCGGCAGTACCTCAGCCTGTTACTCAAATGTAGAGTCAAAGACTACCAAGGTCACACTGGGCTTCTGTCAGGAGAGAGTATCACTGACGTGAACATTGTCAACAGAATATCCTGCAAGAAGCCTTCCCAACAGCTGGCCTGTTGTACTGGTTTATTATCAGCCTGGAAGGAGAACAAAATGGCCTCGGTGGCTAGATGCTGTGGTGTGAGCCCCCCCCCCCGAAAAAAAAAAAACCCAACCTGGAGTTCTCCATCCATGAAACCCATGTAAGGGGGCTACAATTCTTCATTTGTAAAGCAGGGCTCATGGCTGGAGAGGCAGATAACAAAATCTGGGTTTCTGTTTTTCTGGGGACTTTTTCTGTCTTGAAAGGGTAAACAGAGCCCCCCCCCCCCAATGTCTAAGCAAAGGGAGAACTGTGATCTCCACGCAGGCAAGGTAATAGGCCTCATCCGGTCTTTTATTTTTTTTCATCACTGTGAAAAACAAGCCCAGAACATTGGGAAAAAAAAAAAAAAGGCAGTTTGTTGCGCAGTAAAAAATAAAGAATCTAGCCTTTTCCATTAAAGTGTCTGCAGCAGGCAGCTTGTGAAAGCGCTCTAGTGCCATCTAGAGATGCTGAGCTGAAAGGATTCGAATGTTCCAGAACCTTCCAGTCCCGGGTTTCCAAGGCAATCGCTCACAGCCTGCAGTTTTCTCATCTCCTGGTTTCCAGCGCTTGGCATCTGCTCCCCTCTGAATCCCCAGAGAGACCCAGCTGACCCCCATCGAGTGGGAAAGCTTAGCAGGGCCAGGAGCTGGCGCCTGAGCTGAGCTATACTTTTTCCTCCCACCGCCCTGGGGCCTCCCTGGGGGGTGGGGGCCCCCTGCACCCCTGGCCTGGCTTCTTTGAGCTCTCCAAATGTCACTTAGCAACAATTAGGTAATTAAGGAGGTAGGTTTCCTGAAAATTAGTCCAGGATTTGAGGGTAAGGGGGCCAGGGGAGATGCATTGTTTACCAAAGCTGTCTCGCCTCACCTCTGTTTTCCTTCCAGCTAATCAACCACCCTGAACCCTTACTGCAGCCTCTGCTTGGGAACTTTCAAAGGCTCACAAGCGCTCTCACCCCCAGACCTGCCTTGCTGAGCCTTACTCAAATGGCTCCGGTTTCAGCAGCCCCTATGTGCGTTCTGCTTCTGACATGTGTTTCCATTTAACATGGGAGGAAGGGACCCTGGCTGGGAGGGAGGGGTGCAGGGGGGGACTTCACCCTCCATCACCCGCAGCCCCGAGGCAGCCAGGGAGCACACTCCAGAAACTGGTCCTCCCTTAAGAAAAGCATCCACTCTCACCTCCTATAGGGAGACAGTGTTTTTGGGTGCTTCTCTGGGAATGTGTTCCACAGTTTAAGTAACACAGAAAGAACTGTTTATTAATTCACAGAGTTATTAATGTTTTTTTTTCTGAACTACATTACATGGCACTACCTCTGGGAAACATGGAGCAAAAGCTAAAGATATTTCTGAGGGTCACCACAAGCCTGATTTCTGCTCATTATGTGTCCTAGATGCTCTGAACACCCCCACTGTATTCAGAGAGCCCCACTAAAAACCCTAGAGCAGCCAGTGGTGTTAGGCAAGGACCAAAAAAACCAGACCCAGAGACTGGGAGTGTATATCAACGAATTCTCTCAAATAGACACAGGTATTGGTCTCTTTGTGGCACCGTTTGGAGAACTAGAGATGGAAGGACTTGAACCATCACAAATTTTGTTATTTCACTGCCAACGCCATTCCCTTCACAGAGCTGGCAGTTCCTAGGAGCCAAGTGTCTACAAGAGAGCGCCCCCTGGAGGCCTCAGGAAAAATGTTTGCTTTTGCTTTTTTTCCCCCCAGCCTTTCCTAGCTTGCACCCTAGGCTCAGGACACCACCCTCCATCTTCAAAGGCACTGATGGTTGCAGCCTGTATAAATCAGAGTCCTGCAATTACTGCCGCTCTAATAAGAACCTGTCAAGTCCTTGTCATAAAGCTTATAACTTTAAGGTTTGGACGTGGACTCCACCCATCCCAAGTCCATCCTGACTTTTCCAACGTATGGTTAATTCCTTATTCTCAGAGTTTATGATTTGCAGAATAAAGCCTTCTTTAACAAAGGCTACACATAAACATTAGTATTGTTTTGAAAAGTCCTATCACCAGAAAGAAAGGATGGGGTGGGGTGGGGATGGGGGCTGCGCGCACGAGAGAGCCTTTGGCCGTCAGAAGTCAATATCAGGTTTCTCTCATCATTGTTCACCTTATTTTTTTAGACATTCTCTCACTGACCCTGGAGCTCAGCTTGGCTGGTTGGCCATCAAGCCGCAGGGAAGTTCCTATGCCCACTTCCTCACTGGGATCCCAGGTGACCATCAATATACCTATCTTTTCTTACGCGAGTGCAGGGTCCTCATGCTCGCGTGGCACAAACGTTATTGACTGAGCCATGATAGCTCTCTCCCCAGACCTACTCCCTAGTCAAAGCAAATGCTTAAGTTGAGTATTCAAACCCACCTTAGAACAGGACGTGGCCGTTTTACAGGTATGGATAATAAAGGAGTGAAGGTTCCAGCCGTGGAGGCTCCAGTGATGGGGCAGGGAGGGTGCAAATCATGCTAACCTTTAGAGGTATTTATCTTTTGAAGTCCCCAGCAGTAGTACACAATTTGCCTTTCTGGATAGGGCTGTTGTGGTCACCCTTTAGGCTCAGATGTTGAATGGCAATGATTAGAGATTCTGTCTTCTCTTTTCATCCAAGCACTGGGGGTGGGGATGGGGTTCAAGCTGACACCCTGAGATGACTACTAGGTTTGTACACAGAATGCCCTTCACAGGCCTGTGGCCTATGTGTTTGAACTCTTGGTCTCCAGCTGGTGGTGCTCTTTGGAGAGGCTGTGGAACCTTCGGGTCAGGAAGCATGGCTGACTGGAAGAGGCCTGTCGTACGGCTGGGGACGCAGTCTCACTTCTGTCCCAGGCTCTCTGCTACCGGGTGGTGTTCTGTCAGAAGCGGCCACTGTCTGTCACCAGGACTGACTATGCCACGCTGAGTGCCAGAGTGTAGCACAGAAACTTGGGGGCTTCTCCGAGAACCACTGAGGCAAGCGAGCCTGGTTATGCACTCCAGGAAAGGGCAGGCCCCGGCAGTCAGTAAGCGAGGGCACTGGGTCATATTTTGGAGAGCCCTGTATGCCTGGGAAGAAGCCTACATAGTTAGTCTTGCTGAGCTGTGACCTGGGTTTATCACTAGATCAAATGAAACAGTGAACTAAGGAAGTTCACTCACAGATGAAGCCTGAAACCAGGAAAGAGTATGACCAAGGAGGGAGGGCGTGGGTCAAGGAGAACTTGGGGCCTGGTAGTGAGGAAGGTTTCATTGGATGACATAATTGACGGTGGAAAGGCAGACAAGAGCCCCCGGGAAGGAAGCAGAGATACAGAAGTGAGCTGCTGACCTCTTGGCCTCTTCTCCGAGACTTGATTGGATTTCTGTTGCTGTAATACTTTGGATACTGGAGTTTCAACTTGGGGCTTTGTACGTGCTAGGCCAAAGCTCTACCATTGAGCCACACCCCCAGTCTTCTTATTCTTTATTTACTCATTAAATTGTCCAAGCTTGCTCTGAATTTACTCTGTGGCCCAAATAACTTGCAATCCTTCTGCCTCAGTCTTCTAACTCACTGGGCCAGTGCCACACCACCAGGCTTGGCAAGACTTGAGTTTTTCTAAGAGCAGTTTTACAGTAGAGAAAAGTTGGGTGGTGTGTAGTGGCTTTCCACATACTCCTTACACCCTCCTCATTTTCCCTGGGCTGACATTTTGCATTTGCAAAGTCTTTGTTGTGGATGATGGCCGACATGGGGGCATTACTGTAGCTAAAGTCCATCATCACCAAGAGGGCTGGCTCTTGGCGTTACGTATCCCATGAGTTTTGGCATGTGTGCAATGCCATGTATCCCCACATGAGAGTCTCTGTGGGAGAGCTCCTCAGTGTTCCACCTAAGTACTTTCCATCCTTCCTGCTGACCTTTGAACCCTCTCCCTAACTTTAAATTTTCTAGCATGGTTAGTAGACAGAATCCTGTAGCCTGTCTCTTTTTCAGACTCATCTCTTTCACTCGGAAAGATGTCTCGAGCTCCGTTCCCCTGCCATGTCTTTCTGAAGCTTGCAGTATCTGAGCTTTCAAGGTCATCTGTTATAAAGATTGTATGAAGTCAAGTATAGTCTGTTCTCAATGTTGTGGGTAGATATGTGCTGAGATACACATTGAGGGAAGAAAGACTGATTGCAGCGCACAGTGTGAAGGGATAGTCACCGCACCACACAGCTTTATGACAGGGGGCACGAGATGCTGCCTGCAAACATCTCTGCAGGTCAGGAAGCTGAGAAGGGGAAAACCTATCCCACCTTCCTTTTTATTTGGCTTAGTACCCTAGCCCGGCAGGTAACGCTGTCATTGTTCAGGACAGGTCTCTGCTCCTCTTTAGAAAAGCACTGATGGGCACAACCAAATATGTGTGTCACTAATGTCCTAGGTGTTTCTTATTACAGTCAGTGATCAATGCTTTAATCATCACATCAGAGGTGTTGGGATGGGAGAGAAAGCCAAGAGATGCCATCAAGGCCACCAAAGGAACAAGATTACTTGCCAACTTATTGCTTGGTCCTTACCTTCATTCCCTCTTGCTTCTAGAACCCAAACCCAGTTCTGTGAAGGTCACAGCTAGGATTGACTTTGAGGAGTGGTGACTCAATGACAGTTACTTCCCTGGAGAACCTTGGCTAGATGTCTTCATGAAGCAGAACTCACAGTCCTAAGAAACACCCCCTGTGTGTGACAGAAGTCTCTGCTGGCCAGCTCTGAGACCATGGGTCTGATGGTGTTTCTGGGGGGGTGCAGGTACCTGGAAGCCACATTTCCTACAAAGCATTGACTACAAAGACTATTGACTTGGGCCCATAAGGTCACTAGAAGTGGGTGGGAACCTGCCCCTTTGCCTTCAGTGAGTTGTCTGTCTTCTTTACCGTGAGTCAGATTCTGACCCTTGACAGGCATGCTGGGTCACTCAAGGAATGTCTAACTCATCTCCCTGGGAGGCCAAATGCATACCCGGAAATGACGTATCCTACTAACCGATGTTACCTAGAACTCCAGATACAGCAGCCTCTGTGTACCACCAAGATGAGAACATTTACCGATGAGAGAGAAACTTCACTCTACCCAATATTTATCTTGCAGGCACAAGGGGAATACTAGAGACTAACATGGTGACAACTTACTGGCGTGTCAACTACCTTGTAGGACCAGAGCAGAGGCAATAATGGGCAGGACCACACTAAGACCAAGATGGAAGAAGTGTACACCTCCAGTTCCCTGTTTCAATCCTCCATTTAAACTAAAGTGTGTGGCCCCAAAGGCAGGTTGAGGGGCTCACTGGAGCCATCTCTTTGCTCCTCTTCCCAACCCATTTTCTCCTTGACTTTTGATGATTACTCTTTGACATGTTGGGACTGTGCCTGAGCCTAACTTGTTTGGGATGCCAAACGCCAGAATCTTACCAACACTTCACTTGCTATATTAATACAGTAAAATGTCTTTGTTTCCTTCCCAGGAGACCATCACTATTTTGGTACCACTATCTTGAATTTCACATGCTGGTTTCCCTGGGCTCCTTCACTCCACTACATGAAGTGATGGTGTGTATAACTTCTTCAAATTAATCCAGCAGTACATTGTTAGGAGAATTTTATAGCTGTGGTCGTATTTCAGAGATTGGCCATATATCCCCAGATGGACACTTAATTAAATATTTAAAGGATAAAAGCTCTACGAGATTGGGATTGCCCCTTTGACTGGAAGTTTTGAAAACTAGTGGATCTCCACCAAACACCACAGGGTATTCAGAGGCCAAGAAGTGGCAGTGTCATGTTTAAGGCCCATGGCAGGACTGTTACCAACCACCCAAGTCTAAGGCCCATGGGGAGACTTTGACCAACTGTTACCACCTAGCCATGTCTAAGGCCCACGGTAGGACTGTTACCACCAAGTCTTGCTCACATTGTCCCCAGGGCTCATTCTCTTGCTTTAACTGGCTTTGGGTTTGAGTGACACAGCCCTAGGAACTCCTGGGGTTCCTGAAGGTGACTTGACTTTGACTGCTGAGCTTCCATCATGGTCAAAGATGTTCCCAGGATTATGGAGAATTGTGGGTAATCGGAGATGAGTGTTATTCATGGATAGATGTAGAGAGGAAATTGAAAAAGATCACGGAGTAGAAGGATTCCGCTTCCCTGAGCCTCCAATAAAGACATTCAAAGAGAGTAAGGAAGAAGCAGGCTCTGGGGAAACCCTAGGACTGCTCCCTTGCTGGGTCGTGGGTCAGGAACTCTACCGTGGCACCTTACTGGATGGGATCCCCATTCTTAGGCATTGAATTAGCTTCCTTTCTTGTTACCCTCTGGTGAGACACACAGACACACAGAGACCAATTCCAGACAGCTCATTGCTATCATGCTTGCTGTGTTGTTCTGTATGGCCTGTGAAGACCAAAAGACAGAAGGCCAGCTGAGAAGATGGAGGAGGGAAGACGTCCCATGTCTGGGAGGAGAGGCCACCGTGGGAAGGAGAGCTTGATCTCTCAGTGGCGGCTGGTGATTCTAGTGTCTGTTTTAAACACCACTAAGCTGCAGTGATTTTTTGTGGGAAGTCTAGTGGAGTCTGTCTGAGGGTCAACCCTCCTTTGTGGGCCACGTCTCCAGGACCCTTGGAAGAAACTGCTGAGACCAGCAGTGAGGGAGGTGTTCCTGGCTGCTCTGCACAGGCAGCCCCTGCTCCTTTGGAAGGCTGCAGGGGGAGACACCCATGCATCTGTTGGGAGGCCTGGCGCTCTCCAGGAGGATTAGGCTTTGTTTGGTTTTCTTGGACCTGAGCAGAACTATGTAAAATGATGCTCACACAAGGCTGGGAAAGTGGCTGGGCTGCACAGCTGGCTGGGCCCCCTAAAGAAATTAAAAATAAAGGAGAAATGATGGGAAACTATTGCGAGAAAATCTTCTCCCCATAAAGAAGGGGAGTGGGAGAAGGGAAAAGATAATTTATTGGAGGTTGGAGGAAAGTGCAGGATTAAATGAACTTAACACAGTACAAGAAAGCTAAGAATCCCTAGCCAGTCATGTTCTCTGTGTGCCCCAGGGAGGAGGCCAATGGGATTCTGAGAGGGATAGAGATGCTAGCAACATATGGAATGGTGCACAAATAAAGCAGATGAGGCCGTGGTAGAGGAAAGAATTGTTCTTTGTACTGCTTTCCAGAGGTTTCGTGAGCAATGATCATAGATTCTTCCTCTGTCTTGGTAAACAGGTCGACACCACGGGCCCCCTCACCCAGCTGCAGGGACAAACCACTGGAGCCCATCACAAAGGCTGGTTGACCTTCCCAAGAGGTCACAGTGGGAGCCTGACAACCCCCTCAGTACTGTCCACATTGTGACCTCTCCTGTTCCTCTGTGGAGGATGAAAACTGGGACCATATCTGTGTCATGGGTGTCAAAGAAGTCTCTGGAATCCTCTTTCTCTCTTTTTCTCCCTTCCACTGGATTGATTACATTCAGAAATTGGAATAGGTGGGCACGAGGTCAAATGCCGATAATTCTAGTACTGGGCAGGCTAAAGGATGAAGATCCAGAGTCTAGAGAGACCCTAGTCCTTTCTGTCTCAGAAACACACACACACACACACACACACACAGAGAGAGAGAGAGAGAGAGAGAGACAGA